>NC_139992.1:2879416-2991916 GCF_964263955.1 Coregonus lavaretus
AACATGGCAACCATGTTCTGTGTATGTTTGGTGGGATGTTTATGGAATATTCTCCTAACCCACAGAAAACTGGACATGTGAATGTTCTCCAACATTCCCATGAAACATGTCTAGAACATTAATATCTTAAGTTCTGAGAACATGGTAACCACGTTCTGGGTAAGTTCTATTTGACATTAAGGGAATGGTATCTTGGAAACATTCCTTGCACATCACAGGAACATTCCTATGAGACTCTTAAGGGGAATGTTCTCTAAAGTTGTGGGAACGTTTGTTGTTAGCTGGGCAGTCACTCCTGCAAGCCAGTGTCATGCCGGGTCATGATCTCACAGACTACTGCTCACTTGTCAGCCTAAGAGCTGCATTGACAACAGCTATAGTTAGGCAGGCAGAGCATCTTCACATATTCCCTGCATCACTGCATGCCTCATCTCAGAGGAGAGCCAAACAAAGCACAATGTGTCTGATAATACCCTGGATTAACAGACCTGCTCAGTAACTATATAGAATTACACATCACTTACCTTGCCAGTAGAAACTACCAGGGCCTCCAACAACCACCCTGTTATTCTGTTGGAGAGAGAGAGAGAGAGAGAGAGAGAGAGAGAGAGAGAGAGAGAGAGAGAGAGAGAGAGAGAGAGAGAGAGAGAGAGTCAGAGAGAGAGAGAGAGAGAGAGAGAGAGAGAGAGAGAGAGATAGACAGACAGACAGACAGAGACAGAGAGAAAGAAAGAAAGAAAACAACATTTAAAAAGTAAAAACATAAAATAAAGATTAAATAAATAGAAATTTAAAAAGGAAGAAATAAATAAGTTATTCTGTTACTCTGAGAAAAGAAAGAAAAGTATTTAAAAACCAAGACAATAAGATCTGAAACTGAATCCTGGAGAATAATACTTTGATTTCTCTATTGTTGTATGGAGCACTGCAAAGTAATGCACCTTGACAAAGAGAACACAACACACAAAACACACCTTGACAAAGAGAACACAACACACAAAACACACCTTGACAAAGAGAACACAACACACAAAACACACCTTGACAAAGAGAACACAACACACAATACACACCTTGACAAAGTCAATACTGAATCCAGCCTGACAGAAGCCCTGTCCATCTGGAGAGTTGGCTTCTGTTCACAGTAACACAAACACAGAATGATATAGGAATCTCTCAATGGTAGACCAGTTGTGGTTATCTCCATCTGCAGTTATTGATATAACAGTAGATTTAAAAGATATAGGGCCAGTTTCCCAGACCCAGATACGGCCTAATCCTGGACTACAATGCACTTTTTTTTTAATGAAGATTCTGTAGGCTTAATTTGCTGGGCCGGGAAAAAAAAACATTTCCCCTGTCACTTACTAGATCGACAAGGAGAGTATTCCACAACTTCTACTCCTTTCTTCAGGAAACATGTTCCGACAGGCTCTCGCTCTGACATGCTGTACGTGCTCCACTGGTAGAGAGGTGCACAGGCCTGAGAGAGACAAAACACCTCATGAGTACAGTCAACAACAGCAAGGCCACGCAACAGTCACAGAGACTCAATAGAGTAATGGGTAATCTCTCGTTACAGGCTAGCTAGCGCACGCAAGATTTGGTTCTGGATTCCAAGATAAGGACATGACAGTCCCCAGGATGTGTTCACCGTCTGACATCCTGCGGGATCGTCTGAGACCAGCCACCCGGACAGAGAATGAAACTGAATAATATTTCTGTCTGTAATAAAGCCCTTTTGTGGGGAAAAAACACCCCAACACCACTACAGCCGATGCTTGGCATTGCGCATGGTGACCTTAGGCTTGTGTGCTGCTGCTCGGCCATGGAAACCCATTTCATGACGCTCCAGACGAACAGTTCTTAGTAAGTTTGGTAGTGAGTGTTGCAACCGAGGACAGACCATTTTTACGCGCTTCAGCACTCGCTGGTCCCGTTCTGTGACCTTGTGTGGCCTACCACTTCGCAACTGAGCCGTTGTTGCTCCGAGACGTTTCCACTTCACAATAACAGCACTTACAGTTGACCGGGGCAGCTCTAGCAGGGCAGAAATGTGACGAACTGACTTGTTGGAAAGGTGGCATCCTAGGACGGTGCTATGTTGAAAGTCACTGAGCTCTTCAGTACGTGCAATTCTACTGCCAGTGTTTGTCTATGGAGATCGCATGGCTGTGTTCTCGATTTTATACACCTGTCAGCAACAGGTGTGGCTAAAATAGCCGAATCCACTAATTTGAAGGGCTGTCCACATACTGTACTTTTGTATGTGTGTGGCTCTCTCATTCGGTTTGGGGGGGGGGGGGGGGTTTGCAGGACTGAGTTTATGGGAAACCCAGATCTAGATAGTTTGTTTTCCCAGTCATTGTTAATAATGATTCACATACAGTGATGATGTCATCTCGAGAGGACTTCCAGTTTGTTGCCATCTTGCTGCAAGTCTCTTTCAGGACATCCGCTATTAAAGGAGGTCCTGGATCGTCCAATCTTTTGTCAGTTGAGTCAATCAGTATTTTGGACAAAGCTCTTGAAAATATTGTTGTTGTAACAACTGCTAATAGAACCCTTTTAGTTATTTTAAAAGATCCTTCACCTAAACACTGTCCTCTCCATGACTCTCACCTTCGGCTTTTTGATGCCGTGGTCTCGACGTAGGCCGATACTCCACGCAGTTTCAGACAGGGCAGGTCACAGGGCGGATTTAAACATCAACGAACAGCAGGGATTTAGACAGCCACAAGGCCGGGGGGGGGGGCCGTGTTCAAGCTGTCAAGGAAACCTTGCTAGTTTGATAGCTAGGTAGCTACCTGCTACGCCAAGCACTCTCTTCAAAACTTTTCGTTGGCAGGATCCCTGGACAGATATAGCGGTCCCAGCAACTGATGCTATCCGCGTCGCGGGATCCAAATTCAAAAGGTAGCTAGCAAGCAAACTTTTTCATTATAACACTTTTTCAGAGACTTTCAAAAACAACAAACCGAGCTCTCCCTCATTCCGCGTTTAACACGTGATCGTACCATGGAGATAAGTATGAAAAATGCATGCACTCACTAACTGTAAGTCGCTCTGGATAAGAGCGTCTGCTAAAATGACTAAAATGTAAAATGAAATAAGGACATGACACTCACCAGGATGTGTTCACCATGTGACCGTACCGTGGCTCCAAACCACTGGTTGGACTTGAACTCCATCTGGACCCCCTCGTTATTCTTACGATCATCTGTGAGGTAGAAATCATTGTGGTTTTACTGAAGAAACACCATCACTTTAGGGGTGTCTGCTTGGAAGAACCTCTACTCTGTGTTGTTTTCATTATGGCACACCTAACATCATATTTTTATTTAATTTTTGATGTAAACAAGCATTTCTTATTGGACAAGGCAAGGTACTCCTTCCCTGTTTCAATCCCTTTTCTTCCATTTGCTGCCTAATGAACATGACCCAGAGAAGGCTGAAGACCCTACGTTGAATTGTATAGAATTCTACGTCAGGCAGAAATTTAGCTTTTGGATCAGGAAAGTTTCCTCTCACGACCTCGACAAGCCAGAATGCTGAATAAAATGATACTTTACCGGTTGTCTGTGTGGTTGGTCCTTTTGCAGGTAGAAATGTGAAACTAAATGTCCACAGAGTAGTGTCATCAACACGACCTTCAGTATGCCGGTCTGTGTATCGTTTGTATTTTCCGGTTTTTATTTTCAAAACTGATGCAATTCGCACGTGACAAACACTTGTACAATATGGCCGAGCCTCACCGAACGGCAAACACTTCCAGCTGATTGTGAGGAAACATGCTTCGGGCGACTACATTCGGTTACATTCGGCTATTGTTTACATGTTGTGCATCACGTGCAATGCGTCAACAGATTGAAAATACAAAAGTGACAGAACCTACCGACACCACAAAAAGTCGGGTAAACAACACTTTCCTGTGGATACCCTAT
This sequence comes from Coregonus lavaretus, assembly GCF_964263955.1. Taxonomy (NCBI): domain Eukaryota; kingdom Metazoa; phylum Chordata; class Actinopteri; order Salmoniformes; family Salmonidae; genus Coregonus; species Coregonus lavaretus. Next base: position 2,883,361 of record NC_139992.1, read on the forward strand.
CTCCACTTCCTGCCAAAAGGACCAACCGGTAAAGTAAGAGTAGATATCATTTTATTCAACATTCTGTCTTGTAGAGTCTTTTTTTTACAGCGACTTCTTTCAGACTGATGTCATGGATTTACCATGGTAACCAATATAGGAATAAGGATGAATCCTATTAGACAGGCTCCAACGCCCACCGCATGTGGCAGGGGCTATAGTCCATTACGGATTACAAAGGAAGACCCGGCCGTGATCTGCCCAACGACGCCTCTCTACCAGATTAACTCAATGCATTTTATTCACGCTTTGACAACAACAACATGGAGCCGGGTGTGAGGGGCCGTCACCGACCCAGAGGACTGGGTGATCTCTCTCTCCGAGGCCGACGTGAGAAGGGTCTTTAATCAGGTCAACACCCGCAAGGCCGCGGGCCCCCGACGGTATTCCAGGGCGCGTTCTCAGAGCATGCGCAGAACAGCTGGCAGATATATTCTGGTACATTTCAACCTCTCCCTGTTCCAGTCTGTAATCCCCACATGTTTTAAGATGACCACCATCATTCCTCTTCCCAAGAACTCTAAGGCTTCATGCCACCATGACTACCGCCCTGTAGCACTCACTTCTGTAATCATGAAGTGCTTTGAGAAGCTGGATATGGCACACATTAACACCACCATCCCAGACACCCTAGACCAACTCCAATTCGCATACCGCCCCAACAGCTCCATAGATGATGCAATCTCAATTGCTCTCCACACTGCCCTCACCCACTTACATTTTACACTTAGATAAGAGGAATACCTATGTGTTAATTGATTACAGCTCAGCGTTCAACACCACTGTCCCTTCCAAGATTGTCACCAAGCTTAGGACTCTGGATCTGAACACCTCCCTCTGCAACTGGATCCTGGACTTCCTGACGGCCGACCCCAGGTGGTGAGGAGCTGATTGTGGACTACAGGAAACGGGTGGAGCAGGTAGACAGCTTCAAGTTCCTCGGTGTCCAAATCACTAAAGACTTTAAAATGGTCCAAACACAGACGAGACGCACAGTGGTGAAGAAGGCAATGCCTCTTCCCCCTCAGGAGGTTGAAAAAATCCTGAAAAGGTTCTACAGCTGTACCATTGAGAGCGTATTGACCGCCGTACTGCAGACGGTACCGGTGAATCAAGTCTGACACCAACAGGCTCCTGAACAGCTTCTATCCCCCAAGCAATACGACTGATTAAATAGCTAACAGAATAGCTACACCTTCACCTTGTATCTTTATTGACTTTTTATATCTCTATGCACACTCACACACACACTGTCACGCCGTCATACACACACACACACACACTCACTCCATCATTTTCTCACTCACACATAATATGCACATACATTTATACTGACTGTACACACACACATACAAGCTGCTGCTGCTACTCTGTTTAGCTTTTATCCTGTTGCCTAGTCACCTTACCCCTATACATATCTAACTCCATCACTCCAGTATCCCTGCACATTGTAAATATGGTCCTGGAACTGACCCTGTATATAGTCACCTTACCCCAATACATATCTACCTCTATCACTCCAGTATCCCTGCACATTGTTAATATGGTACTGGAACTGACCCTGTATATAGTCACCTTACCCCAATACATATCTACCTCCATCACTCCAGTATCCCTGCACATTGTTAATATGGTACTGGAACTGACCCTGTATATAGTCACCTTACCCCAATACATATCTACCTCCATCACTCCAGTATCCCTGCACATTGTAAATATGGTCCTGGAACTGACCCTGTATATAGTCACCTTACCCCAATACATATCTACCTCTATCACTCCAGTATCCCTGCACATTGTTAATATGGTACTGGAACTGACCCTGTATATAGTCACCTTACCCCAATACATATCTACCTCCATCACTCCAGTATCCCTGCACATTGTTAATATGGTCCTGGAACTGACCCTGTATATAGTCACCTGACCCCTATACATATCTACCTCTATCACTCCAGTATCCCTGCACATTGTTAATATGGTACTGGAACTGACCCTGTATATAGTCACCTGACCCCTATACATATCTACCTCCATCACTCCAGTATCCCTGCACATTGTTAATATGGTACTGGAACTGACCCTGTATATAGTCACCTTACCCCTATACATATCTACCTCCATCACTCCAGTATCCCTGCACATTGTAAATATGGTTTTGGAACGGACTATTTAAATATTTCCTATATATAGTATGCTTACTTACTTTGTGTATTTCATATTTCTTATGCTTATTTCTCGTGTGTTATTTCTAGTAATACATTGTTATTGATTATTGCATTGTTGGGTTTTGAGTTTTGCAAGAAAGGCATTTCACTGTACTTGTCTATGTGACATTAAAACGTGAAACAGTCTGTTGTTTAGGCAAGACCCAGAGTACCCACAGACAAATGGACTGGTTGATGTTGGGTATTCCTGATAATTAATAAATGAAGGCAGGAGCAGTGATGAGTTTTCATCAGAGCCTGGAGATGAAACTATATTTTCCCTGTGAGGAAATGACTCACAGCCAACACCCATTAATACCCCCTGTCTAGCCAACGCAGATCTATCTCTGACACACAGCCAACACCCATTAATACCCCCTGTCTAGCCAACGCAGATCTATCTCTGACACACAGCCAACACCCATTAATACCCCCTGTCTAGCCAACGCAGATCTATCTCTGACACACATGTTACTCCATGAGGAGGGATATCCATGAGGCAGTGTTTCCCCTAGTGTAATAGGGTTGGTTATGTTTCCACTTCCCACTGCAGAAAACAGTGCATTCGGAAAATATTCAGACCCTTTGACTTTTTCCCCAAAACATTTTTTTACGTTACAGCCATATTCTAAAATGGATTACATATTTTTTTTTTTCCCTCAATCTACACACAATACCTCATAATCACAAGGTTTTTAGAAATGTTTGCAAATGTATTACAAATACAAACAGAAATACCTTATTTACATAAGTATTCAAACCCTTAGCTCTGAGACTCGAAATTGAGTCTGTCAGAGCAGAAACCAAGCCCTGAGGTCGAAGGAATTGTCCATAGAGCTCCGAGACAGGATTGTGTCGAGGCACAGATCTGGGGAAGGGTACCAAAACATTTCTGCAGCATTGAAGGTCCCCACGAACACAGTGGCCTCAAACATTCTTAAATGAAACCACCAAGACTCTTCCTAGAGCTGGCCGCCCGGACAAACTGAGCAATCGGGGGAGAAGGACCTTGGTCAGGGAGGTGACCAAGAACCCGATGGCAACTCTGACAGAGCTCTAGAGTTCCTCTGTGGAGATGGGAGAACCTTCCAGAAGGACAACTATCTCTCCAGCACTCCACCAATCAGGCTTTTATGGTAGAGTGGCCAGACGGAAGCCACTTTTCAGTAAAAGGCACATGACAGCCTGCTTTAAGTTTGCCAAAAGGCACCTAAAGGACTCTCAGACGATAAGAAACAAGATTATCTGGTCTGATGAAACCAAGATTGAACTCTTTGGCCTGAATGCCAAGCATCACGTCTTGAGGAAACCTGGCACCATTCCTACGGTGAAGCATGGTGGTGGCAGCATCATGCCGTGGGGATGTTTTTCAGCGGCAGGGACTGGGAGACTAGTCAGGATCGAGGGAAAGATGGACGGAGCAAAGTACAGAGAGATCCTTGATGAAAACCTGCTTCAGAGCGCTCAGGACCTCAGACTGGGGTGAAGGTTCACCTTCCAACAGGACAACGACCCTAAGCACACAGCCAAGACAACGCAGGAGTGGCTTTGGGACAAGTCTCTGAATGTCCTTGAGTGGCCCAGCCAGAGCCCGGACTTGAACCTGATCGAACATCTCTGGAGAGACCTGAAAATAGCTGTGCAGCGACGCTCCCATCCAACCCGACAGAGCTTGAGAGGATCTGCAGAGAACGGGAGAAACTCCCCAAATACAGGTGTCTCAAACTTGTAGCGTCATACCCAAGAAGACTCAAGGCTGTAATCGCTGCCAAAGGTGCTTCAACAAAGTACTGAGTGAAGGGTCTGAATACTTATGTAAATGTGATAATTACGTTTTTAATTTTTTATACATTTGTAAAAATGTCTAAAAACCTGTTTTTGCTTTGTCATTATGGGGTATTGTGTGTAGATTGATGTTGATTTTTTTCAGCAGCAGTGGCAAAGTTAGTGTGGGACGACTGTGAGAAGGTCACTTCTGGTTACTTTTTAATAGGACATTCTACTCCAAAATGAAAAAATATATATATATTTATGTTGACATCATCAAAATAGAATGTTCCCTTTAAAAGCATTATAAACTGATGCAGCATAGTGGCTTTAGATAAATAGGCTGAACCATGTGGTTGCCCATCTGCATTATCTCATTGAAAACAATCTAAAGACTCTGAATGCATCAAATTCTACAAACAGGTTTTTTTCTGGATCAAAATGGGGCTAAAGGCTCCGCATGCGGAACAGTTCGTGCATATATTATGACTACATTTTGTGACATTTTTGTGCGTTTTGGTCTTCGGCAAGGGTTTTTTCGGCTGTTCGTGCACACAAAAGATGTTCTCGAGGCAAGCCGAAGTTTGGTAGCCGAAGTCTACGCCCCTTCTTCTGTGACTGATCAACTGTTTCTTCTTTTTCTTCTCGATTCAGCCCAAAACTCTGTGGATTCAACATCGTGAACAACAACAACGACAACTTAGAGCATCGCTTGGCCAAGGAGGTTTTAAAAGTAAGCAAGATTGAAAGCAACATGCCATCTTCACCAGAGGATGAGGTATGTTGTTGTATTTTCTATTGTAGTCGAGGAAAAGAGTAGCCATGTTTGCTAACAATAACTAGCAATCTAGCGCTAGCTATTTGTCTGGTTAGCTAGCCTAGCAGAGAAAGCAAGCCAACCAACTAAAGATCTTTACAACTTTTTGATCAAACATAATTTTGTCAGAGAAAGAAAATCATAAGCTTCCCTGATTGGTAACACCGAAGTCAAAGTTCGGTATCAAGGTCCAGCTAGCTAAAAGGTTGCAAATGTTGAGTAGCTGGGCAGCCGCGAGCTGCCCAGTAACACGAGCCAACCAGACAAGCTAAATTATTTCTATGCTCGCTTCGAGGCAAGCAACACTGAAGCATGCATGAGAGATCCCGGACGACTGTGTGATCACGCTCTCCGTAGCCAATGTGAGTAAGACCTTTAAACAGGTCAACATTCACTAGGCCGCAGGGCCAGACGGATTACCAGGACGTGTACTCTGAGCATGTGCTGACCAACTGGCAAGTGACTTCACTGACATTTTCAACCTGTCCCTGACTGAGTCTGTAATACCAACATGTTTCAAGCAGACCACCATAGTCCCTGTGCCCAAGGACACTAAGATAACCTGCCTAAATGACTACCGACCTGTAGCACTCACGTCTGTAGCCATGAAGTGCTTTGAAAGGCTGGTTATGGCTCACATCAACACCATTATCCCACTGACTACAGCTCAGCGTTCAACACCATAGTGCCCTCAAAGCTCATCACTAAGCTAAGGACCCTGGGACTAAACACCTCCCTCTGCAACTGGATCCTGGACTTCCTGACGGGCCGCCCCCAGGTGGTAAGGGTAGGTAACAACACATCTGCCACGCTGATCCTCAACACGGGGGCCCCTCAGGAGTGCGTGCTCAGTCCCCTCCTGTACTCCCTGTTCACCCATGACTGCATGGCCAGGCACGAATACAACACCATCATTAAGTTTGCCGACGACACAACACTGGTAGGCCTGATCACTGACAACGATGAGACAGCCTATAGGGAGGAGGTCAGAGACCTGGCCGTGTGGTGCCAGGACAACAACCAAGACAAAGGAGATGACCGTGACCAAGACAAAGGAGATGATTGTGGACTACAGGAAAAAGAAGAGGACAGAGCATGCCCCCATTCTCATCAACAGGGCTGTAGTGGAGCAGGTTGAGAGCTTCATGTTCCTTGGTGTCCACATCACCAACAAACTATCATGGTCCAAACACACCAAGACAGTCGTGAAGAGGGCACGACAAAGCCTATTCCCCCTCAGGAGACTTTGCATGGGTCCTCAAATCCTCAAAAAGTTCTACAGCTGCACCATCGAGAGCATCCTGACTGGTTGCATCACTGCCTGGTATGGCAACTGCTTGGCCTCTGACCGCAAGACAGAGGGTAGTGCGGATGGCCCAGTACATCGCTGGGGCCAAGCTTCCTGCCATCCAGGACCTCTATACCAGGCGGTGTCAGAGGAAGGCCCTAAGAATTGTCAAAGACTCCAGTCACCCAAGTCATAGACTGTTCTCTCTGCTACCGCACGACAAGCGGTACCGGAGTGCCAAGTCTAGGTCCAAAAGGCTTCTTCACAGCTTCTACCCCCAAGCTATAAGACTCCTGTACAGCTAATCAAATGGCTAACTGGACTATTTGCATTGACCCCCCATTTTTACGCTGCTGCTACTCTCTGTTTATTATCTATGCATAGTCACTTTAACTCTACCCACATGTACATATTACCTCAATTACCTCGACTAACCTGTGCCCCCGCACATTGACTCAGTACCGGTACCCCCTGTATATAGCCTCGCTACTGTTATTTTACTGCTGCTCTTTAATTATTTAAATGTTTCACTTATCTATTTTTTACTTAACACTTATTTTTCTTAAAACTGCATTGTTGGTTAATGGCTTGTAAGTAAGCATTTCACTGTAAGGTCTACACCTGTTGTATTCGGCACATGTGACAATCACATTTGATTTGATTTGAGTAGCAAGGCCAGGCCTACACAACTCTACTCTAATGTATTATAGTCTATTGTATTATACTCAGTATTATATTAAATGTAATATGTTGTTCATTGATCGTGTTGGATGGATATGTGTACTAAATAGCTTTTAAATAATACTATAATAATAATAATATATAATAAATAATAATACTTTAAATAATAATTTTTTTCTTTTTCAAGGCACAAACACCAGTGAACGGGGACAGCACCAGGTTTTGTTCTCTGCGTCCCAGCACTGCCTCGTCACCGGCCCCAAGCACTGCCTCGTCACCGGCCCCAAGTACTGACTGGTCACCGGCCCCAAGCACTGACAGGTCACCGGCCCCAAGCACTGCCTCGTCACAGGCCCCAAGCACTGCCTCGTCACCGGCCCCAAGCACTGACTGGTCAACTGCCCAGATATTTCCATCTACACTCTCTGACACTTTAATAATATTTAATTGACACGTGTTGTTAACACGTCTGTTCTTAGCAGACACGTTTGTATTGTCACTTTCTGACACTTTCAAAGCCCAGATGGTTTATTTCTGTCTGCTGAAAAAGCTATGTTTCTTCATCTCTATACAAGGTATTTCTTTTTGAACATCATGTGCTGACCTGTGTTCCAAGGACTTCACTGGCGTTCTTCTACTTGTGGTGTAGTTCAATCTAATCTAAATGAATGCACAGAGACATCATAAAATCAACTTTCATTTTATTAACAAGATTAAAAAATCTACATTTTAGTACAAAGTACTTTGGTTCACAGAACTGTGTGCGTCCATCAAGGGTTTTGTGTGTGTGTGTGTGTGTGTGTGTGTGTGTGTGTGTGTGTGTGTGTGTGTGAGTCCAAACAAAGGCCTATTCATGATTGGCTGGCCTTGGGTTGAGTTGTCCTCTCCTAACCATGTCTTCCTGCCATGGCACACGTCCAGGGGAGAGAGGAATAAGTCCCTGAGCTTGTTTCTTGTTTCTCTGTGTCACCCTGGCACGAGAGAGCCTCCCTGGCTCTTGGAGATTGTTGTCCCCTGCCACAACCCTCCTCCACTCTCCAACCCTCCTCCACTCTCCAACCCTCCTCCACTCTCCAACCCTCCTCCACTCTCCAGGTTGGTAGTTGCCAGAAGGGACAGACAGGTCAGCAAAAAGCGGGAGGCACGTATCTTGCGTTTGGCTCATGAGCTTCTTCCGTGGAGGACAGGTATTTGTGGAGGGCCACACATGCCTTCACAATGTCATTAGCCTTTTCAGTGGTACACACGATTGGCCGAACAAGAATCCTCATCCTTGCAGTCATGATGGTGAATGCATTTTCTATGACTCTCCGACAACGAGAGAGGCGGTAGTTGTAGGTATTGAGATGGACACCTGTGAATGAGGGGTAATGAGAATACAGTGGGGGAAAAAAGTATTTAGTCAGCCACCAATTGTGCAAGTTCTCCCACTTAAAAAGATGAGAGAGGCCTGTAATTTTCATCATAGGTACACGTCAACTATGACAGACAAAATGAGAAAAAAAATCCAGAAAATCACATTGTAGGATTTTTAATGAATTTATTTGCAAATTATGGTGGAAAATAAGTATTTGGTCAATAACAAAAGTTTCTCAATACTTTGTTATATACCCTTTGTTGGCAATGACACAGGTCAAACGTTTTCTGTAAGTCTTCACAAGGTTTTCACACACTGTTGCTGCTATTTTGGCCAATTCCTCCATGCAGATCTCCTCTAGAGCAGTGATGTTTTGGGGCTGTCGCTGGGCAACACAGACTTTCAACTCCCTCCAAAGATTTTCTATGGGGTTGAGATCTGGAGACTGGCTAGGCCACTCCAGGACCTTGAAATGCTTCTTACGAAGCCACTCCTTCGTTGCCCGGGCGGTGTGTTTGGGATCATTGTCATGCTGAAAGACCCAGCAACGTTTCATCTTCAATGCCCTTGCTGATGGAAGGAGGTTTTCACTCAAAATCTCACGATACATGGCCCCATTCATTCTTTCCTTTACATGGATCAGTCGTCCTGTTCCCTTTGCAGAAAAACAGCCCCAAAGCATGATGTTTCCACCCCCATGCTTCACAGTAGGTATGGTGTTCTTTGGATGCAACTCAGCATTCTTTGTCCTCCAAACACGACGAGTTGAGTTTTTACCTAAAAGTTCTATTTTGGTTTCATCTGACCATATGACATTCTCCCAATCCTCTTCTGGATCATCCAAATGCACTCTAGCAAACTTCAGACGGGCCTGGACATGTACTGGCTTAAGCAGGGGGACACGTCTGGCACTGCAGGATTTGAGTCCCTGGCGGCGTAGTGTGTTACTGATGGTAGGCTTTGTTACTTTGGTCCCAGCTCTCTGCAGGTCATTCACTAGGTCCCCCCGTGTGGTTCTGGGATTTTTTTCCTCACCGTTCTTGTGATAATTTTGACCCCACGGGGTGAGATCTTGCGTGGAGCCCCAGATCGAGGGAGATTATCAGTGGTCTTGTATGTCTTCCATTTCCTAATAATTGCTCCCACAGTTGATTTCTTCAAACCAAGCTGCTTACCTATTGCAGATTCAGTCTTCCCAGCCTGGTGCAGGTCTACAATTTTGTTGCTGGTGTCCTTTGACAGCTCTTTGGTCTTGGCCATAGTGGAGTTTGGAGTGTGACTGTTTGAGGTTGTGGACAGGTGTCTTTTATACTGATAACAAGTTCAAACAGGTGCCATTAATACAGGTAACGAGTGGAGGACAGAGGAGCCTCTTAAAGAAGAAGTTACAGGTCTGTGAGAGCCAGAAATCTTGCTTGTTTGTAGGTGACCAAATACTTAATTTCCACCATAATTTGCAAATAAATTCATTAAAAATCCTACAATGTGATTTTCTGGATTTTTTTTCCTCAATTTGTCTGTCATAGTTGACGTGTACCTATGATGAAAATTACAGGCCTCTCTCATCTTTTTAAGTGGGAGAACTTGCACAATTGGTGGCTGACTAAATACTTTTTTTCCCCCACTGTATATGTCAGATATAAGATATAACCTATTTGGTCAACAACAACCAAAACACCATATAATTTCCCAGGAATTATATTCCAAAAGCCTTGATAAAAATGTAATTTCTCATATACACTGCCTTCAGAAAATATTCATACCCCTTGACTTATTCCACAGTGTTACAGCCTGAATTCAACATATATTAAAATATATGTTTTTTTCTAACCCATCTATACACAATACCCCATAATGACAAAGTGAAAACATGTTTGTAGAAATGTTTGCAAATTTATTGAAAATGAGATACAGAAATATCAAATTTACATAAGTATTCACACCCTTGAGTCAATACTTTGTAGAAGCACCTTTTGGCAGCGATGACAGCTGTGAGTCTTTCTGGGTAAGTCTCCAAGAGCATTCCACACCTGGATGGTGCAACATTTCTTCAAGCTCTGCCAAATTGGACGTCGATCTTTGCTAGACAACCATTGTCTGGTCTTGCCGTAGATTTTCAAGTAGATTTAAGTAAAAAAACGGTAACTTTGACATTATGGGGTTTTGTGTGTAGATCAGTGACACAACATCTCAATTTAAATCAGGATGTAACAACAACAAAAAAAATGTGGATAAAGTCAAGGGGTGTGAATACTTCCTGAAGGGCGCCGTAGATGTGCATGCAGTAACAAGGGAAATTAGAAACAGGAAAAGTTCCAATTGATTCCTACATTCTATTATCAACATACCTGGATAAGGTCACATCCGGTTCTCATGTAGGGGGAAAGCTGCATCTCTCAGGACAACGTGGACTTGGTGTTGTGGTACCTGGCGGGACAGCTGGCGGTGGTAAATCGAGAGTCTTCTGCAGCGGTTTGGAACCAAAATAACTCTTAAAACCCTCCACCAGCACTCTCTCGGCCGTATGCCAGTATATCCGTCTCCGTATCTCGCCTATTATACGTCTTGCTAGTTAAAGCATATCTAGTAGATCCCGGGAAAAACGTACATTTCCTTGCCAGTCAAGTGTCTCTCTGTGTACACTATTTTACTCTCCCGCGCGTGTATTTGTTTTGGTCGTAGATGGCTATTACCAGCTCATCACCCTCTACTGTCCGGGGGTAATATTGTTTTGGTCGTAGATGGCTATTACCAGCTCATCACCCTCTACTGTCCCGGGGGTAATATTGTTTTGGTCGTAGATGGCTATTACCAGCTCATCACCCTCTACTGTCCCGGGGGTAATATTGTTTTGGTCGTAGATGGCTATTACCAGCTCATCACCCTCTACTCTCCCGGGGTAATATTGTTTTGGTCGTAGATGGCTATTACCAGCTCATCATTTTCATCGTTGTTCAAGCGAAGATCTTTTAAGGGAGTATGCCAGCCCACTCGTTCGGTGCCAGCCGAACCGAAGCATGCTGAAGCCTTAAGGTGGTAGGCGTGGCGGGTGAATGGTAGTGGGTGTGGCCAGCGGCGTGGTCTCCGACTGAACGTTTTAGAGACCCTCTTCTTGGCCGCAGAGACGACATTTTGCTCTTTTAAAGCTAATTTCCTGAAATTGTACACATTTTGTCATGGGGCTGAGAGATCATTTGCAGTTTTAAAGCAAATGTTCAGCAATTCAACACATTTTGCCTTGGCTTATTCCAAGTTCTTATGCCATCTGAATGACTCAAACATTATAACAAAATCAAATCGGGGTCATGAAATGTTGTTGGTATTTTGGTGATTTTTTTGTTCTCAAAGATGATCTTATTAAAAAACACTGACAATTAATTTCTAGTTTCACAGTATGATGCATTCATTATATGATGCAAAACCCATCATCACACTGTGAAACATCCGCCGTCTCTCCCTGGGTAAGGCAAGTGAGACTACGGTTAACATGTCTATAACATTGTCTTAATATGGGGTGTGTCGTGTTGATGTGGAAATTATCAATTTTTTTATAACGCACCTGAATCACCTGATATGACAAACCATTGTAAAGCCTGTTGAAATATCCTGTCAGCTGCAATGTTGCAAGTTTGCTGGTAACGCAATACCACAGGTGCTTGTTCAGGCAGAGCTGGAGTGTCTTATTACCTGGTGCCTACAGGGCTGATAAAATGGAGGGTGTCCTCAGACCTAAGAGCGTGCTGAGACACCATGAAGACGCCATGAAGACGGAAAACGCCTAGCTGTTTGCAACAAGCTGAACCTTCCATAGACTCACATGACCGGCTATTACCAGTAACTAATGGTAACTAAACACCAAATCCAGTAGACCAGATTAGGTGGTGGGTGATGAGATTACAGTTAGATTACAAGCCTAAACAGTTGAGAAAAATAATATGCCGAAAGAGCTTTTATAAAAAATATATTGTTTCATGATAAGCACAGCCTTTATAAAGAAGATATTGTTTCATGATAAACACAGCCTTTATAAAGAAGATATTGTTTCATGATAAACACAGCCTTTATAAATAAGATATTGTTTCATGATAAACACCGCCTTTATAAAGAAGATATTGTTTCATGATAAACACAGCCTTTATAAAGAAGATATTGTTTCATGATAAACACAGCCTTTATAAAGAAGATATTGTTTCATGATAAACACAGCCTTTATAAAGAAGATATTGTTTCATGATAAACACAGCCTTTATAAAGAAGATATTGTTTCATGATAAACACAGCCTTTATAAAGAAGATATTGTTTCATGATAAACACAGCCTTTATAAATAAGATATTGTTTCATGATAAACACAGCCTTTATAAAGAAGATATTGTTTCATGATAAACACCGCCTTTATAAATAAGATATTGTTTCATGATAAACACAGCCTTTATAAAGAAGATATTGTTTTATGATAAACACAGCCTTTATAAAGAAGATATTGTTTCATGATAAGCACAGCCTTTATAAAGAAGATATTGTTTCATGATAAACAGATACACTAGAAATAAAGTCAATTCCATAGTGGCACACAGATTAAATTGCTTGGTGATTGTACGGGGAATGATTAGGCCTACTGATTCAGTGCAACTTTTATTTCTAATAACTTCAGAGAATTAGCAAATGATATTAATTGTTATACTATCTGGAACCAAATGCATTGTGTGAAGGTCTGTGCAGATAGAATGAGAGAGAGTTGCACCTCTGACATATTTGGTAGGATATTTATTACCCTTCAGGGTATACCATCTAGCCAACCACAAAGCTCTGTTCTTGTGTAACCCTGAGTAGAGCAGTCTTAGGAACGACAACCAGCCCTCCTGTCTGGCCCTAGAGCAAAACACGTCCGAACAACAGTTAACTCCTCCTATGTTTCTGACTAAAGCAAGAGCAACGACCCAGCTCCTCCTTAACCCTGACTCGCACAACAGTCACAGTCACAACACCCCCCACCTTCTCTACAGCCCAGACTGCACCTGGGTCAAACATCACATCCACCCATGTGGGCCATCTACAATTACAGTTATTATGAGACTCTGGTCAGCTGTAAATCTGTCCGTTTAGTCTGTCTCACCCTGAGGAAAACTGTGCCAAAACATCGGTTCTCCAATAAATCATTGGGAGTAATTAGAGAGTGTTCTCAATTCGTTTAGACTTTCTTTGTGCTGTTTTTTGTTTAAAGGTTTGCCTGTCCACCCGACTGACAGAGCTGGAAAACAAGGACTGACTGGGACAGACCAGGAAAGAACAGTGAGCAGGAGAAAGACTTCCAGACCACGTGGTAAGCCAGCTAGTTTGATAATGGCCATGCGGGAGAAAACCCCCCTGAGCACACACTAACTAACTACAGTAGTTTTCCCCCTGGCCCTAGGCAGCTTGGACACAAACACTAAACCACTGACCGAGGCAGCTTGGACACAAACACTAAACCACTGACCGAGGCAGCTTGGACACAAACACTAAACCACTGACCGAGGCAGCTTGGACACAAACACTAAACCACTGACCGAGGCAGCTTGGACACAAACACTAAACCACTGACCGAGGCAGCTTGGACACAAACACTAAACCACTGACCGAGGCAGCTTGGACACAAACACTAAACCACTGACCGAGGCAGCCTCCCCTCTCAGTCTGCAGAAACAGATCAGACATCACAAAGGCACCCATTGTGGTCATGTATAACAGCGAGGCCAGGTCACTAAGGCACTGACTGGCAAACCATCAGAAATGGCGGCAAAGGTAGGAAAAATATGGAAAAAACATGACATGGAAATATATGTATATAGACTTCCCAACAGACTAGTGTGGTTCAGACTTCCCAACAGACTAGTGTGGTTCAGACTTCCCAACAGACTAGTGTGGTTCAGACTTCCCAACAGACTAGTGTGGTTCAGACTTCCCAACAGACTAGTGTGGTTCAGACTTCCCAACAGACTAGTGTGGTTCAGACTTCCCAACAGACTAGTGTGGTTCAGACTTCCCAACAGACTAGTGTGGTTCGGACTTCCCAACAGACTAGTGTGGTTCAGACTTCCCAACAGACTAGTGTGGTTCGGACTTCCCAACAGACTAGTGTGGTTCAGACTTCCCAACAGACTAGTGTGGTTCAGACTTCCCAACAGACTAGTGTGGTTCAGACTTCCCAACAGACTAGTGTGGTTCAGACTTCCCAACAGACTAGTGTGGTTCAGACTTCCCAACAGACTAGTGTGGTTCGGACTTCCCAACAGACTAGTGTGGTTCAGACTTCCCAACAGACTAGTGTGGTTCGGACTTCCCAACAGACTAGTGTGGTTCAGACTTCCCAACAGACTAGTGTGGTTCAGACTTCCCAACAGACTAGTGTGGTTCAGACTTCCCAACAGACTAGTGTGGTTCAGACTTCCCAACAGACTAGTGTGGGTTCCTCTTTTGGCTCCTGGAACTCAGTCAGTCTGTCTGTTTTCAGTCTATGTGAGCAAAAATATATTGTTCTGCAGTTGCTTATTAAGCACAATAAACAAACCGATGTAACTTCTATTGCTGAACCAAATGAACTTATATTGATAGAGAGCGGTGTAAATAGCACAGGAGGTAGAGACGGAGGCCATTGGTTTAGGTGGGAACTTGGAGCCCAGAAAGACAGTGAGGTCATCCACATGGGTTGTGGTTGGTTCCAGAGAGGATCATGGGCTCGTCGTACCGCCTTAGACTACGTCCCAAATGGCACCCTATTCCCTTGATAGTGCACTTATTTTGACCAGAGCCCTTTGATGCACTAAATAGGGAATATGGTGCCATTTTGGGACAGGCCCTTAGTCTAACTTTGGGCTGCCTACCTCTTTATTTTATTTATTTTATTTCACCTTTATTTAACCAGGTAAACCAGTTGAGAACAAGTTCTAATTTACAACTGTGACCTGGCCAAGATAAAGCAAAGCAGTGCGATAAAAACAACAACACAGAATTACATATGGGGTAAAACAAAACATAAAGTCAAAAATACAACAGAAAATATATATACAGTGTGTGCAAATGTAGCAAGTTATGGAGGTAAGGCAATAAATAGGCTATAGTGCAAAATAATTACAATTTAGTATTAACACTGGAGTGATAGATGTGCAGAAGATGATGTGCAAAGCTCTTACAGACACATAATGTCAATGAGATCTGGGACAGAATAAACTGCTATATAGGCTTATGTTCCCCAAAATAGCTTAATTACAGTGGCTGTCTGAATGAGCGTTTGGCATTGATGGGGCTTGGTTTTGCATTGCGTGTTTTTGTTAGTTCGTGCTGGGTCAAACCCATACGATGGAGGGAAGTGCAATAGTGTAAATATTAGTATATGCCTTGACACATATCTGTCTGCAATGGATGCTTCATGAAGGGAAATCACTCTCATGCCTTCCTTCCTTCCCTCTCTCTATCTCTCTCTCGCTCTCTATCTCTCTAGTTCTCTAGTTCTCTCTCTCTCTCTCTCTCTCTCTCTCTCTCTCTCTCTATCTCTCTATCTCTCTAGTTCTCTCTCTCTCTCTCTCTCTCTCTCTCTCTCTCTCTCTCTCTCTCTCTCTCTCTCTCTCTCTCTCTCTCTCTCTCTCTCTCTCTCTCTCTCTCTCTCTCTCTCTCTCTCTCTCTCTCTCTCTCTCTCTCTCTCTCTCTCTCTCTCTCTCTCTCTCTCTCTCTCTCTCTCTCTCTCTCTCTCTCTCTCTCCCTCCCTCCCTCCCCCTCTCTCTCTCCCTCCCCCTCCCTCTCTCCCTCTCTCTCCCTCCCCCCTCCCTCTCTCTCCCTCCCCCCTCCCTCTCCCTCCCCCCTCTCTCCCTCCCCCCTCTCTCCCTCCCCCCTCCCCCTCTCTCTCTCTCCCTCCCCCTCTCGCTCTCCCTCCCTCCCTCTCTGTTATTCAGAGCAGACAGTCCTTTAAAGGTGTCTCTCCTCTCTCTCTCTGTCTACCCCCCCCCCCCCCCCCCTCTCTCTCTCTATGACTCTTAAACTTAACATTGAGCATGTCGGCACATCTCCAATACAGGCGTCCTGCATTCCTGGATGACTACTAACTTGAGCGAAACATCTGCTTCCTGAACTGCAATCCCTTGTGCCCTCACATGGAAGGACACGTATCTGACTTGACATACATTTTGATTAAATGGACTTTGAATCTGGAAAAGCAATATCCAAAACCCACACTGATGGACATGACCCCTTGACTGAGTCTATTGAGCTTCACTTTGGATATCAATTCACAGTGGTCCCTCCCCCGTGTGATACAGGGCAGATATAGACACCAGACAATGTCAGAAATTGATGAACGGGATACTAAGTAACAGACCTCCTGTACTCACCAGTGTTGTCAAACTGTACTTGGGTACAGTCACCAGTCTTCTGCCATGGGCAGGTATAGACAGCCCCTCTCTCCACCACTGTGGAAGCTGAGGAGGTGTTGGCTCTGGGAGCTCCTATAAGAATGTTTGACCTAAAGAAGAGAAATGGACTTAAGTCTAAATACAACAACAACAAAAAAAACATGCACCACCTGACTTACTCTTCTACTGTAGCGCTAGCCAATTAGGAGCAACAAAGACTGTCACGTGATGAATAGAATAGATGCACTACACGACCAAAAGTATGTGGACACCTGCTTGTCGAACGTCGTAATTTCCAAAATAAAATAAAATCAAACAAAAAAATGTGGGCCTTCCTCTGACACATGGGCGTTGATATGGAGTTGGTCCCCCCCCCTTTGCTGCTATAACAGCCTCCACTCTTCTGGGAAGGCTTTCCACTAGATGTTGGAACATTGCTGTGGGGACTTGCTTCCATTCAGCCATAAGAGCATTAGTGAGGTTGAGCACTGAGGTTGAGCGCTGATGTTGGGCGATTAGGCCTGGCTCGCAGTCGGCATTCCAATTCATTCCAAAGGTGTTTGATGAGGTTGAGGTCAGGGCTCTGTGCAGGCCAGTCAAGTTCTTCCACACGGATCTCCACAAACAATTTCTGTATGGACATCGCTTTGTGCACTGGGGCATTGTCATGCTGAAACATGTAAGGGCCTTCCCCAAACTGGTGACACAAAGTTGGAAGCAAAAAATCATCTAGAATGTCATTGTATGCTGTAGCGCTCAGATTTCCCTTCACTGGAACTAAGGGGCCTAGCCCGAACCATGAAAAACAGCCCCAGACCATTATTATTCCTCCACCAAACTTTACAGTTGGCACTATGCATTGGGGCAGGTAGCGTTCTCCTGGCATTCGCCAAACCCAGTTTTGTCCGTCGGACTGCCAGATGGTGAAGCGTGATTCATCACTCCAGAGAACGCGTTTCCACTGCTCCAGAGTCCAGTGGCGGTGAGCTTTACACCACTCCAGCCAACGCTTGGCATTGCGCATCGTGAACTTAGGCTTGTGTGCGGCTGCTCGGCCACAGAAACCCATTTCAGCTCCAGACGAACAGTTATTGTGCCGACGTTGCTTCCAGAGGTGGTTTAGAACTCGGTAGTGAGTGTTGCAACCGAGGACAGACGATTTTTACGCACTACAGCACTCGGCGGTCCCGTTCTGTGAGCTTGTGTGGCCTACAACTTCGAGGCTGAGCCGTTGTTGCTCTTAGACGTTTCCACTTCACAAGAACAGCACTTACAGTTGACCGGGGCAGCTGGGCAGAATTTTTACGAACTGACGGTGACACGTTGAAAGTCACTGAGCTCTTCAGTAAGGCCATTCTACTGTGAGTGTTTGTCTATGGAGATTGCATGGCTGTGTGCTCGATTTTATGCATGCAAAAAGGCTGTCTTGCTCCTCTCCACCTAACTTTCCCTCACAGTCCCTTCAGTTTCCTTTAAATCCCGTTAGTTTGGCTGCTCAGTTTACCTAAGATATCCCTCACCCATCATAGCCCTGCCATTCCCAACCAAATCAAGGCTCTTGGAAATGCACATCTAGGACACTGCACCCGCCCACTCAGGTCAGAGTGTTTATCATCGTCCGAAGGGGGAACGTTTCTGAGGACTTTTTTATTATCGATAGTAACACAAATGTCTGAATGTTGTGCGTGACTCGAAATAACCACAACAATATGATTCCAAGTCATTCGGATTACCAAAATCATATAAACATCTTAAAATGGAAACAGCTGTGTCTACGTGTGTGTGGGGGGGGTGACAATCAAGAGTACAGTGATGTGCCTCAACATCATGTTCTCACCGGACAGCACTATAGAGGACAGAACGAACCAATCAGTTATAAGTATATAGCAGCCAACCGTTTTAACATGGGGTTCTTGCCGGATTTAGTGACAAACAGTTTTTTACATGGTCCGTCATTTCTCCAGATTTAGCGACCAATAATGTTTACAATACACCTGTCATCAACCGGTGTAGCTGAAATAGCCGAATCCACTCATTTGAAGGGGTGTCCACATACTTTTGTATATATATATATATATATAGTATGTATTTATTGTATTTCAAATAACATAATTATATGTCCTTCAATAAACTAAATAAAAGTGGAAAACATGAAAGATCTAAAACCTGACACCACAAACATTATTACATAATATAGAGCACAGTCTTACTGCTTGTCATCCGGCTGGAAGAAATCCACCGAAAATCCAAAATAACTTCCTTTAGGTCCAGAGAATACATAGGGTTTGTCACTGTCCAGATTGAAAGAAGTTGTCCATTGTAAACAAGGCAGGATCAAAGCCAAAGATAAACTAAGCTTGCAAAGCCGCTCCATCCCGAAGTCGTCGTAGTGTAGCTAGACTTCACTGGGTGTGTGGCGTGTTTCCACTTCAGCGATAAAGCACTAATGTGACTAGTTCCCCGTTCTCTTTGTAGTCGTTCTAATGATGATACAGCGACATCCCACACACCATGTGCGTGTTAAATCGAACCAGTTCAGCAAACTACTCCGCTACAAAGTTTCACTTCTTCACCAACATTCCGTGAAAAGATTCCAGTTGGAATCAGCGCGTCCTCGATCCACGCTTCAAGCGATACAATGTAACAAATCTGTGTAAATGGCAACACAACTCAGCAGCCTACAGAGCTGTTTTTGTGTTCAGCAGTCCCAAAACTAACTGTACAGGAAGTGCTCGCGTAATTCCCCCACAAAACGGACTTCCGCAATGTTTCACACTTGTGCCAACTGCAGTTCTATTCCGTCTCGCGCCTTCCATAGCCATGTAGGGGCTACTGTGTAACAACTGGGTTACAACGAAACGTTTCAGTTGTAAAACAGAGAGACATCGGGTTTTGGTGCCAAAACCCTAATAATCTCGCTCTGGAACTATCACGTGACATTTTTTGAATCAGCTCTTCATCTGCCGGAATGCCATTATAAAGGGTCGGTGAGGGACAAAAAAATCTGCCCTGGCATTTCAGCCACAGACCACACACAGGCATTTAATGCTACTGATACAAAACATTGCCAACTATAGTCCAGCGTTTCTCCACTTTTACTGTACCAGTGACCAGTGAAACATAGTCCTCCTCCTTTTTTAAACCAGCTCATGTTTAATACACATACAACATGTAAAAGCACCACTGGAGAGACAACTCACCACAATAACTGGGCCTCTGTTACCTCCCTGTTGTGCAGTCTGTCTCTGCATATTCTCTGCTGTCACTCTGTTGCTGTATGTCTGTCCGTCTTTCAGTCACTCTTTCTGCCTGTCTCTGCTTCTCTTTGTGCTCGTCTGTCTGTCTGTCTGTCTGTCTGTCTGTCTGTCTGTCTGTCTGTCTGTCTGTCTGTCTGTCTGTCTGTCTGTCTGTCCGTCTGCCCGTCTGTCCGTCTGTCCGTCTGTCCGCCTGTCCGCCTGTCCGTCTGTCCGTCTGTCCGTCTGTCCGCCTGTCTGCCTGTCTGCCTGTCTGTCTGTCTGTCTGTCTGTCTGTCTGTCTGTCTGCCTGTCTGCCTGTCTGTCTGTCTGTCTATCTGTCTGTCTGTCTGTCTGTCTGTCTGTCTGTCTGTCTGTCTGTCTGTCTGTCTGTCTGTCTGTCTGTCTGTCTGTCTGTCTGCCTGTCTGCCTGTCTGCCTGTCTGTCTGTCTGTCTGTCTGTCTGTCTGTCTGTCTGTCTGTCTGTCTGTCTGCCTGTCTGTCTGTCTGTCTTTGCGCTCCTCCGTCTGTCCGTCTGTCTGTCTGTCTGTCCGTCTGTCTGTCTGTCCTAAGTGTTATTGGCTATTACATATAGAGCCAACATATTAAGGAACTGGTAGTACCTCTGTGTCTCTGTGTTTTCCTCCTATCGCCACTGCACTCACCTCTGAGCTGTCTCTGCTAAGCCTTTCCCACAGCACTGGTACCAGAAGACCAGGGGACCACACTGCCTGTGCTGGGCACAGCAACATCCAAGTTGTGAATGAATAAACACATTTTAATCAAATCAAAACACATTTTATTTGCCACATGCGCCGAATACAACCGGTGTAGACGTTACAGTGAAATGCTTACTTACAAGCCCTTAACCAACAATGCATTTTTTAAAGAATCAAATAAAAGAAAGTGTTATGTAAAAAAAATTAAAGCAAATAATGAAAGAGCAGCAGTAAAATAAAATAACAGTAGGGAGGCTATATACAGGTGCAGAGTCAATGTGCGGGGGCACTGGCTTGTCGAGGTAATTGAGGTAAAATGTACATGTGGGTAGAGTTAAAGTGAATATGCATAAATAATAAACAGAGTAGCAGCAGCGTAAAATGTGTTAGATAAAGAAGAAAGATTACTGAATAAATGGCTAATAGATTATCATTGGAGACAATGGCACCAGAGGGGATGGCTGCAGTTTTAAGGGCTCCTAACTTTTTCACATTGTTTGTAACTTATTTTGTACATAATGTTGCTGCTACCGTCTCTTATGACCGAAAAGAGCTTCTGGACATCAGAATAGTGATTACTCACCTCGAACTGGATGAAGATTTTTTCTTTAATGAGTCCGATGCGAAGGATATAATGCTTTCCCGAGACCAGGCCCAAATCCCTGTCATTCCCGTGAAGAAAAGACAGAGATACCGGGGCGGAGGTCGGGGTGCCTTGTGAGAATTTGTTTGCAAGTGGGTAAACCGCCACTACCATCCGTACTATTAGCCAAAGTGCAATCACTGGAAAATAAACTGGATGATCTATGATCAAGACTATCCTACCAACGGGACATTAAAAACTGTAATATCTTATGTTTCACAGAGTCGTAGCTGAACGATGCCACGGATAATGTATAGCTGGCTGGGTTTTCTGTTCATCAGCAGGACAGAACAGCTACGTCTGGGAAGACGAGGGGTGGGGGTGTGTGTCTATTTGTCAATAACAGCTGGTGCGCGATGTCTAATATTAAAGAAGTCTCGAGGTATTGCTTACCTGAGGTAGAGTACCTCATGATAAGCTGTAGACCACACTATTTACCAAGAGAGTTCTCATCTATATCATTTATAGCCGTCTATTTACCACCACAAACCGATGCTGGCACTAGGACCACAGTCAATGAGCTGTATAAGTCCATAAGCAAACAAGAAAATCCTCATCCAGAAGCGGTGCTCCTAGTGGCCGGGGACTTTAATGCAGACAAATTTAAATCAGTTTTTCCTAATTTCTACCAGCATGTCACATGTGCAACAAGAGGAAAAAAACTCAAGACCCCCTTTACTCCACATGTAACCGGTGTGAAATGACTAGCTAGTTAGCGGTGCGCGGTAGTAGCATTTCAATCGGTGACGTCACTCTCTCTGAGACCTTGAAGTAGTTGTTTCCCTTGCTCTGCAAGGCCTGCGGATTTTTGTGGAGCGACGGGTAACGGTGCTTCGAGGGTGACTGTTGTCGATGTGTGCAGAGGGTCCCTGGTTCAAGCCCAGGTAGGGGCGAGGAGAGGGACGGAAGCAACACTGTTACACACACACAGAGATGCATACAAAGCTCTCCCTCGCCCTCCATTTGGCAAATCTGACCATAATTCTATCCTCCTGATTCCTGCTTACAAGCAAAAACTAAAGCAGGAAGTACCAGTGTCTCGCTCAATACGGAAGTGGTCAGAAGATGCGGTTGCTACACTACAGGACTGTTTTTCTAGCACAGACTGGAATATGTTCAATGGCATTGAGGAGTACACCACCTCAGTCACCGGCTTCATCAATAAGTGCATCAACAACGTCCCCCCCACAGTGACCGTACGTACATAGCCCAACCAGAAGCCATGGATTACAGGCAACACCGAGCTAAAGGCTAGAGCTGCCGCTTTCAAGGAGCGGGACACTAATCCGGATGCTTATAAGAAATCCAGCTATGCCCTCCGACGAACCATCAAATAGGCAAAGAGTCAATACAGGACTAAGATTGAATCCTACTACAACGGCTCTGACGCTTGTCGAATATGGCAAGGATTGCATAGTATTACGGACTACATGTGGAAACCCAGCCGCGAGCTGCCCAGTGAAGCGAGCCTACCAGACGAGCTAAATGCCATTCATACTCGCTTCAAGGCAAGCAACACTGAAGCATGCATGAGAGCACCAGCTGTTCCGGACGACTGTGTGATCACGCTCTCCATAGCCGATGTGAGCAAGAATTTAAACAGGTCAACATTCACAAGGCCGCGGGGCCAGACGGATTACCAGGACGTGTACTCAGAGCATACGCAGACCAACTGGCAAGTGGCTTTTTCAACCTCTCCCTGTAATACATTGCCAACTATAGTCCAGCTTTTCTCAACTTTTACTGTACCAGTGACCAGTGAAACATAGTAGTCCTCTTTTTTTTTACCAGCTCATGTTTAATACACATACAACATGTAAAAGCACCACTGGAGAGACAACTCACCACAATAACTGGGCCTCTGTTACCTCCCTGTTGTGCAGTCTGTCTCTGCATATTCTCTGCTGTCACTCTGTTGCTGTATGTCTGTCCGTCTTTCAGTCACTCTTTCTGCCTGTCTCTGCTTCTCTTTGTGCTCCTCCTCTGACTACACAACAGTGGTAGGCCTGATCACCTACAACGATTAAACAGCCTATAGGGAGGAGGTCAGAGACCTGGCCGTGTGGTGCCATGACCACAACCTCTCCCTCAACGTGATCAAGACAAAGGAGATGATCGTGGACTACAGGAAACGGAGGGCCGAGCACACCCCCATTCACATCGACAGGGCTGTAGTGGAGCGGGTCGAGAGTTTCAAGTTCCTTGGTGTCCACATCACCAACAAGCTATCATGGTCCAAACACACGTGAAGACAGTCGTGAAGAGGGCATGACAACGCCTATTCCTCCTCAGGAGACTGAAAATATTTGGCATGGGTCCCCAGATCCTCAGAAAGTTATACAGCAGCACCATCGAGAGCATCCTGACCGGTTGCATCACTGACTGGTATGGCAACTGCTCGGCATCCGACCATAAGGCGCTACAGAGGGTAGTGCGTACTGCCCAGTACATCACTGGGGCCAAGCTTCCTGCCATCCAGGACCTCTATACCAGGCAGTGTCAGAGGAAGGCCCTCACAATTGTCAAAGACTCCAGCCACCCTAGTCATAGACTGTTCTCTCTGCTACCGCACGGCAAGCGGTACTGGAGCACCAAGTCTGGGACCAAAAGGCTCCTTAACAGCTTCGACAGCCTCATTATTGTTATAATAATAATATGCCATTTAGCAGACGCTTTTATCCAAAGCGACTTACAGTCATCCGTGCGTACATTTTTTTTGTTGTGTATGGGTGGTCCCGGGGGTCGAACCCACTACCTTAGCGTTACAAGCGCCATGCTCTACCAGCTGAGCTACAGAGGACCACATAATTATTGTGTTACTTTTTATTTTATTTTTTACTTTGGTTTATTTAGTAAATATTTTCTTAATTCTATTTCTTGAACTGCATTGTTGGTTAAGGGCTTGTAAGTAAGCATTTCCCGGTAAGGTCTACACCTGTTGTATTCGGCGCATGTGACAAATACAATTTGATTTGATTTGATTTGAAAGTTCACATTTTCAAGAAGGCTTTCTACCAAAAAACAAATATTGATAAAAAAAAAAAAACACCTCTCCTGTGAAGTAGAGAAGTGCGTCAAATGCCCAGCTTTCTGTAACGGGTCACATTTGTATAATTGTCTCATTCACTTCTCTTTTTTGAGCTGCACTGTACCCTAAGAATTTCACTGTACCCTAAGAATTTCACTGTATGTGACTTATAAACTAATCTAATCTAGAAGGGCGCTCCTCACTCACTTCTTTTGCCCGTTCACGTCACTGGCCATAGATCGGTGCGCCACGGTTCATTTTAATCGAACTCCCTCAGTGATTGGATAACCCCGCCCCAAATGTATCCAAATATATAGCCTATTCAGAAGTGATGGAAGCAAAGAATGACAGTGACAGTATCCAATGAACTAACTTTGACACAGTGCATTTCAGAATGACAGTGACAGTATCCAATGAACTAACTTTGACACAAGTGCATTTCAGAATGACAGTGACGGTATCCAATGAACTAACTTTGACACAGTGCATTTCAGAATGACAGCAGCATGATGCAACATCTGTTCTTCATCGTTGGTTTAGTTCAGTTTGGCGTCACAGATTCATGATTGTGTTACCACACCTTATTCTCAAATGAGATGAGGGAAATGAAATACAGTCTGTGTAGCACAAGGTAATTCAGTTCCCCCTCAAATAGCGCTCCAGAGTATTTTGGGACAAAGTGGGCACAAAGGCAGTTAGTTAGAGCCTGTTTTGTAATAGCTGTGAGTCATTTGACTAAAGCTTGTCTAAATCCACCAAATCCTTGCTGCTTTACAATTATAGACGACTAATGCTGGGGATATTTTCGTCATATTTGGACATGTCTGAGTCTCATACAACCTCTACTCCCTACATAGTGCACTAGTTTTAGCCAGGGTCAAACAGCACCCTACTCCCTACACAGTGCACTAGTTTTAGCCAGGGCCAAATAGCACCCTACTCCCTACATAGTACACTAGTTTTAGCCAGGGCCAAACAGCACCCTACTCCCTACATAGTACACTAGTTTTAGCCAGGGCCAAAGAGCACCCTACTCCCTACATAGTACACTAGTTTTAGCCAGGGCCAAACAGCACCCTACTCCCTACATAGTACACTAGTTTTAGCCAGGGCCAAACAGCACCCTACTCCCTACATAGTACACTAGTTTTAGCCAGGGCCAAACAGCACCCTACTCCCTACATAGTGCACTAGTTTTAGCCAGGGCCAAACAGCACCCTACTCCCTACATAGTACACTAGTTTTAGCCAGGGCCAAACAGCACCCTACTCCCTACATAGTGCACTAGTTTTAGCCAGGGCCAAACAGCACCCTACTCCCTACATAGTACACTAGTTTTAGCCAGGGCCAAACAGCACCCTACTCCCTACATAGTACACTAGTTTTAGCCAGGGCCAAACAGCACCCTACTCCCTACATAGTACACTAGTTTTAGCCAGGGCCAAACAGCACCCTACTCCCTACATAGTACACTACCTTTGATCTGATCAGACCCCTAAAGTCAGGAGTAATGGGGGAGGGATGGAGGGAGCTTAGAAGTAATGGAGGGAGGGATGGAGGGAGGGAGGTTAGAAGTAATGGAGGGAGAGATGGAGGTTAGAAGTAATGGAGGGAGGGATGGAGGTTAGAAGTAATGGAGGGAGGGATGGAGGTTAGAAGTAATGGAGGGAGGGATGGAGGGAGGGATGGAGGGAGGTTAGAAGTAATGGAGGGAGGCATGGAGGGAGGGATGGAGGGAGGTTAGAAGTAATGGAGGGAGAGATGGAGGTTAGAAGTAATGGAGGGAGGGATGGAGGGAGGTTAGAAGTAATGGAGGGAGGGATGGAGGGAGGGATGGAGGGAGGTTAGAAGTAATGGAGGGAGAGATTGAGGTTAGAAGTAATGGAGGGAGGGATGGAGGGAGGTTAGAAGTAATGGAGGGAGGGATGGAGGGAGGTTAGAAGTAATGGAGGGAGGGATGGAGGGATGGAGGAGGTTAGAAGTAATGGAGGGAGGGATGGAGGTTAGAAGTAATGGAGGGAGGGATGGAGGGATGGAGGTTAGAAGTAATGGAGGGAGGGATGGAGGTTAGAAGTAATGGAGGGAGGGATGGAGGTTAGAAGTAATGGAGGGAGGGATTGAGGGATGCAGGAGGTTAGAAGTTATGGAGGGAGGGATGGAGGGATGCAGGAGGTTAGAAGTAATGGAGGGAGGGATGGAGGGAGGTTAGAAGTAATGGAGGGAGGGATGGAGGTTAGAAGTAATGGAGGGAGGGATGGAGGGATGCAGGAGGTTAGAAGTAATGGAGGAAGGGATGGAGGTTAGAAGTAATGGAGGGATGCAGGAGGTTAGAAGTAATGGAGTAATGGAGGGAGGGATGGAGGTTAGAAGTAATGGAGGGAGGGATGGAGGAGGTTAGAAGTAATGGAGGGAGGGATGGAGGGATGCAGGAGGTTAGAAGTAATGGAGGAAGGGATGGAGGTTAGAAGTAATGGAGGGATGCAGGAGGTTAGAAGTAATGGAGTAATGGAGGGAGGGATGGAGGTTAGAAGTAATGGAGGGAGGGATGGAGGAGGTTAGAAGTAATGAAGGGAGGGATGGAGGGATGGAGGTTAGAAGTAATGGAGGGAGGGATGGAGGTTAGAAGTAATGGAGTAATGGAGGGAGGGATGGAGGTTAGAAGTAATGGAGGGAGGGATGGAGGTTAGAAGTAATGGAGGGAGGGATGGAGGAGGTTAGAAGTAATGGAGGGAGGGATGGAGGGATGGAGGTTAGAAGTAATGGAGGGAGGGATGGAGGTTAGAAGTAATGGATGGAGGGAGGAGGTTAGAAGTAATGGAGGGAGGGATGGAGGTTAGAAGTAATGGAGGGAGGGATGGAGGTTAGAAGTAATGCAGGGAGGGATGGATGAGGTTAGAAGTAATGGAGGGAGGGATGGAGGGATGGAGGTTAGAAGTAATGGAGGGAGGGATGGAGGGATGGAGGTTAGAAGTAATGGAGGGAGGGAGGAGGTTAGAAGTAATGGAGTAATGGAGGGAGGGATGGAGGTTAGCAGTAATGGAGGGAGGGATGGAGGTTAGCAGTAATGGAGGGAGGGATGGAGGGATGCAGGAGGTTAGAAGTAATGGAGGGAGGGATAAGGTATGTTAAATGGTTTATGTCTCATGCTTGGCAGACACTGCCCTCTGCTTGTGTAGATGATTGAATTACAATATTTGAGAAACATTTAACACCATATACAGTCTCCTACAGAATATATGAGGTTGCATTTATGAATAGCAGAAAGGCGATTTGGAGAATCCTGCCTTTCTTTAAGGTCATCAGTACGTTTGTCTCAGTGGTTTCAGATGTGCGGCATGTACTTTCAGTCATGAAGTTATTACAGACAGGAAATGCTAAAATGAAGTTAAATGCGGTCATTTAGAAAGGCTTATTATTCCCTGAAAACATTGTTGCAGGCAGCATTCAGAGCTTGACTGACCGAGCGAGCCTCAGCCCGTCAACAGTATTTACAGCTCAAAGGAGAAAGGTCTTTTCCTTTTCATTTAAAAACAATCTGTCTTTTGTATTGTCGACCAGGGCAGACATGCTTGTGGTTTTCTGTTTTTTTTGTGACCGTGTGATGCAGCATGAATGTTGTTCATTGTTTGGGTTGTTGTTCAACCCTATTCCCTATATAGTGCACTACTTTCACCAGAGCTTTATGGAACCTGGTCAAAAGGGGAGGGGGGGGGGGGGGGGGGGGGGGGGGGGCATTTGGGATGTAGACTAATGATTATGCTGGTCTCTGACTAACTGCCTGGCTGCATGGGCACACATTTCCTAATGACAAAAGACTAGTGGCCCGTTTCAAAGAGCATCATCGTAGGACATAGGATAGATGCCAGGGGTAATGATGCCAAGCCCTACCATGGACTAGATGCCAGGGGTAATGATGCCAAGCCCTACCATAGGATAGATGCCAGGGGTAATGATGCCAAGCCCTACCATAGGATAGATGCCAGGGTGTAATGATGCCAAGCCCTACCATAGGATAGATGCCAGGGGTAATGATGCCAAGCCCTACCATAGGATAGATGCCAGGGGTAATGATGCCAAGCCCTACCATAGGCTAGATGCCAGGGGTAATGATGCCAAGCCCTACCATAGGCTAGATGCCAGGGGTAATGATGCCAAGCCCTACCATAGGCTAGATGCCAGGGGTAATGATGCCAAGCCCTACCATAGGATAGATGCCAGGGGTAATGATGCCAAGCCCTACCATAGGATAGATGCCAGGGGTAATGATGCCAAGCCCTACCATGGACTAGATGCCAGGGGTAATGATGCCAAGCCCTACCATAGGCTAGATGCCAGGGGTAATGATGCCAAGCCCTACCATAGGATAGATGCTAGGGGTAATGATGCCAAGCCCTACCATAGGCTAGATGCCAGGGGTAATGATGCCAAGCCCTACCATAGGCTAGATGCCAGGGGTAATGATGCCAAGCCCTACCATAGGATAGATGCCAGGGGTAATGATGCCAAGCCCTACCATAGGATAGATGCCAGGGGTAATGATGCCAAGCCCTACCATAGGATAGATGCCAGGGGTAATGATGCCAAGCCCTACCATGGACTAGATGCCAGGGGTAATGATGCCAAGCCCTACCATAGGATAGATGCCAGGGGTAATGATGCCAAGCCCTACCATGGACTAGATGCCAGGGGTAATGATGCCAAGCCCTACCATAGGCTAGATGCCAGGGGTAATGATGCCAAGCCCTACCATAGGCTAGATGCCAGGGGTAATGATGCCAAGCCCTACCATAGGCTAGATGCCAGGGGTAATGATGCCAAGCCCTACCATAGGATAGATGCCAGGGGTAATGATGCCAAGCCCTACCATAGGATAGATGCCAGGGTGTAATGATGCCAAGCCCTACCATAGGCTAGATGCCAGGGGTAATGATGCCAAGCCCTACCATAGGATAGATGCCAGGGGTAATGATGCCAAGCCCTACCATGGACTAGATGCCAGGGGTAATGATGCCAAGCCCTACCATAGGCTAGATGCCAGGGGTAATGATGCCAAGCCCTACCATAGGCTAGATGCAAGGGGTAATGATGCCAAGCCCTACCATAGGCTAGATGCCAGGGGTAATGATGCCAAGCCCTACCATAGGCTAGATGCCAGGGGTAATGATGCCAAGCCCTACCATAGGATAGATGCCAGGGGTAATGATGCCAAGCCCTACCATGGACTAGATGCCAGGGGTAATGATGCCAAGCCCTACCATAGGATAGATGCCAGGGGTAATGATGCCAAGCCCTACCATAGGCTAGATGCCAGGGGTAATGATGCCAAGCCCTACCATAGGCTAGATGCCAGGGGTAATGATGCCAAGCCCTACCATAGGCTAGATGCCAGGGGTAATGATGCCAAGCCCTACCATAGGCTAGATGCCAGGGGTAATGATGCCAAGCCCTACCATGGACTAGATGCCAGGGGTAATGATGCCAAGCCCTACCATAGGATAGATGCCAGGGGTAATGATGCCAAGCCCTACCATAGGCTAGATGCCAGGGTGTAATGATGCCAAGCCCTACCATAGGCTAGATGCCAGGGGTAATGATGCCAAGCCCTACCATGGACTAGATGCCAGGGGTAATGATGCCAAGCCCTACCATAGGCTAGATGCCAGGGGTAATGATGCCAAGCCCTACCATAGGCTAGATGCCAGGGGTAATGATGCCAAGCCCTACCATAGGCTAGATGCCAGGGGTAATGATGCCAAGCCCTACCATAGGCTAGATGCCAGGGGTAATGATGCCAAGCCCTACCATAGGCTAGATGCCAGGGGTAATGATGCCAAGCCCTACCATAGGATAGATGCCAGGGGTAATGATGCCAAGCCCTACCATAGGATAGATGCCAGGGGTAATGATGCCAAGCCCTACCATGGACTAGATGCCAGGGGTAATGATGCCAAGCCCTACCATAGGCTAGATGCCAGGGGTAATGATGCCAAGCCCTACCATGGACTAGATGCCAGGGGTAATGATGCCAAGCCCTACCATAGGCTAGATGCCAGGGGTAATGATGCCAAGCCCCGTCAAAACAAGATAGTCAACTATCAACTACTGTACAGGCTCAAATGTAAAACCTAACATAATATAATGTCTGCCTCGTTCTCAAAAGTGAATAAATTACAGACAATATAAAACAAAACATAAGAGGTTATATTTGCAATTTACAATTCATCTTAGTATATTAGTGAGACGGTAGTTAAAACAATTTATTACACAAGGATAGACTCATTAGAGTATTGCAGAAACCACCTCAGTTCATCTCTCTCACCTTACCCACTGGGCACACACTGGTTGAATCAGCTTTGTTTCCATGCAATTTCAATGAAATGATGCAGAAGCAACGTAGAATAGAGGTTGAATTGACGTCTGTGCCCAGTCGGTAGATAACACCTCAGCTTATCTCTATCACCGATCTCCTTTAAATCCTCAGTGTAAAGGTTAAACCAGAGATAGAAGTGGCACTTTAACGGCATTAAGTCATCCTTATATCAGCTTATCTCTATGGATCTGTCCTTCGGTTCAAATCAAACTTTATTTATTATCCTTCATAGACAAATCACAGCTACAGTGTTTAGTGTTCACCCAGAGGTCTTGTTTTACACAGTGATTCTGCTTTCTGGCTGTCACTATGTCTTCTAGAACCTGATTTACACAGTCATTCCCCTGGCTGGCTTTCACTCTGTCTTCTAGAACCTGATTTACACAGTCATTCCCCTGGCTGGCTGTCACTATGTCTTCTAGAACCTGATTTACACAGTCATTCCCCTGGCTGGCTGTCACTATGTCTTCTAGAACCTGATTTACACAGTCATTCCCCTGGCTGGCTTTCACTCTGTCTTCTAGAACCTGATTTACACAGTCATTCCCCTGGCTGGCTGTCACTCTGTCTTCTAGAACCTGATTTACACAGTCATTCCCCTGGCTGGCTGTCACTATGTCTTCTATAACCTGATTTACACAGTAATTCCCCTGGCTGGCTTTCACTATGTCTTCTAGAACCTGATTTACACAGTCATTCCCCTGGCTGGCTGTCACTATGTCTTCTAGAACCTGATTTACACAGTCATTCCCCTGGCTGGCTGTCACTGTGTCTTCTAGAACCTGATTTACACAGTCATTCCCCTGGCTGGCTGTCACTATGTCTTCTAGAACCTGATTTACACAGTCATTCCCCTGGCTGGCTTTCACTCTGTCTTCTAGAACCTGATTTACACAGTCATTCCCCTGGCTGGCTGTCACTATGTCTTCTAGAACCTGATTTACACAGTCATTCCCCTGGCTGGCTTTCACTCTGTCTTCTAGAACCTGATTTACACCGTCATTCCCCTGGCTGGCTTTCACTCTGTCTTCTAGAACCTGATTTACACAGTCATTCCCCTGGCTGGCTGTCACTATGTCTTCTAGAACCTGATTTACACAGTCATTCCCCTGGCTGGCTGTCACTGTGTCTTCTAGAACCTGATTTACACAGTCATTCCCCTGGCTGGCTGTCACTATGTCTTCTAGAACCTGATTTACACAGTCATTCCCCTGGCTGGCTTTCACTCTGTCTTCTAGAACCTGATTTACACAGTCATTCCCCTGGCTGGCTGTCACTATGTCTTCTACAACCTGATTTACACAGTCATTCCCCTGGCTGGCTTTCACTCTGTCTTCTAGAACCTGATTTACACCGTCATTCCCCTGGCTGGCTGTCACTATGTATTCTAGAACCTGATTTACACAGTCATTCCCCTGGCTGGCTTTCACTCTGTCTTCTAGAACCTGATTTACACAGTCATTCCCCTGGCTGGCTTTCACTCTGTCTTCTAGAACCTGATTTACACAGTCATTCCCCTGGCTGGCTGTCACTATGTCTTCTAGAACCTGATTTACACAGTCATTCCCCTTGCTGGCTGTCACTATGTCTTCTATAACCTGATTTACACAGTCATTCCCCTGGCTGGCTTTCACTCTGTCTTCTAGAACCTGATTTACACAGTCATTCCCCTGGCTGGCTGTCACTGTGTCTTCTAGAACCTGATTTACACAGTCATTCCCCTGGCTGGCTGTCACTATGTCTTCTAGAACCTGATTTACACAGTAATTCCCCTGGCTGGCTTTCACTCTGTCTTCTAGAACCTGATTTACACCGTCATTCCCCTGGCTGGCTGTCACTATGTATTCTAGAACCTGATTTACACAGTCATTCCCCTGGCTGGCTTTCACTCTGTCTTCTAGAACCTGATTTACACAGTCATTCCCCTGGCTGGCTGTCACTGTGTCTTCTAGAACCTGATTTACACAGTCATTCCCCTGGCTGGCTGTCACTATGTCTTCTAGAACCTGATTTACACAGTCATTCCCCTGGCTGGCTGTCACTATGTCTTCTAGAACCTGATTTACACAGACATTCCCCTGGCTGGCTGTCACTATGTCTTCTAGAACCTGATTTACACAGTCATTCCCCTGGCTGGCTTTCACTATGTCTTCTAGAACCTGATTTACACAGTCATTCCCCTGGCTGGCTTTCACTATGTCTTCTAGAACCTGATTTACACAGTCATTCCCCTGGCTGGCTGTCACTATGTCTTCTAGAACCTGATTTACACAGTCATTCCCCTGGCTGGCTGTCACTATGTCTTCTAGAACCTGATTTACACAGTCATTCCCCTGGCTGGCTTTCACTCTGTCTTCTAGAACCTGATTTACACAGTCATTCCCCTGGCTGGCTGTCACTATGTATTCTAGAACCTGATTTACACAGTCATACCTCTGGCTGGCTGTCACTCTGTCTTCTAGAATCTGATTTACACAGTCATTCCCCTGGCTGGCTGTCACTATGTCTTCTAGAACATGATTTACACAGTCATTCCCCTGGCTGGCTTTCACTCTGTCTTCTAGAACCTGATTTACACAGTCATTCCCCTGGCTGGCTGTCACTATGTCTTCTAGAATCTGATTAACACAGTCATTCCCCTGGCTGGCTATCACTCTGTCTTCTAGAACCTGATTTACACAGTCATTCCCCTGGCTGGTTGTCACTATGTCTTCTAGAACCTGATTTACACAGTCATTCCCCTGGCTTGCTTTCACTATGTCTTCTAGAACCTGATTTACACAGTCATTCCCCTGGCTGGCTGTCACTATGTCTTCTAGAACCTGATTTACACAGTCATTCCCCTGGCTGGCTGTCACTATGTCTTCTAGAACCTGATTTACACAGTCATTCCCCTGGCTGGCTTTCACTCTGTCTTCTAGAACCTGATTTACACAGTCATTTCCCTGGCTGGCTGGTCACTATGTATTCTAGAACCTGATTTACACAGTCATTCCTCTGGCTGGCTGTCACTCTGTCTTCTAGAACCTGATTTACACAGTCATTCCCCTGGCTGGCTGTCACTATGTCTTCTAGAACCTGATTTACACAGTCATTCCCCTGGCTGGCTTTCACTCTGTCTTCTAGAACCTGATTTACACAGTCATTCCCCTGGCTGACTGTCACTATGTCTTCTAGAATCTGATTTACACAGTCATTCCCCTGGCTGGCTTTCACTCTGTCTTCTAGAACCTGATTTACACAGTCATTCCCCTGGCTGGCTGTCACTATGTCTTCTAGAACCTGATTTACACAGTCATTCCCCTGGCTGGCTGTCACTGTGTCTTCTAGAACCTGATTTACACAGTCATTCCACTGGCTGGCTTTCACTCTGTCTTCTAGAACCTGATTTACACAGTCATTCCCCTGGCTGGCTGTCACTATGTCTTCTAGAACCTAATTTACACAGTCATTCACCTGGCTGGCTGTCACTCTGTCTTCTAGAACCTGATTTACACAGTCATTCCCCTGGCTGGCTGTCACTATGTCTTCTAGAACCTGATTTACACAGTCATTCCCCTGGCTGGCTGTCACTCTGTCTTCTAGAACCTGATTTACACAGTCATTCCCCTGGCTGGCTGTCACTATGTCTTCTAGAACCTGATTTACACAGTCATTCCCCTGGCTGACTGTCACTACGTCTTCTAGAATCTGATTTACACAGTCATTCCCCTGGCTGGCTTTCACTCTGTCTTCTAGAACCTGATTTACACAGTCATTCCCCTGGCTGGCTGTCACTATGTCTTCTAGAACCTGATTTACACAGTCATTCCCCTGGCTGGCTGTCACTGTGTCTTCTAGAACCTGATTTACACAGTCATTCCCCTGGCTGGCTTTCACTCTGTCTTCTAGAACCTGATTTACACAGTCATTCCCCTGGCTGGCTGTCACTATGTCTTCTAGAACCTAATTTACACAGTCATTCCCCTGGCTGGCTGTCACTCTGTCTTCTAGAACCTGATTTACACAGTCATTCCCCTGGCTGGCTGTCACTATGTCTTCTAGAACCTGATTTACACAGTCATTCCCCTGGCTGGCTTTCACTCTGTCTTCTAGAACCTGATTACACAGTCATTCCCCTGGCTGGCTGTCACTATGTCTTCTAGAACCTGATTTACACAGTCATTCCCCTGGCTGGCTGTCACTCTGTCTTCTAGAACCTGATTTACACAGTCATTCCCCTGGCTGGCTGTCACTATGTCTTCTAGAACCTGATTTACACAGTCATTCCCCTGGCTGGCTTTCACTCTGTCTTCTAGAACCTGATTTACACAGTCATTCCCCTGGCTGGCTGTCACTATGTCTTCTAGAACCTGATTTACACAGTCATTCCCCTGGCTGTCTGTCACTGTGTCTTCTAGAACCTGATTTTTACAGTCATTCCCCTGGCTGGCTGTTACTATGTCTTCTAGAACCTGATTTACACAGTCATTCCCCTGGCTGGCTTTCACTCTGTCTTCTAGAACCTGATTTACACAGTCATTCCCCTGGCTGGCTGTCACTATGTCTTCTAGAACCTGATTTACACAGTCATTCCCCTGGCTGGCTTTCACTCTGTCTTCTAGAACCTGATTTACACAGTCATTCCCCTGGCTGGCTGTCACTGTGTCTTCTAGAACCTGATTTACACAGTCATTCCCCTGGCTGGCTGTCACTATGTCTTCTAGAACCTGATTTACACAGTCATTCCCCTGGCTGGCTTTCACTATGTCTTCTAGAACCTGATTTACACAGTCATTCCCCTGGCTGGCTGTCACTACGTATTCTAGAACCTGATTTACACAGTCATTCCCCTGGCTGGCTTTCACTCTGTGTTCTAGAACCTGATTTACACAGTCATTCCCCTGGCTGGCTGTCACTATGTATTCTAGAACCTGATTTACACAGTCATTCCCCTGGCTGGCTTTCACTCTGTCTTCTAGAACCTGATTTACACAGTCATTCCCCTGGCTGGCTGTCACTGTGTCTTCTAGAACCTGATTTACACAGTCATTCCCCTGGCTGGCTTTCACTCTGTCTTCTAGAACCTGATTTACACAGTCATTCCCCTGGCTCGCTGTCACTATGTCTTCTAGAACCTGATTTACACAGTCATTCCCCTGGCTGGCTGTCACTGTGTCTTCTAGAACCTGATTTACACAGTCATTCCCCTGGCTGGCTGTCACTATGTATTCTAGAACCTGATTTACACAGTCATTCCCCTGGCTGGCTTTCACTCTGTATTCTAGAACCTGATTTACACAGTCATTCCCCTGGCTGGATGTCACTATGTCTTCTAGAACCTGATTTACACAGTCATTCCCCTGGCTGGCTTTCACTTTGTCTTCTAGAACCTGATTTACACAGTCATTCCCCTGGCTGGCTGTCACTATGTCTTCTAGAACCTGATTTACACAGTCATTCCCCTGGCTGGCTGTCACTATGTCTTCTAGAACCTGATTTACACAGTAATTCCCCTGGCTGGCTTTCACTCTGTCTTCTAGAACCTGATTTACACAGTCATTCCCCTGGCTGGCTGTCACTATGTATTCTAGAACCTGATTTACACAGTCATTCCTCTGGCTGGCTGTCACTCTGTCTTCTAGAACCTGATTTACACAGTCATTCCCCTGGCTGGCTGTCACTATGTCTTCTAGAACCTGATTTACACAGTCATTCCCCTGGCTGGCTGTCACTATGTCTTCTAGAACCTGATTTACACAGTCATTCCCCTGGCTGGCTGTCACTATGTCTTATAGAACCTGATTTACACAGTCATTCCCCTGGCTGGCTTTCACTCTGTCTTCTAGAACCTGATTTACACAGTCATTCCCCTGGTTGGCTGTCACTATGTCTTCTAGAACCTGATTTACACAGTCATTCCCCTGGCTGGCTGTCACTCTGTCTTCTAGAACCTGATTTACACAGTCATTCCCCTGGCTGGCTGTCACTATGTCTTCTAGAACCTGATTTACACAGTCATTCCCCTGGCTGGCTTTCACTCTGTCTTCTAGAACCTGATTTACACAGTCATTCCCCTGGCTGGCTGTCACTATGTCTTCTAGAACCTGATTTACACAGTCATTCCCCTGGCTGGCTTTCACTCTGTCTTCTAGAACCTGATTTACACAGTCATTCCCCTGGTTGGCTGTCACTATGTCTTCTAGAACCTGATTTACACAGTCATTCCCCTGGCTGGCTGTCACTATGTCTTCTAGAACCTGATTTACACAGTCATTCCCCTGGCTGGCTGTCACTATGTCTTCTAGAACCTGATTTACACAGTCATTCCCCTGGCTGGCTTTCACTCTGTCTTCTAGAACCTGATTTACACAGTCATTCCCCTGGCTGGCTGTCACTATGTATTCTAGAACCTGATTTACACAGTCATTCCTCTGGCTGGCTGTCACTCTGTCTTCTAGAATCTGATTTACACAGTCATTCCCCTGGCTGGCTGTCACTATGTCTTCTAGAACCTGATTTACACAGTCATTCCCCTGGCTGGCTTTCACTATGTCTTCTAGAACCTGATTTACACAGTCATTCCTCTGGCTGGCTGTCACTCTGTCTTCTAGAACCTGATTTACACAGTCATTCCCCTGGCTGGCTGTCACTATGTCTTCTAGAACCTGATTTACACAGTCATTCCCCTGGCTGGCTGTCACTATGTCTTCTAGAACCTGATTTACACAGTCATTCCCCTGGCTGGCTGTCACTATGTCTTATAGAACCTGATTTACACAGTCATTCCCCTGGCTGGCTTTCACTCTGTCTTCTAGAACCTGATTTACACAGTCATTCCCCTGGTTGGCTGTCACTATGTCTTCTAGAACCTGATTTACACAGTCATTCCCCTGGCTGGCTGTCACTCTGTCTTCTAGAACCTGATTTACACAGTCATTCCCCTGGCTGGATGTCACTATGTCTTCTAGAACCTGATTTACACAGTAATTCCCCTGGCTGGCTTTCACTCTGTCTTCTAGAACCTGATTTACACAGTCATTCCCCTGGTTGGCTGTCACTATGTCTTCTAGAACCTGATTTACACAGTCATTCCCCTGGCTGGCTTTCACTATGTCTTCTAGAACCTGATTTACACAGTCATTCCCCTGGCTGGCTGTCACTCTGTCTTCTAGAACCTGATTTACACAGTCATTCCCCTGGCTGGCTGTCACTATGTATTCTAGAACCTGATTTACACAGTCATTCCTCTGGCTGGCTGTCACTCTGTCTTCTAGAATCTGATTTACACAGTCATTCCCCTGGCTGGCTGTCACTATGTCTTCTAGAACCTGATTTACACAGTCATTCCCCTGGCTGGCTTTCACTCTGTCTTCTAGAACCTGATTTACACAGTCATTCCCCTGGCTGGCTGGTCACTATGTATTCTAGAACCTGATTTACACAGTCATTCCTCTGGCTGGCTGTCACTCTGTCTTCTAGAACCTGATTTACACAGTCATTCCCCTGGCTGGCTGTCACTATGTCTTCTAGAACCTGATTTACACAGTCATTCCCCTGGCTGGCTTTCACTCTGTCTTCTAGAACCTGATTTACACAGTCATTCCCCTGGCTGACTGTCACTACGTCTTCTAGAATCTGATTTACACAGTCATTCCCCTGGCTGGCTTTCACTCTGTCTTCTAGAACCTGATTTACACAGTCATTCCCCTGGCTGGCTGTCACTATGTCTTCTAGAACCTGATTTACACAGTCATTCCCCTGGCTGGCTGTCACTGTGTCTTCTAGAACCTGATTTACACAGTCATTCCCCTGGCTGGCTTTCACTCTGTCTTCTAGAACCTGATTTACACAGTCATTCCCCTGGCTGGCTGTCACTATGTCTTCTAGAACCTGATTTACACAGTCATTCCCCTGGCTGGCTGTCACTATGTCTTCTAGAACCTGATTTACACAGTCATTCCCCTGGCTGGCTGTCACTGTGTCTTCTAGAACCTGATTTACACAGTCATTCCCCTGGCTGGCTGTCACTATGTATTCTAGAACCTGATTTACACAGTCATTCCCCTGGCTGGCTTTCACTCTGTATTCTAGAACCTGATTTACACAGTCATTCCCCTGGCTGGATGTCACTATGTCTTCTAGAACCTGATTTACACAGTCATTCCCCTGGCTGGCTTTCACTATGTCTTCTAGAACCTGATTTACACAGTCATTCCCCTGGCTGGCTGTTACTATGTCTTCTAGAACCTGATTTACACAGTCATTCCCCTGGCTGGCTGTCACTATGTCTTCTAGAACCTGATTTACACAGTAATTCCCCTGGCTGGCTTTCACTCTGTCTTCTAGAACCTGATTTACACAGTCATTCCCCTGGCTGGCTGTCACTATGTATTCTAGAACCTGATTTACACAGTCATTCCTCTGGCTGGCTGTCACTCTGTCTTCTAGAACCTGATTTACACAGTCATTCCCCTGGCTGGCTTTCACTCTGTCTTCTAGAACCTGATTTACACAGTCATTCCCCTGGCTGGCTGTCACTATGTATTCTAGAACCTGATTTACACAGTCATTCCTCTGGCTGGCTGTCACTCTGTCTTCTAGAATCTGATTTACACAGTCATTCCCCTGGCTGGCTGTCACTATGTCTTCTAGAACCTGATTTACACAGTCATTCCCCTGGCTGGCTTTCACTCTGTCTTCTAGAACCTGATTTACACAGTCATTCCCCTGGCTGGCTGTCACTATGTCTTCTAGAATCTGATTTACACAGTCATTCCCCTGGCTGGCTTTCACTCTGTCTTCTAGAACCTGATTTACACAGTCATTCCCCTGGCTGGTTGTCACTATGTCTTCTAGAACCTGATTTACACAGTCATTCCCCTGGCTTGCTTTCACTATGTCTTCTAGAACCTGATTTACACAGTCATTCCCCTGGCTGGCTGTCACTATGTCTTCTAGAACCTGATTTACACAGTCATTCCCCTGGCTGGCTGTCACTATGTCTTCTAGAACCTGATTTACACAGTCATTCCCCTGGCTGGCTTTCACTCTGTCTTCTAGAACCTGATTTACACAGTCATTCCCCTGGCTGGCTGGTCACTATGTATTCTAGAACCTGATTTACACAGTCATTCCTCTGGCTGGCTGTCACTCTGTCTTCTAGAACCTGATTTACACAGTCATTCCCCTGGCTGGCTGTCACTATGTCTTCTAGAACCTGATTTACACAGTCATTCCCCTGGCTGGCTTTCACTCTGTCTTCTAGAACCTGATTTACACAGTCATTCCCCTGGCTGACTGTCACTACGTCTTCTAGAATCTGATTTACACAGTCATTCCCCTGGCTGGCTTTCACTCTGTCTTCTAGAACCTGATTTACACAGTCATTCCCCTGGCTGGCTGTCACTATGTCTTCTAGAACCTGATTTACACAGTCATTCCCCTGGCTGGCTGTCACTGTGTCTTCTAGAACCTGATTTACACAGTCATTCCCCTGGCTGGCTTTCACTCTGTCTTCTAGAACCTGATTTACACAGTCATTCCCCTGGCTGGCTGTCACTATGTCTTCTAGAACCTAATTTACACAGTCATTCCCCTGGCTGGCTGTCACTCTGTCTTCTAGAACCTGATTTACACAGTCATTCCCCTGGCTGGCTGTCACTATGTCTTCTAGAACCTGATTTACACAGTCATTCCCCTGGCTGGCTTTCACTCTGTCTTCTAGAACCTGATTTACACAGTCATTCCCCTGGCTGGCTGTCACTATGTCTTCTAGAACCTGATTTACACAGTCATTCCCCTGGCTGGCTGTCACTCTGTCTTCTAGAACCTGATTTACACAGTCATTCCCCTGGCTGGCTGTCACTATGTCTTCTAGAACCTGATTTACACAGTCATTCCCCTGGCTGACTTTCACTCTGTCTTCTAGAACCTGATTTACACAGTCATTCCCCTGGCTGGCTGTCACTATGTCTTCTAGAACCTGATTTACACAGTCATTCCCCTGGCTGTCTGTCACTGTGTCTTCTAGAACCTGATTTACACAGTCATTCCCCTGGCTGGCTGTTACTATGTCTTCTAGAACCTGATTTACACAGTCATTCCCCTGGCTGGCTTTCACTCTGTCTTCTAGAACCTGATTTACACAGTCATTCCCCTGGCTGGCTGTCACTATGTATTCTAGAACCTGATTTACACAGTCATTCCCCTGGCTGGCTTTCACTCTGTCTTCTAGAACCTGATTTACACAGTCATTCCCCTGGCTGGCTGTCACTGTGTCTTCTAGAACCTGATTTACACAGTCATTCCCCTGGCTGGCTGTCACTATGTCTTCTAGAACCTGATTTACACAGTCATTCCCCTGGCTGGCTGTCACTATGTCTTCTAGATCCTGATTTACACAGTCATTCCCCTGGCTGGCTTTCACTCTGTCTTCTAGAACCTGATTTACACAGTCATTCCCCTGGCTGGCTGTCACTATGTCTTCTAGAACCTGATTTACACAGTCATTCCCCTGGCTGTCTGTCACTGTGTCTTCTAGAACCTGATTTACACAGTCATTCCCCTGGCTGGCTGTTACTATGTCTTCTAGAACCTGATTTACACAGTCATTCCCCTGGCTGGCTTTCACTCTGTCTTCTAGAACCTGATTTACACAGTCATTCCCCTGGCTGGCTGTCACTATGTATTCTAGAACCTGATTTACACAGTCATTCCCCTGGCTGGCTTTCACTCTGTCTTCTAGAACCTGATTTACACAGTCATTCCCCTGGCTGGCTGTCACTGTGTCTTCTAGAACCTGATTTACACAGTCATTCCCCTGGCTGGCTGTCACTATGTCTTCTAGAACCTGATTTACACAGTCATTCCCCTGGCTGGCTTTCACTATGTCTTCTAGAACCTGATTTACACAGTCATTCCCCTGGCTGGCTGTCACTACGTATTCTAGAACCTGATTTACACAGTCATTCCCCTGGCTGGCTTTCACTCTGTGTTCTAGAACCTGATTTACACAGTCATTCCCCTGGCTGGCTGTCACTATGTATTCTAGAACCTGATTTACACAGTCATTCCCCTGGCTGGCTTTCACTCTGTCTTCTAGAACCTGATTTACACAGTCATTCCCCTGGCTGGCTGTCACTGTGTCTTCTAGAACCTGATTTACACAGTCATTCCCCTGGCTGGCTTTCACTCTGTCTTCTAGAACCTGATTTACACAGTCATTCCCCTGGCTGGCTGTCACTATGTATTCTAGAACCTGATTTACACAGTCATTCCCCTGGCTGGCTGTCACTCTGTCTTCTAGAACCTGATTTACATAGTCATTCCCCTGGCTGGCTGTCACTATGTCTTCTAGAACCTGATTTACACAGTCATTCCCCTGGCTGGCTTTCACTCTGTCTTCTAGAACCTGATTTACACAGTCATTCCCCTGGCTCGCTGTCACTATGTCTTCTAGAACCTGATTTACACAGTCATTCCCCTGGCTGGCTGTCACTGTGTCTTCTAGAACCTGATTTACACAGTCATTCCCCTGGCTGGCTGTCACTATGTATTCTAGAACCTGATTTACACAGTCATTCCCCTGGCTGGCTTTCACTCTGTATTCTAGAACCTGATTTACACAGTCATTCCCCTGGCTGGATGTCACTATGTCTTCTAGAACCTGATTTACACAGTCATTCCCCTGGCTGGCTTTCACTATGTCTTCTAGAACCTGATTTACACAGTCATTCCCCTGGCTGGCTGTCACTATGTCTTCTAGAACCTGATTTACACAGTCATTCCCCTGGCTGGCTGTCACTATGTCTTCTAGAACCTGATTTACACAGTAATTCCCCTGGCTGGCTTTCACTCTGTCTTCTAGAACCTGATTTACACAGTCATTCCCCTGGCTGGCTGTCACTATGTATTCTAGAACCTGATTTACACAGTCATTCCTCTGGCTGGCTGTCACTCTGTCTTCTAGAACCTGATTTACACAGTCATTCCCCTGGCTGGCTTTCACTCTGTCTTCTAGAACCTGATTTACACAGTCATTCCCCTGGCTGGCTGTCACTATGTCTTCTAGAACCTGATTTACACAGTCATTCCTCTGGCTGGCTGTCACTCTGTCTTCTAGAATCTGATTTACACAGTCATTCCCCTGGCTGGCTGTCACTATGTCTTCTAGAACCTGATTTACACAGTCATTCCCCTGGCTGGCTTTCACTCTGTCTTCTAGAACCTGATTTACACAGTCATTCCCCTGGCTGGCTGTCACTATGTCTTCTAGAATCTGATTTACACAGTCATTCCCCTGGCTGGCTTTCACTCTGTCTTCTAGAACCTGATTTACACAGTCATTCCCCTGGCTGGTTGTCACTATGTCTTCTAGAACCTGATTTACACAGTCATTCCCCTGGCTTGCTTTCACTATGTCTTCTAGAACCTGATTTACACAGTCATTCCCCTGGCTGGCTGTCACTGTCTTCTAGAACCTGATTTACACAGTCATTCCCCTGGCTGGCTGTCACTATGTCTTCTAGAACCTGATTTACACAGTCATTCCCCTGGCTGGCTTTCACTCTGTCTTCTAGAACCTGATTTACACAGTCATTCCCCTGGCTGGCTGGTCACTATGTATTCTAGAACCTGATTTACACAGTCATTCCTCTGGCTGGCTGTCACTCTGTCTTCTAGAACCTGATTTACACAGTCATTCCCCTGGCTGGCTGTCACTATGTCTTCTAGAACCTGATTTACACAGTCATTCCCCTGGCTGGCTTTCACTCTGTCTTCTAGAACCTGATTTACACAGTCATTCCCCTGGCTGACTGTCACTACGTCTTCTAGAATCTGATTTACACAGTCATTCCCCTGGCTGGCTTTCACTCTGTCTTCTAGAACCTGATTTACACAGTCATTCCCCTGGCTGGCTTTCACTCTGTCTTCTAGAACCTGATTTACACAGTCATTCCCCTGGCTCGCTGTCACTATGTCTTCTAGAACCTGATTTACACAGTCATTCCCCTGGCTGGCTGTCACTGTGTCTTCTAGAACCTGATTTACACAGTCATTCCCCTGGCTGGCTGTCACTATGTATTCTAGAACCTGATTTACACAGTCATTCCCCTGGCTGGCTTTCACTCTGTATTCTAGAACCTGATTTACACAGTCATTCCCCTGGCTGGCTGTCACTATGTCTTCTAGAACCTGATTTACACAGT
Organism: Coregonus lavaretus; assembly: GCF_964263955.1. Taxonomy (NCBI): domain Eukaryota; kingdom Metazoa; phylum Chordata; class Actinopteri; order Salmoniformes; family Salmonidae; genus Coregonus; species Coregonus lavaretus. The sequence goes on from NC_139992.1 coordinate 2,927,082, forward strand.
CATTCCCCTGGCTGGCTTTCACTATGTCTTCTAGAACCTGATTTACACAGTCATTCCCCTGGCTGGCTGTCACTATGTCTTCTAGAACCTGATTTACACAGTCATTCCCCTGGCTGGCTGTCACTATGTCTTCTAGAACCTGATTTACACAGTAATTCCCCTGGCTGGCTTTCACTCTGTCTTCTAGAACCTGATTTACACAGTCATTCCCCTGGCTGGCTGTCACTATGTATTCTAGAACCTGATTTACACAGTCATTCCTCTGGCTGGCTGTCACTCTGTCTTCTAGAACCTGATTTACACAGTCATTCCCCTGGCTGGCTTTCACTCTGTCTTCTAGAACCTGATTTACACAGTCATTCCCCTGGCTGGCTGTCACTATGTATTCTAGAACCTGATTTACACAGTCATTCCTCTGGCTGGCTGTCACTCTGTCTTCTAGAATCTGATTTACACAGTCATTCCCCTGGCTGGCTGTCACTATGTCTTCTAGAACCTGATTTACACAGTCATTCCCCTGGCTGGCTTTCACTCTGTCTTCTAGAATCTGATTTACACAGTCATTCCCCTGGCTGGCTTTCACTCTGTCTTCTAGAACCTGATTTACACAGTCATTCCCCTGGCTGGTTGTCACTATGTCTTCTAGAACCTGATTTACACAGTCATTCCCCTGGCTTGCTTTCACTATGTCTTCTAGAACCTGATTTACACAGTCATTCCCCTGGCTGGCTGTCACTATGTCTTCTAGAACCTGATTTACACAGTCATTCCCCTGGCTGGCTGTCACTATGTCTTCTAGAACCTGATTTACACAGTCATTCCCCTGGCTGGCTTTCACTCTGTCTTCTAGAACCTGATTTACACAGTCATTCCCCTGGCTGGCTGGTCACTATGTATTCTAGAACCTGATTTACACAGTCATTCCTCTGGCTGGCTGTCACTCTGTCTTCTAGAACCTGATTTACACAGTCATTCCCCTGGCTGGCTGTCACTATGTCTTCTAGAACCTGATTTACACAGTCATTCCCCTGGCTGGCTTTCACTCTGTCTTCTAGAACCTGATTTACACAGTCATTCCCCTGGCTGACTGTCACTACGTCTTCTAGAATCTGATTTACACAGTCATTCCCCTGGCTGGCTTTCACTCTGTCTTCTAGAACCTGATTTACACAGTCATTCCCCTGGCTGGCTGTCACTATGTCTTCTAGAACCTGATTTACACAGTCATTCCCCTGGCTGGCTGTCACTGTGTCTTCTAGAACCTGATTTACACAGTCATTCCCCTGGCTGGCTTTCACTCTGTCTTCTAGAACCTGATTTACACAGTCATTCCCCTGGCTGGCTGTCACTATGTCTTCTAGAACCTAATTTACACAGTCATTCCCCTGGCTGGCTGTCACTCTGTCTTCTAGAACCTGATTTACACAGTCATTCCCCTGGCTGGCTGTCACTATGTCTTCTAGAACCTGATTTACACAGTCATTCCCCTGGCTGGCTTTCACTCTGTCTTCTAGAACCTGATTTACACAGTCATTCCCCTGGCTGGCTGTCACTATGTCTTCTAGAACCTGATTTACACAGTCATTCCCCTGGCTGGCTGTCACTCTGTCTTCTAGAACCTGATTTACACAGTCATTCCCCTGGCTGGATGTCACTATGTCTTCTAGAACCTGATTTACACAGTCATTCCCCTGGCTGGCTTTCACTCTGTCTTCTAGAACCTGATTTACACAGTCATTCCCCTGGCTGGCTGTCACTATGTCTTCTAGAACCTGATTTACACAGTCATTCCCCTGGCTGTCTGTCACTGTGTCTTCTAGAACCTGATTTACACAGTCATTCCCCTGGCTGGCTGTTACTATGTCTTCTAGAACCTGATTTACACAGTCATTCCCCTGGCTGGCTTTCACTCTGTCTTCTAGAACCTGATTTACACAGTCATTCCCCTGGCTGGCTGTCACTATGTATTCTAGAACCTGATTTACACAGTCATTCCCCTGGCTGGCTTTCACTCTGTCTTCTAGAACCTGATTTACACAGTCATTCCCCTGGCTGGCTGTCACTGTGTCTTCTAGAACCTGATTTACACAGTCATTCCCCTGGCTGGCTGTCACTATGTCTTCTAGAACCTGATTTACACAGTCATTCCCCTGGCTGGCTTTCACTATGTCTTCTAGAACCTGATTTACACAGTCATTCCCCTGGCTGGCTGTCACTATGTCTTCTAGAACCTGATTTACACAGTAATTCCCCTGGCTGGCTTTCACTCTGTCTTCTAGAACCTGATTTACACAGTCATTCCCCTGGCTGGCTGTCACTATGTATTCTAGAACCTGATTTACACAGTCATTCCTCTGGCTGGCTGTCACTCTGTCTTCTAGAACCTGATTTACACAGTCATTCCCCTGGCTGGCTTTCACTCTGTCTTCTAGAACCTGATTTACACAGTCATTCCCCTGGCTGGCTGTCACTATGTCTTCTAGAACCTGATTTACACAGTCATTCCTCTGGCTGGCTGTCACTCTGTCTTCTAGAATCTGATTTACACAGTCATTCCCCTGGCTGGCTGTCACTATGTCTTCTAGAACCTGATTTACACAGTCATTCCCCTGGCTGGCTTTCACTCTGTCTTCTAGAACCTGATTTACACAGTCATTCCCCTGGCTGGCTGTCACTATGTCTTCTAGAATCTGATTTACACAGTAATTCCCCTGGCTGGCTTTCACTCTGTCTTCTAGAACCTGATTTACACAGTCATTCCCCTGGCTGGTTGTCACTATGTCTTCTAGAACCTGATTTACACAGTCATTCCCCTGGCTTGCTTTCACTATGTCTTCTAGAACCTGATTTACACAGTCATTCCCCTGGCTGGCTGTCACTGTCTTCTAGAACCTGATTTACACAGTCATTCCCCTGGCTGGCTGTCACTATGTCTTCTAGAACCTGATTTACACAGTCATTCCCCTGGCTGGCTTTCACTCTGTCTTCTAGAACCTGATTTACACAGTCATTCCCCTGGCTGGCTGGTCACTATGTATTCTAGAACCTGATTTACACAGTCATTCCTCTGGCTGGCTGTCACTCTGTCTTCTAGAACCTGATTTACACAGTCATTCCCCTGGCTGGCTGTCACTATGTCTTCTAGAACCTGATTTACACAGTCATTCCCCTGGCTGGCTTTCACTCTGTCTTCTAGAACCTGATTTACACAGTCATTCCCCTGGCTGACTGTCACTACGTCTTCTAGAATCTGATTTACACAGTCATTCCCCTGGCTGGCTTTCACTCTGTCTTCTAGAACCTGATTTACACAGTCATTCCCCTGGCTGGCTTTCACTCTGTCTTCTAGAACCTGATTTACACAGTCATTCCCCTGGCTCGCTGTCACTATGTCTTCTAGAACCTGATTTACACAGTCATTCCCCTGGCTGGCTGTCACTGTGTCTTCTAGAACCTGATTTACACAGTCATTCCCCTGGCTGGCTGTCACTATGTATTCTAGAACCTGATTTACACAGTCATTCCCCTGGCTGGCTTTCACTCTGTATTCTAGAACCTGATTTACACAGTCATTCCCCTGGCTGGCTGTCACTATGTCTTCTGGAACCTGATTTACACAGTCATTCCCCTGGCTGGCTTTCACTATGTCTTCTAGAACCTGATTTACACAGTCATTCCCCTGGCTGGCTGTCACTATGTCTTCTAGAACCTGATTTACACAGTCATTCCCCTGGCTGGCTGTCACTATGTCTTCTAGAACCTGATTTACACAGTAATTCCCCTGGCTGGCTTTCACTCTGTCTTCTAGAACCTGATTTACACAGTCATTCCCCTGGCTGGCTGTCACTATGTATTCTAGAACCTGATTTACACAGTCATTCCTCTGGCTGGCTGTCACTCTGTCTTCTAGAACCTGATTTACACAGTCATTCCCCTGGCTGGCTTTCACTCTGTCTTCTAGAACCTGATTTACACAGTCATTCCCCTGGCTGGCTGTCACTATGTATTCTAGAACCTGATTTACACAGTCATTCCTCTGGCTGGCTGTCACTCTGTCTTCTAGAATCTGATTTACACAGTCATTCCCCTGGCTGGCTGTCACTATGTCTTCTAGAACCTGATTTACACAGTCATTCCCCTGGCTGGCTTTCACTCTGTCTTCTAGAATCTGATTTACACAGTCATTCCCCTGGCTGGCTTTCACTCTGTCTTCTAGAACCTGATTTACACAGTCATTCCCCTGGCTGGTTGTCACTATGTCTTCTAGAACCTGATTTACACAGTCATTCCCCTGGCTTGCTTTCACTATGTCTTCTAGAACCTGATTTACACAGTCATTCCCCTGGCTGGCTGTCACTATGTCTTCTAGAACCTGATTTACACAGTCATTCCCCTGGCTGGCTGTCACTATGTCTTCTAGAACCTGATTTACACAGTCATTCCCCTGGCTGGCTTTCACTCTGTCTTCTAGAACCTGATTTACACAGTCATTCCCCTGGCTGGCTGGTCACTATGTATTCTAGAACCTGATTTACACAGTCATTCCTCTGGCTGGCTGTCACTCTGTCTTCTAGAACCTGATTTACACAGTCATTCCCCTGGCTGGCTGTCACTATGTCTTCTAGAACCTGATTTACACAGTCATTCCCCTGGCTGGCTTTCACTCTGTCTTCTAGAACCTGATTTACACAGTCATTCCCCTGGCTGACTGTCACTACGTCTTCTAGAATCTGATTTACACAGTCATTCCCCTGGCTGGCTTTCACTCTGTCTTCTAGAACCTGATTTACACAGTCATTCCCCTGGCTGGCTGTCACTATGTCTTCTAGAACCTGATTTACACAGTCATTCCCCTGGCTGGCTGTCACTGTGTCTTCTAGAACCTGATTTACACAGTCATTCCCCTGGCTGGCTTTCACTCTGTCTTCTAGAACCTGATTTACACAGTCATTCCCCTGGCTGGCTGTCACTATGTCTTCTAGAACCTAATTTACACAGTCATTCCCCTGGCTGGCTGTCACTCTGTCTTCTAGAACCTGATTTACACAGTCATTCCCCTGGCTGGCTGTCACTATGTCTTCTAGAACCTGATTTACACAGTCATTCCCCTGGCTGGCTTTCACTCTGTCTTCTAGAACCTGATTTACACAGTCATTCCCCTGGCTGGCTGTCACTATGTCTTCTAGAACCTGATTTACACAGTCATTCCCCTGGCTGGCTGTCACTCTGTCTTCTAGAACCTGATTTACACAGTCATTCCCCTGGCTGGATGTCACTATGTCTTCTAGAACCTGATTTACACAGTCATTCCCCTGGCTGGCTTTCACTCTGTCTTCTAGAACCTGATTTACACAGTCATTCCCCTGGCTGGCTGTCACTATGTCTTCTAGAACCTGATTTACACAGTCATTCCCCTGGCTGTCTGTCACTGTGTCTTCTAGAACCTGATTTACACAGTCATTCCCCTGGCTGGCTGTTACTATGTCTTCTAGAACCTGATTTACACAGTCATTCCCCTGGCTGGCTTTCACTCTGTCTTCTAGAACCTGATTTACACAGTCATTCCCCTGGCTGGCTGTCACTATGTATTCTAGAACCTGATTTACACAGTCATTCCCCTGGCTGGCTTTCACTCTGTCTTCTAGAACCTGATTTACACAGTCATTCCCCTGGCTGGCTGTCACTGTGTCTTCTAGAACCTGATTTACACAGTCATTCCCCTGGCTGGCTGTCACTATGTCTTCTAGAACCTGATTTACACAGTCATTCCCCTGGCTGGCTTTCACTATGTCTTCTAGAACCTGATTTACACAGTCATTCCCCTGGCTGGCTGTCACTACGTATTCTAGAACCTGATTTACACAGTCATTCCCCTGGCTGGCTTTCACTCTGTGTTCTAGAACCTGATTTACACAGTCATTCCCCTGGCTGGCTGTCACTATGTATTCTAGAACCTGATTTACACAGTCATTCCCCTGGCTGGCTTTCACTCTGTCTTCTAGAACCTGATTTACACAGTCATTCCCCTGGCTGGCTGTCACTGTGTCTTCTAGAACCTGATTTACACAGTCATTCCCCTGGCTGGCTTTCACTCTGTCTTCTAGAACCTGATTTACACAGTCATTCCCCTGGCTGGCTGTCAATATGTATTCTAGAACCTGATTTACACAGTCATTCCCCTGGCTGGCTGTCACTCTGTCTTCTAGAACCTGATTTACATAGTCATTCCCCTGGCTGGCTGTCACTATGTCTTCTAGAACCTGATTTACACAGTCATTCCCCTGGCTGGCTTTCACTCTGTCTTCTAGAACCTGATTTACACAGTCATTCCCCTGGCTGGCTGTCAATATGTATTCTAGAACCTGATTTACACAGTCATTCCCCTGGCTGGCTGTCACTCTGTCTTCTAGAACCTGATTTACATAGTCATTCCCCTGGCTGGCTGTCACTATGTCTTCTAGAACCTGATTTACACAGTCATTCCCCTGGCTGGCTTTCACTCTGTCTTCTAGAACCTGATTTACACAGTCATTCCCCTGGCTCGCTGTCACTATGTCTTCTAGAACCTGATTTACACAGTCATTCCCCTGGCTGGCTGTCACTGTGTCTTCTAGAACCTGATTTACACAGTCATTCCCCTGGCTGGCTGTCACTATGTATTCTAGAACCTGATTTACACAGTCATTCCCCTGGCTGGCTTTCACTCTGTATTCTAGAACCTGATTTACACAGTCATTCCCCTGGCTGGATGTCACTATGTCTTCTAGAACCTGATTTACACAGTCATTCCCCTGGCTGGCTTTCACTATGTCTTCTAGAACCTGATTTACACAGTCATTCCCCTGGCTGGCTGTCACTATGTCTTCTAGAACCTGATTTACACAGTCATTCCCCTGGCTGGCTGTCACTATGTCTTCTAGAACCTGATTTACACAGTAATTCCCCTGGCTGGCTTTCACTCTGTCTTCTAGAACCTGATTTACACAGTCATTCCCCTGGCTGGCTGTCACTATGTATTCTAGAACCTGATTTACACAGTCATTCCTCTGGCTGGCTGTCACTCTGTCTTCTAGAACCTGATTTACACAGTCATTCCCCTGGCTGGCTGTCACTATGTCTTCTAGAACCTGATTTACACAGTCATTCCCCTGGCTGGCTGTCACTATGTCTTCTAGAACCTGATTTACACAGTCATTCCCCTGGCTGGCTGTCACTACGTCTTATAGAACCTGATTTACACAGTCATTCCCCTGGCTGGCTTTCACTCTGTCTTCTAGAACCTGATTTACACAGTCATTCCCCTGGTTGGCTGTCACTATGTCTTCTAGAACCTGATTTACACAGTCATTCCCCTGGCTGGCTGTCACTCTGTCTTCTAGAACCTGATTTACACAGTCATTCCCCTGGCTGGCTGTCACTATGTCTTCTAGAACCTGATTTACACAGTCATTCCCCTGGCTGGCTTTCACTATGTCTTCTAGAACCTGATTTACACAGTCATTCCCCTGGCTGGCTGTCACTATGTCTTCTAGAACCTGATTTACACAGTCATTCCCCTGGCTGGCTGTCACTATGTCTTCTAGAACCTGATTTACACAGTCATTCCCCTGGCTGGCTTTCACTCTGTCTTCTAGAACCTGATTTACACAGTCATTCCCCTGGCTGGCTGTCACTATGTATTCTAGAACCTGATTTACACAGTCATTCCTCTGGGTGGCTGTCACTCTGTCTTCTAGAATCTGATTTACACAGTCATTCCCCTGGCTGGCTGTCACTATGTCTTCTAGAACCTGATTTACACAGTCATTCCCCTGGCTGGCTGTCACTGTGTCTTCTAGAACCTGATTTACACAGTCATTCCCCTGGCTGGCTGTCACTATGTATTCTAGAACCTGATTTACACAGTCATTCCCCTGGCTGGCTTTCACTCTGTATTCTAGAACCTGATTTACACAGTCATTCCCCTGGCTGGATGTCACTATGTCTTCTAGAACCTGATTTACACAGTCATTTCCCTGGCTGGCTTTCACTATGTCTTCTATAACCTGATTTACACAGTCATTCCCCTGGCTGGCTGTTACTATGTCTTCTAGAACATGATTTACACAGTCATTCCCCTGGCTGGCTGTCACTATGTCTTCTAGAACCTGATTTACACAGTAATTCCCCTGGCTGGCTTTCACTCTGTCTTCTAGAACCTGATTTACACAGTCATTCCCCTGGCTGGCTGTCACTATGTATTCTAGAACCTGATTTACACAGTCATTCCTCTGGCTGGCTGTCACTCTGTCTTCTAGAACCTGATTTACACAGTAATTCCCCTGGCTGGCTGTCACTATGTCTTCTAGAACCTGATTTACACAGTCATTCCCCTGGCTGGCTGTCACTATGTCTTCTAGAACCTGATTTACACAGTCATTCCCCTGGCTGGCTGTCACTATGTCTTCTAGAACCTGATTTACACAGTCATTCCCCTGGCTGGCTTTCACTCTGTCTTCTAGAACCTGATTTACACAGTCATTCCCCTGGTTGGCTGTCACTATGTCTTCTAGAACCTGATTTACACAGTCATTCCCCTGGCTGGCTGTCACTCTGTCTTCTAGAACCTGATTTACACAGTCATTCCCCTGGCTGGCTGTCACTATGTCTTCTAGAACCTGATTTACACAGTCATTCCCCTGGCTGGCTTTCACTCTGTCTTCTAGAACCTGATTTACACAGTCATTCCCCTGGTTGGCTGTCACTATGTCTTCTAGAACCTGATTTACACAGTCATTCCCCTGGCTGGCTTTCACTATGTCTTCTAGAACCTGATTTACACAGTCATTCCCCTGGCTGGCTGTCACTATGTCTTCTAGAACCTGATTTACACAGTCATTCCCCTGGCTGGCTGTCACTATGTCTTCTAGAACCTGATTTACACAGTCATTCCCCTGGCTGGCTTTCACTCTGTCTTCTAGAACCTGATTTACACAGTCATTCCCCTGGCTGGCTGTCACTATGTATTCTAGAACCTGATTTACACAGTCATTCCTCTGGCTGGCTGTCACTCTGTCTTCTAGAATCTGATTTACACAGTCATTCCCCTGGCTGGCTGTCACTATGTCTTCTAGAACCTGATTTACACAGTCATTCCCCTGGCTGGCTTTCACTCTGTCTTATAGAACCTGATTTACACAGTCATTCCCCTGGCTGGCTGTCACTGTGTCTTCTAGAATCTGATTTACACAGTCATTCCCCTGGCTGGTTGTCACTATGTCTTCTAGATCCTGATTTACACAGTCATTCCCCTGGCTTGCTTTCACTATGTCTTCTAGAACCTGATTTACACAGTAATTCCCCTGGCTGGCTGTCACTATGTCTTCTAGAACCTGATTTACACAGTCATTCCCCTGGCTGGCTGTCACTATGTCTTCTAGAACCTGATTTACACAGTCATTCCCCTGGCTGGCTTTCACTCTGTCTTCTAGAACCTGATTTACACAGTCATTCCCCTGGCTGGCTGGTCACTATGTATTCTAGAACCTGATTTACACAGTCATTCCTCAGGCTGGCTGTCACTCTGTCTTCTAGAACCTGATTTACACAGTCATTCCCCTGGCTGGCTGTCACTATGTCTTCTAGAACCTGATTTACACAGTCATTCCCCTGGCTGGCTTTCACTCTGTCTTCTAGAACCTGATTTACACAGTCATTCCCCTGGCTGACTGTCACTATGTCTTCTAGAATCTGATTTACACAGTCATTCCCCTGGCTGGCTTTCACTCTGTCTTCTAGAACCTGATTTACACAGTCATTCCCCTGGCTGGCTGTCACTATGTCTTCTAGAACCTGATTTACACAGTCATTCCCCTGGCTGGCTGTCACTGTGTCTTCTAGAACCTGATTTACACAGTCATTCCGCTGGCTGGCTTTCACTCTGTCTTCTAGAACCTGATTTACACATTCATTCCCCTGGCTGGCTGTCACTATGTCTTCTAGAACCTAATTTACACAGTCATTCCCCTGGCTGGCTGTCACTCTGTCTTCTAGAACCTGATTTACACAGTCATTCCCCTGGCTGGCTGTCACTATGTCTTCTAGAACCTGATTTACACAGTCATTCCCCTGGCTGGCTTTCACTCTGTCTTCTAGAACCTGATTTACACAGTCATCCAGGACCTCTATACCAGGCGGTGTCAGAGGAAGGCCCTCAAAATTGTCAAAGACTCCAGTCACCCTAGTCATAGACTGTTCTCTCTGCTACCGCACGGCAAGCGATACCGGAGTGCCAAGTCTAGGTCCAAAAGACTTCTCAACAGCTTCTACCCCCAAGCCATAAGACTCCTGAACAGCTAATCATGGCTACCCGGACTATTTGCACTGCCCCCCCACCCCATCCTTTTCACGCTGCTGCTACTCTGTTAAGTATTTATGTATTTATGCATAGTCACTTTAACTCTACCCACATGTACATATTGCCTCAACTGCCTCAACTGGCCGGTGCCCCCGCACGTTTACTATGCAACGGTACCCCCCTGTATATATAGCCTCCCTACTGTCACTTTATTCTATTGTATATATAGCCTCCCTACTGTCACTTTATTTTTTACTTCTGCTCTTTTTTTCTCAACACTTTTTTGTTGTTGTTTTATTCTTACTTTTTTGTTTAAAATAAATGCACTGTTGGTTAAGGGCTGTAAGTAAGCATTTCACTGTAATGTCTGCACCTGTTGTATTCGGCGCATGTGACCAATAAAATTTGATTTGATTTGATTTGATTTGATTTGGCTGGCTGTCACTATGTCTTCTAGAACCTGATTTACACAGTCATTCCCCTGGCTGGCTGTCACTCTGTCTTCTAGAACCTGATTTACACAGTCATTCCCCTGGCTGGCTGTCACTATGTCTTCTAGAACCTGATTTACACAGTCATTCCCCTGGCTGGCTTTCACTCTGTCTTCTAGAACCTGATTTACACAGTCATTCCCCTGGCTGGCTGTCACTACGTCTTCTAGAACCTGATTTACACAGTCATTCCCCTGGCTGTCTGTCACTGTGTCTTCTAGAACCTGATTTACACAGTCATTCCCCTGGCTGGCTGTTACTATGTCTTCTAGAACCTGATTTACACAGTCATTCCCCTGGCTGGCTTTCCCTCTGTCTTCTAGAACCTGATTTACACAGTCATTCCCCTGGCTGGCTGTCACTATGTATTCTAGAACCTGATTTACACAGTCATTCCCCTGGCTGGCTTTCACTCTGTCTTCTAGAACCTGATTTACACAGTCATTCCCCTCGCTGGCTGTCACTGTGTCTTCTAGAACCTGATTTACACAGTCATTCCCCTGGCTGGCTGTCACTATGTCTTCTAGAACCTGATTTACACAGTCATTCCCCTGGCTGGCTTTCACTCTGTCTTCTAGAACCTGATTTACACAGTCATTCCCCTGGCTGGCTGTCACTATGTATTCTAGAACCTGATTTACACAGTCATTCCCCTGGCTGGCTTTCACTCTGTCTTCTAGAACCTGATTTACACAGTCATTCCCCTCGCTGGCTGTCACTGTGTCTTCTAGAACCTGATTTACACAGTCATTCCCCTGGCTGGCTGTCACTATGTCTTCTAGAACCTGATTTACACAGTCATTCCCCTCGCTGGCTGTCACTGTGTCTTCTAGAACCTGATTTACACAGTCATTCCCCTGGCTGGCTGTCACTACGTATTCTAGAACCTGATTTACACAGTCATTCCCCTGGCTGGCTTTCACTCTGTGTTCTAGAACCTGATTTACACAGTCATTCCCCTGGCTGGCTGTCACTATGTATTCTAGAACCTGATTCACACAGTCATTCCCCTGGCTGGCTTTCACTCTGTCTTCTAGAACCTGATTTACACAGTCATTCCCCTGGCTGGCTGTCACTGTGTCTTCTAGAACCTGATTTACACAGTCATTCCCCTGGCTGGCTTTCACTCTGTCTTCTAGAACCTGATTTACACTGTCATTCCCCTGGCTGGCTGTCACTATGTATTCTAGAACCTGATTTACACAGTCATTCCCCTGGCTGGCTGTCACTCTGTCTTCTAGAACCTGATTTACACAGTCATTCCCCTGGCTGGCTGTCACTATGTCTTCTAGAACCTGATTTACACAGTCATTCCCCTGGCTGGCTTTCACTCTGTCTTCTAGAACCTGATTTACACAGTCATTCCCCTGGCTCGCTGTCACTATGTCTTCTAGAACCTGATTTACACAGTCATTCCCCTGGCTGGCTGTCACTGTGTCTTCTAGAACCTGATTTACACAGTCATTCCCCTGGCTGGCTGTCACTATGTATTCTAGAACCTGATTTACACAGTCATTCCCCTGGCTGGCTTTCACTCTGATATTCTAGAACCTGATTTACACAGTCATTCCCCTGGCTGGATGTCACTATGTCTTCTAGAACCTGATTTACACAGTCATTCCCCTGGCTGGCTTTCACTATGTCTTCTAGAACCTGATTTACACAGTCATTCCCCTGGCTGGCTGTCACTATGTCTTCTAGAACCTGATTTACACAGTCATTCCCCTGGCTGGCTGTCACTATGTCTTCTAGAACCTGATTTACACAGTAATTCCCCTGGCTGGCTTTCACTCTGTCTTCTAGAACCTGATTTACACAGTCATTCCCCTGGCTGGCTGTCACTATGTATTCTAGAACCTGATTTACACAGTCATTCCCCTGGCTGGCTTTCACTCTGTCTTCTAGAACCTGATTTACACAGTCATTCCCCTCGCTGGCTGTCACTGTGTCTTCTAGAACCTGATTTACACAGTCATTCCCCTGGCTGGCTGTCACTATGTCTTCTAGAACCTGATTTACACAGTCATTCCCCTGGCTGGCTTTCACTATGTCTTCTAGAACCTGATTTACACAGTCATTCCCCTGGCTGGCTGTCACTGTGTCTTCTAGAACCTGATTTACACAGTCATTCCCCTGGCTGTCTGTCACTGTGTCTTCTAGAACCTGATTTACACAGTCATTCCCCTGGCTGGCTGTCACTATGTCTTCTAGAACCTGATTTACACAGTCATTCCCCTGGCTGGCTGTCACTATGTCTTCTAGAACCTGATTTACACAGTAATTCCCCTGGCTGGCTTTCACTCTGTCTTCTAGAACCTGATTTACACAGTCATTCCCCTGGCTGGCTTTCACTCTGTCTTCTAGAACCTTATTTACACAGTCATTCCCCTGGCTGGCTGTCACTATGTATTCTAGAACCTGATTTACACAGTCATTCCCCTGGCTGGCTTTCACTCTGTCTTCTAGAACCTGATTTACAGAGTCATTCCCCTCGCTGGCTGTCACTGTGTCTTCTAGAACCTGATTTACACAGTCATTCCCCTGGCTGGCTGTCACTATGTCTTCTAGAACCTGATTTACACAGTCATTCCCCTGGCTGGCTTTCACTATGTCTTCTAGAACCTGATTTACACAGTCATTCCCCTGGCTGGCTGTCACTGTGTCTTCTAGAACCTGATTTACACAGTCATTCCCCTGGCTGGCTTTCACTCTGTCTTCTAGAACCTGATTTACACAGTCATTCCCCTGGCTGGCTGTCAATATGTATTCTAGAACCTGATTTACACAGTCTTTCCCCTGGCTGGCTGTCACTCTGTCTTCTAGAACCTGATTTACATAGTCATTCCCCTGGCTGGCTGTCACTATGTCTTCTAGAACCTGATTTACACAGTCATTCCCCTGGCTGGCTTTCACTCTGTCTTCTAGAACCTGATTTACACAGTCATTCCCCTGGCTCGCTGTCACTATGTCTTCTAGAACCTGATTTACACAGTCATTCCCCTGGCTGGCTGTCACTGTGTCTTCTAGAACCTGATTTACACAGTCATTCCCCTGGCTGGCTGTCACTATGTATTCTAGAACCTGATTTACACAGTCATTCCCCTGGCTGGCTTTCACTCTGTATTCTAGAACCTGATTTACACAGTCATTCCCCTGGCTGGATGTCACTATGTCTTCTAGAACCTGATTTACACAGTCATTCCCCTGGCTGGCTTTCACTATGTCTTCTAGAACCTGATTTACACAGTCATTCCCCTGGCTGGCTGTCACTATGTATTCTAGAACCTGATTTACACAGTCATTCCCCTGGCTGGCTGTCACTATGTCTTCTAGAACCTGATTTACACAGTAATTCCCCTGGCTGGCTTTCACTCTGTCTTCTAGAACCTGATTTACACAGTCATTCCCCTGGCTGGCTGTCACTATGTATTCTAGAACCTGATTTACACAGTCATTCCTCTGGCTGGCTGTCACTCTGTCTTCTAGAACCTGATTTACACAGTCATTCCCCTGGCTGGCTGTCACTATGTCTTCTAGAACCTGATTTACACAGTCATTCCCCTGGCTGGCTGTCACTATGTCTTCTAGAACCTGATTTACACAGTCATTCCCCTGGCTGGCTGTCACTACGTCTTATAGAACCTGATTTACACAGTCATTCCCCTGGCTGGCTTTCACTCTGTCTTCTAGAACCTGATTTACACAGTCATTCCCCTGGTTGGCTGTCACTATGTCTTCTAGAACCTGATTTACACAGTCATTCCCCTGGCTGGCTGTCACTCTGTCTTCTAGAACCTGATTTACACAGTCATTCCCCTGGCTGGCTGTCACTATGTCTTCTAGAACCTGATTTACACAGTCATTCCCCTGGCTGGCTTTCACTATGTCTTCTAGAACCTGATTTACACAGTCATTCCCCTGGCTGGCTGTCACTATGTCTTCTAGAACCTGATTTACACAGTCATTCCCCTGGCTGGCTGTCACTATGTCTTCTAGAACCTGATTTACACAGTCATTCCCCTGGCTGGCTTTCACTCTGTCTTCTAGAACCTGATTTACACAGTCATTCCCCTGGCTGGCTGTCACTATGTATTCTAGAACCTGATTTACACAGTCATTCCTCTGGCTGGCTGTCACTCTGTCTTCTAGAATCTGATTTACACAGTCATTCCCCTGGCTGGCTGTCACTATGTCTTCTAGAACCTGATTTACACAGTCATTCCCCTGGCTGGCTGTCACTGTGTCTTCTAGAACCTGATTTACACAGTCATTCCCCTGGCTGGCTGTCACTATGTATTCTAGAACCTGATTTACACAGTCATTCCCCTGGCTGGCTTTCACTCTGTATTCTAGAACCTGATTTACACAGTCATTCCCCTGGCTGGATGTCACTATGTCTTCTAGAACCTGATTTACACAGTCATTCCCCTGGCTGGCTTTCACTATGTCTTCTATAACCTGATTTACACAGTCATTCCCCTGGCTGGCTGTTACTATGTCTTCTAGAACATGATTTACACAGTCATTCCCCTGGCTGGCTGTCACTATGTCTTCTAGAACCTGATTTACACAGTAATTCCCCTGGCTGGCTTTCACTCTGTCTTCTAGAACCTGATTTACACAGTCATTCCCCTGGCTGGCTGTCACTATGTATTCTAGAACCTGATTTACACAGTCATTCCTCTGGCTGGCTGTCACTCTGTCTTCTAGAACCTGATTTACACAGTCATTCCCCTGGCTGGCTGTCACTATGTCTTCTAGAACCTGATTTACACAGTCATTCCCCTGGCTGGCTGTCACTATGTCTTCTAGAACCTGATTTACACAGTCATTCCCCTGGCTGGCTGTCACTATGTCTTCTAGAACCTGATTTACACAGTCATTCCCCTGGCTGGCTTTCACTCTGTCTTCTAGAACCTGATTTACACAGTCATTCCCCTGGTTGGCTGTCACTATGTCTTCTAGAACCTGATTTACACAGTCATTCCCCTGGCTGGCTGTCACTCTGTCTTCTAGAACCTGATTTACACAGTCATTCCCCTGGCTGGCTGTCACTATGTCTTCTAGAACCTGATTTACACAGTCATTCCCCTGGCTGGCTTTCACTCTGTCTTCTAGAACCTGATTTACACAGTCATTCCCCTGGTTGGCTGTCACTATGTCTTCTAGAACCTGATTTACACAGTCATTCCCCTGGCTGGCTTTCACTATGTCTTCTAGAACCTGATTTACACAGTCATTCCCCTGGCTGGCTGTCACTATGTCTTCTAGAACCTGATTTACACAGTCATTCCCCTGGCTGGCTGTCACTATGTCTTCTAGAACCTGATTTACACAGTCATTCCCCTGGCTGGCTTTCACTCTGTCTTCTAGAACCTGATTTACACAGTCATTCCCCTGGCTGGCTGTCACTATGTATTCTAGAACCTGATTTACACAGTCATTCCTCTGGCTGGCTGTCACTCTGTCTTCTAGAATCTGATTTACACAGTCATTCCCCTGGCTGGCTGTCACTATGTCTTCTAGAACCTGATTTACACAGTCATTCCCCTGGCTGGCTTTCACTCTGTCTTATAGAACCTGATTTACACAGTCATTCCCCTGGCTGGCTGTCACTGTGTCTTCTAGAATCTGATTTACACAGTCATTCCCCTGGCTGGTTGTCACTATGTCTTCTAGATCCTGATTTACACAGTCATTCCCCTGGCTTGCTTTCACTATGTCTTCTAGAACCTGATTTACACAGTAATTCCCCTGGCTGGCTGTCACTATGTCTTCTAGAACCTGATTTACACAGTCATTCCCCTGGCTGGCTGTCACTATGTCTTCTAGAACCTGATTTACACAGTCATTCCCCTGGCTGGCTTTCACTCTGTCTTCTAGAACCTGATTTACACAGTCATTCCCCTGGCTGGCTGGTCACTATGTATTCTAGAACCTGATTTACACAGTCATTCCTCAGGCTGGCTGTCACTCTGTCTTCTAGAACCTGATTTACACAGTCATTCCCCTGGCTGGCTGTCACTATGTCTTCTAGAACCTGATTTACACAGTCATTCCCCTGGCTGGCTTTCACTCTGTCTTCTAGAACCTGATTTACACAGTCATTCCCCTGGCTGACTGTCACTATGTCTTCTAGAATCTGATTTACACAGTCATTCCCCTGGCTGGCTTTCACTCTGTCTTCTAGAACCTGATTTACACAGTCATTCCCCTGGCTGGCTGTCACTATGTCTTCTAGAACCTGATTTACACAGTCATTCCCCTGGCTGGCTGTCACTGTGTCTTCTAGAACCTGATTTACACAGTCATTCCGCTGGCTGGCTTTCACTCTGTCTTCTAGAACCTGATTTACACATTCATTCCCCTGGCTGGCTGTCACTATGTCTTCTAGAACCTAATTTACACAGTCATTCCCCTGGCTGGCTGTCACTCTGTCTTCTAGAACCTGATTTACACAGTCATTCCCCTGGCTGGCTGTCACTATGTCTTCTAGAACCTGATTTACACAGTCATTCCCCTGGCTGGCTGTCACTATGTCTTCTAGAACCTGATTTACACAGTCATTCCCCTGGCTGGCTGTCACTCTGTCTTCTAGAACCTGATTTACACAGTCATTCCCCTGGCTGGCTGTCACTCTGTCTTCTAGAACCTGATTTACATAGTCATTCCCCTGGCTGGCTGTCACTATGTCTTCTAGAACCTGATTTACACAGTCATTCCCCTGGCTGGCTTTCACTCTGTCTTCTAGAACCTGATTTACACAGTCATTCCCCTGGCTCGCTGTCACTATGTCTTCTAGAACCTGATTTACACAGTCATTCCCCTGGCTGGCTGTCACTGTGTCTTCTAGAACCTGATTTACACAGTCATTCCCCTGGCTGGCTGTCACTATGTATTCTAGAACCTGATTTACACAGTCATTCCCCTGGCTGGCTTTCACTCTGTATTCTAGAACCTGATTTACACAGTCATTCCCCTGGCTGGATGTCACTATGTCTTCTAGAACCTGATTTACACAGTCATTCCCCTGGCTGGCTTTCACTATGTCTTCTAGAACCTGATTTACACAGTCATTCCCCTGGCTGGCTGTCACTATGTCTTCTAGAACCTGATTTACACAGTCATTCCCCTGGCTGGCTGTCACTATGTCTTCTAGAACCTGATTTACACAGTAATTCCCCTGGCTGGCTTTCACTCTGTCTTCTAGAACCTGATTTACACAGTCATTCCCCTGGCTGGCTGTCACTATGTATTCTAGAACCTGATTCACACAGTCATTCCTCTGGCTGGCTGTCACTCTGTCTTCTAGAACCTGATTTACACAGTCATTCCCCTGGCTGGCTGTCACTATGTCTTCTAGAACCTGATTTACACAGTCATTCCCCTGGCTGGCTGTCACTATGTCTTCTAGAACCTGATTTACACAGTCATTCCCCTGGCTGGCTGTCACTACGTCTTATAGAACCTGATTTACACAGTCATTCCCCTGGCTGGCTTTCACTCTGTCTTCTAGAACCTGATTTACACAGTCATTCCCCTGGTTGGCTGTCACTATGTCTTCTAGAACCTGATTTACACAGTCATTCCCCTGGCTGGCTGTCACTCTGTCTTCTAGAACCTGATTTACACAGTCATTCCCCTGGCTGGCTGTCACTATGTCTTCTAGAACCTGATTTACACAGTCATTCCCCTGGCTGGCTTTCACTATGTCTTCTAGAACCTGATTTACACAGTCATTCCCCTGGCTGGCTGTCACTATGTCTTCTAGAACCTGATTTACACAGTCATTCCCCTGGCTGGCTGTCACTATGTCTTCTAGAACCTGATTTACACAGTCATTCCCCTGGCTGGCTTTCACTCTGTCTTCTAGAACCTGATTTACACAGTCATTCCCCTGGCTGGCTGTCACTATGTATTCTAGAACCTGATTTACACAGTCATTCCTCTGGCTGGCTGTCACTCTGTCTTCTAGAATCTGATTTACACAGTCATTCCCCTGGCTGGCTGTCACTATGTCTTCTAGAACCTGATTTACACAGTCATTCCCCTGGCTGGCTGTCACTGTGTCTTCTAGAACCTGATTTACACAGTCATTCCCCTGGCTGGCTGTCACTATGTATTCTAGAACCTGATTTACACAGTCATTCCCCTGGCTGGCTTTCACTCTGTATTCTAGAACCTGATTTACACAGTCATTCCCCTGGCTGGATGTCACTATGTCTTCTAGAACCTGATTTACACAGTCATTCCCCTGGCTGGCTTTCACTATGTCTTCTATAACCTGATTTACACAGTCATTCCCCTGGCTGGCTGTTACTATGTCTTCTAGAACATGATTTACACAGTCATTCCCCTGGCTGGCTGTCACTATGTCTTCTAGAACCTGATTTACACAGTAATTCCCCTGGCTGGCTTTCACTCTGTCTTCTAGAACCTGATTTACACAGTCATTCCCCTGGCTGGCTGTCACTATGTATTCTAGAACCTGATTTACACAGTCATTCCTCTGGCTGGCTGTCACTCTGTCTTCTAGAACCTGATTTACACAGTCATTCCCCTGGCTGGCTGTCACTATGTCTTCTAGAACCTGATTTACACAGTCATTCCCCTGGCTGGCTGTCACTATGTCTTCTAGAACCTGATTTACACAGTCATTCCCCTGGCTGGCTGTCACTATGTCTTCTAGAACCTGATTTACACAGTCATTCCCCTGGCTGGCTTTCACTCTGTCTTCTAGAACCTGATTTACACAGTCATTCCCCTGGTTGGCTGTCACTATGTCTTCTAGAACCTGATTTACACAGTCATTCCCCTGGCTGGCTGTCACTCTGTCTTCTAGAACCTGATTTACACAGTCATTCCTCTGGCTGGCTGTCACTCTGTCTTCTAGAACCTGATTTACACAGTCATTCCCCTGGCTGGCTGTCACTATGTCTTCTAGAACCTGATTTACACAGTCATTCCCCTGGCTGGCTGTCACTATGTCTTCTAGAACCTGATTTACACAGTCATTCCCCTGGCTGGCTGTCACTATGTCTTCTAGAACCTGATTTACACAGTCATTCCCCTGGCTGGCTTTCACTCTGTCTTCTAGAACCTGATTTACACAGTCATTCCCCTGGTTGGCTGTCACTATGTCTTCTAGAACCTGATTTACACAGTCATTCCCCTGGCTGGCTGTCACTCTGTCTTCTAGAACCTGATTTACACAGTCATTCCCCTGGCTGGCTGTCACTATGTCTTCTAGAACCTGATTTACACAGTCATTCCCCTGGCTGGCTTTCACTCTGTCTTCTAGAACCTGATTTACACAGTCATTCCCCTGGTTGGCTGTCACTATGTCTTCTAGAACCTGATTTACACAGTCATTCCCCTGGCTGGCTTTCACTATGTCTTCTAGAACCTGATTTACACAGTCATTCCCCTGGCTGGCTGTCACTATGTCTTCTAGAACCTGATTTACACAGTCATTCCCCTGGCTGGCTGTCACTATGTCTTCTAGAACCTGATTTACACAGTCATTCCCCTGGCTGGCTTTCACTCTGTCTTCTAGAACCTGATTTACACAGTCATTCCCCTGGCTGGCTGTCACTATGTATTCTAGAACCTGATTTACACAGTCATTCCTCTGGCTGGCTGTCACTCTGTCTTCTAGAATCTGATTTACACAGTCATTCCCCTGGCTGGCTGTCACTATGTCTTCTAGAACCTGATTTACACAGTCATTCCCCTGGCTGGCTTTCACTCTGTCTTATAGAACCTGATTTACACAGTCATTCCCCTGGCTGGCTGTCACTGTGTCTTCTAGAATCTGATTTACACAGTCATTCCCCTGGCTGGTTGTCACTATGTCTTCTAGATCCTGATTTACACAGTCATTCCCCTGGCTTGCTTTCACTATGTCTTCTAGAACCTGATTTACACAGTAATTCCCCTGGCTGGCTGTCACTATGTCTTCTAGAACCTGATTTACACAGTCATTCCCCTGGCTGGCTGTCACTATGTCTTCTAGAACCTGATTTACACAGTCATTCCCCTGGCTGGCTTTCACTCTGTCTTCTAGAACCTGATTTACACAGTCATTCCCCTGGCTGGCTGGTCACTATGTATTCTAGAACCTGATTTACACAGTCATTCCTCAGGCTGGCTGTCACTCTGTCTTCTAGAACCTGATTTACACAGTCATTCCCCTGGCTGGCTGTCACTATGTCTTCTAGAACCTGATTTACACAGTCATTCCCCTGGCTGGCTTTCACTCTGTCTTCTAGAACCTGATTTACACAGTCATTCCCCTGGCTGACTGTCACTATGTCTTCTAGAATCTGATTTACACAGTCATTCCCCTGGCTGGCTTTCACTCTGTCTTCTAGAACCTGATTTACACAGTCATTCCCCTGGCTGGCTGTCACTATGTCTTCTAGAACCTGATTTACACAGTCATTCCCCTGGCTGGCTGTCACTGTGTCTTCTAGAACCTGATTTACACAGTCATTCCGCTGGCTGGCTTTCACTCTGTCTTCTAGAACCTGATTTACACATTCATTCCCCTGGCTGGCTGTCACTATGTCTTCTAGAACCTAATTTACACAGTCATTCCCCTGGCTGGCTGTCACTCTGTCTTCTAGAACCTGATTTACACAGTCATTCCCCTGGCTGGCTGTCACTATGTCTTCTAGAACCTGATTTACACAGTCATTCCCCTGGCTGGCTGTCACTATGTCTTCTAGAACCTGATTTACACAGTCATTCCCCTGGCTGGCTGTCACTCTGTCTTCTAGAACCTGATTTACACAGTCATTCCCCTGGCTGGCTGTCACTCTGTCTTCTAGAACCTGATTTACATAGTCATTCCCCTGGCTGGCTGTCACTATGTCTTCTAGAACCTGATTTACACAGTCATTCCCCTGGCTGGCTTTCACTCTGTCTTCTAGAACCTGATTTACACAGTCATTCCCCTGGCTCGCTGTCACTATGTCTTCTAGAACCTGATTTACACAGTCATTCCCCTGGCTGGCTGTCACTGTGTCTTCTAGAACCTGATTTACACAGTCATTCCCCTGGCTGGCTGTCACTATGTATTCTAGAACCTGATTTACACAGTCATTCCCCTGGCTGGCTTTCACTCTGTATTCTAGAACCTGATTTACACAGTCATTCCCCTGGCTGGATGTCACTATGTCTTCTAGAACCTGATTTACACAGTCATTCCCCTGGCTGGCTTTCACTATGTCTTCTAGAACCTGATTTACACAGTCATTCCCCTGGCTGGCTGTCACTATGTCTTCTAGAACCTGATTTACACAGTCATTCCCCTGGCTGGCTGTCACTATGTCTTCTAGAACCTGATTTACACAGTAATTCCCCTGGCTGGCTTTCACTCTGTCTTCTAGAACCTGATTTACACAGTCATTCCCCTGGCTGGCTGTCACTATGTATTCTAGAACCTGATTTACACAGTCATTCCTCTGGCTGGCTGTCACTCTGTCTTCTAGAACCTGATTTACACAGTCATTCCCCTGGCTGGCTGTCACTATGTCTTCTAGAACCTGATTTACACAGTCATTCCCCTGGCTGGCTGTCACTATGTCTTCTAGAACCTGATTTACACAGTCATTCCCCTGGCTGGCTGTCACTACGTCTTATAGAACCTGATTTACACAGTCATTCCCCTGGCTGGCTTTCACTCTGTCTTCTAGAACCTGATTTACACAGTCATTCCCCTGGTTGGCTGTCACTATGTCTTCTAGAACCTGATTTACACAGTCATTCCCCTGGCTGGCTGTCACTCTGTCTTCTAGAACCTGATTTACACAGTCATTCCCCTGGCTGGCTGTCACTATGTCTTCTAGAACCTGATTTACACAGTCATTCCCCTGGCTGGCTTTCACTATGTCTTCTAGAACCTGATTTACACAGTCATTCCCCTGGCTGGCTGTCACTATGTCTTCTAGAACCTGATTTACACAGTCATTCCCCTGGCTGGCTGTCACTATGTCTTCTAGAACCTGATTTACACAGTCATTCCCCTGGCTGGCTTTCACTCTGTCTTCTAGAACCTGATTTACACAGTCATTCCCCTGGCTGGCTGTCACTATGTATTCTAGAACCTGATTTACACAGTCATTCCTCTGGCTGGCTGTCACTCTGTCTTCTAGAATCTGATTTACACAGTCATTCCCCTGGCTGGCTGTCACTATGTCTTCTAGAACCTGATTTACACAGTCATTCCCCTGGCTGGCTGTCACTGTGTCTTCTAGAACCTGATTTACACAGTCATTCCCCTGGCTGGCTGTCACTATGTATTCTAGAACCTGATTTACACAGTCATTCCCCTGGCTGGCTTTCACTCTGTATTCTAGAACCTGATTTACACAGTCATTCCCCTGGCTGGATGTCACTATGTCTTCTAGAACCTGATTTACACAGTCATTCCCCTGGCTGGCTTTCACTATGTCTTCTATAACCTGATTTACACAGTCATTCCCCTGGCTGGCTGTTACTATGTCTTCTAGAACATGATTTATACAGTCATTCCCCTGGCTGGCTGTCACTATGTCTTCTAGAACCTGATTTACACAGTAATTCCCCTGGCTGGCTTTCACTCTGTCTTCTAGAACCTGATTTACACAGTCATTCCCCTGGCTGGCTGTCACTATGTATTCTAGAACCTGATTTACACAGTCATTCCTCTGGCTGGCTGTCACTCTGTCTTCTAGAACCTGATTTACACAGTCATTCCCCTGGCTGGCTGTCACTATGTCTTCTAGAACCTGATTTACACAGTCATTCCCCTGGCTGGCTGTCACTATGTCTTCTAGAACCTGATTTACACAGTCATTCCCCTGGCTGGCTGTCACTATGTCTTCTAGAACCTGATTTACACAGTCATTCCCCTGGCTGGCTTTCACTCTGTCTTCTAGAACCTGATTTACACAGTCATTCCCCTGGTTGGCTGTCACTATGTCTTCTAGAACCTGATTTACACAGTCATTCCCCTGGCTGGCTGTCACTCTGTCTTCTAGAACCTGATTTACACAGTCATTCCCCTGGCTGGCTGTCACTATGTCTTCTAGAACCTGATTTACACAGTCATTCCCCTGGCTGGCTTTCACTCTGTCTTCTAGAACCTGATTTACACAGTCATTCCCCTGGTTGGCTGTCACTATGTCTTCTAGAACCTGATTTACACAGTCATTCCCCTGGCTGGCTTTCACTATGTCTTCTAGAACCTGATTTACACAGTCATTCCCCTGGCTGGCTGTCACTATGTCTTCTAGAACCTGATTTACACAGTCATTCCCCTGGCTGGCTGTCACTATGTCTTCTAGAACCTGATTTACACAGTCATTCCCCTGGCTGGCTTTCACTCTGTCTTCTAGAACCTGATTTACACAGTCATTCCCCTGGC
This sequence comes from Coregonus lavaretus, assembly GCF_964263955.1. Classification (NCBI taxonomy): domain Eukaryota; kingdom Metazoa; phylum Chordata; class Actinopteri; order Salmoniformes; family Salmonidae; genus Coregonus; species Coregonus lavaretus. The sequence goes on from NC_139992.1 coordinate 2,951,320, forward strand.
TGGCTGTCACTATGTATTCTAGAACCTGATTTACACAGTCATTCCTCTGGCTGGCTGTCACTCTGTCTTCTAGAATCTGATTTACACAGTCATTCCCCTGGCTGGCTGTCACTATGTCTTCTAGAACCTGATTTACACAGTCATTCCCCTGGCTGGCTTTCACTCTGTCTTATAGAACCTGATTTACACAGTCATTCCCCTGGCTGGCTGTCACTGTGTCTTCTAGAATCTGATTTACACAGTCATTCCCCTGGCTGGTTGTCACTATGTCTTCTAGATCCTGATTTACACAGTCATTCCCCTGGCTTGCTTTCACTATGTCTTCTAGAACCTGATTTACACAGTAATTCCCCTGGCTGGCTGTCACTATGTCTTCTAGAACCTGATTTACACAGTCATTCCCCTGGCTGGCTGTCACTATGTCTTCTAGAACCTGATTTACACAGTCATTCCCCTGGCTGGCTTTCACTCTGTCTTCTAGAACCTGATTTACACAGTCATTCCCCTGGCTGGCTGGTCACTATGTATTCTAGAACCTGATTTACACAGTCATTCCTCAGGCTGGCTGTCACTCTGTCTTCTAGAACCTGATTTACACAGTCATTCCCCTGGCTGGCTGTCACTATGTCTTCTAGAACCTGATTTACACAGTCATTCCCCTGGCTGGCTTTCACTCTGTCTTCTAGAACCTGATTTACACAGTCATTCCCCTGGCTGACTGTCACTATGTCTTCTAGAATCTGATTTACACAGTCATTCCCCTGGCTGGCTTTCACTCTGTCTTCTAGAACCTGATTTACACAGTCATTCCCCTGGCTGGCTGTCACTATGTCTTCTAGAACCTGATTTACACAGTCATTCCCCTGGCTGGCTGTCACTGTGTCTTCTAGAACCTGATTTACACAGTCATTCCGCTGGCTGGCTTTCACTCTGTCTTCTAGAACCTGATTTACACATTCATTCCCCTGGCTGGCTGTCACTATGTCTTCTAGAACCTAATTTACACAGTCATTCCCCTGGCTGGCTGTCACTCTGTCTTCTAGAACCTGATTTACACAGTCATTCCCCTGGCTGGCTGTCACTATGTCTTCTAGAACCTGATTTACACAGTCATTCCCCTGGCTGGCTGTCACTATGTCTTCTAGAACCTGATTTACACAGTCATTCCCCTGGCTGGCTGTCACTCTGTCTTCTAGAACCTGATTTACACAGTCATTCCCCTGGCTGGCTGTCACTATGTCTTCTAGAACCTGATTTACACAGTCATTCCCCTGGCTGGCTTTCACTCTGTCTTCTAGAACCTGATTTACACAGTCATTCCCCTGGCTGGCTGTCACTATGTCTTCTAGAACCTGATTTACACAGTCATTCCCCTGGCTGTCTGTCACTGTGTCTTCTAGAACCTGATTTACACAGTCATTCCCCTGGCTGGCTGTTACTATGTCTTCTAGAACCTGATTTACACAGTCATTCCCCTGGCTGGCTTTCCCTCTGTCTTCTAGAACCTGATTAACACAGTCATTCCCCTGGCTGGCTGTCACTATGTATTCTAGAACCTGATTTACACAGTCATTCCCCTGGCTGGCTTTCACTCTGTCTTCTAGAACCTGATTTACACAGTCATTCCCCTCGCTGGCTGTCACTGTGTCTTCTAGAACCTGATTTACACAGTCATTCCCCTGGCTGGCTGTCACTATGTCTTCTAGAACCTGATTTACACAGTCATTCCCCTGGCTGGCTTTCACTCTGTCTTCTAGAACCTGATTTACACAGTCATTCCCCTGGCTGGCTGTCACTATGTATTCTAGAACCTGATTTACACAGTCATTCCCCTGGCTGGCTTTCACTCTGTCTTCTAGAACCTGATTTACACAGTCATTCCCCTCGCTGGCTGTCACTGTGTCTTCTAGAACCTGATTTACACAGTCATTCCCCTGGCTGGCTGTCACTATGTCTTCTAGAACCTGATTTACACAGTCATTCCCCTGGCTGGCTGTCACTATGTCTTCTAGAACCTGATTTACACAGTCATTCCCCTGGCTGGCTGTCACTACGTATTCTAGAACCTGATTTACACAGTCATTCCCCTGGCTGGCTTTCACTCTGTGTTCTAGAACCTGATTTACACAGTCATTCCCCTGGCTGGCTGTCACTATGTATTCTAGAACCTGATTCACACAGTCATTCCCCTGGCTGGCTTTCACTCTGTCTTCTAGAACCTGATTTACACAGTCATTCCCCTGGCTGGCTGTCACTGTGTCTTCTAGAACCTGATTTACACAGTCATTCCCCTGGCTGGCTTTCACTCTGTCTTCTAGAACCTGATTTACACAGTCATTCCCCTGGCTGGCTGTCACTATGTATTCTAGAACCTGATTTACACAGTCATTCCCCTGGCTGGCTGTCACTCTGTCTTCTAGAACCTGATTTACACAATCATTCCCCTGGCTGGCTGTCACTATGTCTTCTAGAACCTGATTTACACAGTCATTCCCCTGGCTGGCTTTCACTCTGTCTTCTAGAACCTGATTTACACAGTCATTCCCCTGGCTCGCTGTCACTATGTCTTCTAGAACCTGATTTACACAGTCATTCCCCTGGCTGGCTGTCACTGTGTCTTCTAGAACCTGATTTACACAGTCATTCCCCTGGCTGGCTGTCACTATGTATTCTAGAACCTGATTTACACAGTCATTCCCCTGGCTGGCTTTCACTCTGATATTCTAGAACCTGATTTACACAGTCATTCCCCTGGCTGGATGTCACTATGTCTTCTAGAACCTGATTTACACAGTCATTCCCCTGGCTGGCTTTCACTATGTCTTCTAGAACCTGATTTACACAGTCATTCCCCTGGCTGGCTGTCACTATGTCTTCTAGAACCTGATTTACACAGTCATTCCCCTGGCTGGCTGTCACTATGTCTTCTAGAACCTGATTTACACAGTAATTCCCCTGGCTGGCTTTCACTCTGTCTTCTAGAACCTGATTTACACAGTCATTCCCCTGGCTGGCTTTCACTCTGTCTTCTAGAACCTTATTTACACAGTCATTCCCCTGGCTGGCTGTCACTATGTATTCTAGAACCTGATTTACACAGTCATTCCCCTGGCTGGCTTTCACTCTGTCTTCTAGAACCTGATTTACACAGTCATTCCCCTCGCTGGCTGTCACTGTGTCTTCTAGAACCTGATTTACACAGTCATTCCCCTGGCTGGCTGTCACTATGTCTTCTAGAACCTGATTTACACAGTCATTCCCCTGGCTGGCTTTCACTATGTCTTCTAGAACCTGATTTACACAGTCATTCCCCTGGCTGGCTGTCACTGTGTCTTCTAGAACCTGATTTACACAGTCATTCCCCTGGCTGTCTGTCACTGTGTCTTCTAGAACCTGATTTACACAGTCATTCCCCTGGCTGGCTGTTACTATGTCTTCTAGAACCTGATTTACACAGTCATTCCCCTGGCTGGCTTTCACTCTGTCTTCTAGAACCTGATTTACACAGTCATTCCCCTGGCTGGCTGTCACTATGTATTCTAGAACCTGATTTACACAGTCATTCCCCTGGCTGGCTTTCACTCTGTCTTCTAGAACCTGATTTACACAGTCATTCCCCTCGCTGGCTGTCACTGTGTCTTCTAGAACCTGATTTACACAGTCATTCCCCTGGCTGGCTGTCACTATGTCTTCTAGAACCTGATTTACACAGTCATTCCCCTGGCTGGCTTTCACTATGTCTTCTACAACCTGATTTACACAGTCATTCCCCTGGCTGGCTGTCACTGTGTCTTCTAGAACCTGATTTACACAGTCATTCCCCTGGCTGGCTGTCACTATGTATTCTAGAACCTGATTTACACAGTCATTCCCCTGGCTGGCTTTCACTCTGTATTCTAGAACCTGATTTACATAGTCATTCCCCTGGCTGGATGTCACTATGTCTTCTAGAACCTGATTTACACAGTCATTCCCCTGGCTGGCTTTCACTATGTCTTCTAGAACCTGATTTACACAGTCATTCCCCTGGCTGGCTGTCACTATGTCTTCTAGAACCTGATTTACACAGTCATTCCCCTGGCTGGCTGTCACTATGTCTTCTAGAACCTGATTTACACAGTAATTCCCCTGGCTGGCTTTCACTCTGTCTTCTAGAACCTGATTTACACAGTCATTCCCCTGGCTGGCTGTCACTATGTATTCTAGAACCTGATTTACACAGTCATTCCTCTGGCTGGCTGTCACTCTGTCTTCTAGAACCTGATTTACACAGTCATTCCCCTGGCTGGCTGTCACTATGTCTTCTAGAACCTGATTTACACAGTCATTCCCCTGGCTGGCTGTCACTATGTCTTCTAGAACCTGATTTACACAGTCATTCCCCTGGCTGGCTGTCACTATTTCTTCTAGAACATGATTTACACAGTCATTCCCCTGGCTGGCTTTCACTCTGTCTTCTAGAACCTGATTTACACAGTCATTCCCCTGGCTGGCTGTCACTATGTATTCTAGAACCTGATTTACACAGTCATTCCCCTGGCTGGCTTTCACTCTGTCTTCTAGAACCTGATTTACACAGTCATTCCCCTCGCTGGCTGTCACTGTGTCTTCTAGAACCTGATTTACACAGTCATTCCCCTGGCTGGCTGTCACTATGTCTTCTAGAACCTGATTTACACAGTCATTCCCCTGGCTGGCTTTCACTATGTCTTCTAGAACCTGATTTACACAGTCATTCCCCTGGCTGGCGGTCACTACGTATTCTAGAACCTGATTTACACAGTCATTCCCCTGGCTGGCTTTCACTCTGTGTTCTAGAACCTGATTTAAACAGTCATTCCCCTGGCTGGCTGTCACTATGTATTCTAGAACCTGATTTACACAGTCATTCCCCTGGCTGGCTTTCACTCTGTCTTCTAGAACCTGATTTACACAGTCATTCCCCTGGCTGGCTGTCACTGTGTCTTCTAGAACCTGATTTACACAGTCATTCCCCTGGCTGGCTTTCACTCTGTCTTCTAGAACCTGATTTACACAGTCATTCCCCTGGCTGGCTGTCACTATGTATTCTAGAACCTTGATTTACACAGTCATTCCCCTGGCTGGCTGTCACTCTGTCTTCTAGAACCTGATTTACACAGTCATTCCCCTGGCTGGCTGTCACTATGTCTTCTAGAACCTGATTTACACAGTCATTCCCCTGGCTGGCTTTCACTCTGTCTTCTAGAACCTGATTTACACAGTCATTCCCCTGGCTCGCTGTCACTATGTCTTCTAGAACCTGATTTACACAGTCATTCCCCTGGCTGGCTGTCACTGTGTCTTCTAGAACCTGATTTACACAGTCATTCCCCTGGCTGGCTGTCACTATGTATTCTAGAACCTGATTTACACAGTCATTCCCCTGGCTGGCTTTCACTCTGTATTCTAGAACCTGATTTACATAGTCATTCCCCTGGCTGGATGTCACTATGTCTTCTAGAACCTGATTTACACAGTCATTCCCCTGGCTGGCTTTCACTATGTCTTCTAGAACCTGATTTACACAGTCATTCCCCTGGCTGGCTGTCACTATGTCTTCTAGAACCTGATTTACACAGTCATTCCCCTGGCTGGCTGTCACTATGTCTTCTAGAACCTGATTTACACAGTAATTCCCCTGGCTGGCTTTCACTCTGTCTTCTAGAACCTGATTTACACAGTCATTCCCCTGGCTGGCTGTCACTATGTATTCTAGAACCTGATTTACACAGTCATTCCTCTGGCTGGCTGTCACTCTGTCTTCTAGAACCTGATTTACACAGTCATTCCCCTGGCTGGCTGTCACTATGTCTTCTAGAACCTGATTTACACAGTCATTCCCCTGGCTGGCTGTCACTATGTCTTCTAGAACCTGATTTACACAGTCATTCCCCTGGCTGGCTGTCACTATGTCTTCTAGAACCTGATTTACACAGTCATTCCCCTGGCTGGCTTTCACTCTGTCTTCTAGATCCTGATTTACACAGTCATTCCCCTGGTTGGCTGTCACTATGTCTTCTAGAACCTGATTTACACAGTCATTCCCCTGGCTGGCTGTCACTCTGTCTTCTAGAACCTGATTTACACAGTCATTCCCCTGGCTGGCTGTCACTATGTATTCTATAACCTGATTTACACAGTCATTCCCCTGGCTGGCTTTCACTCTGTCTTCTAGAACCTGATTTACACAGTCATTCCCCTGGCTGGCTGTCACTGTGTCTTCTAGAACCTGATTTACACAGTCATTCCCCTGGCTGGCTTTCACTCTGTCTTCTAGAACCTGATTTACACAGTCATTCCCCTGGCTGGCTGTCACTATGTATTCTAGAACCTGATTTACACAGTCATTCCCCTGGCTGGCTGTCACTCTGTATTCTAGAACCTGATTTACACAGTCATTCCCCTGGCTGGCTTTCACTCTGTCTTCTAGAACCTGATTTACACAGTCATTCCCCTGGCTGGCTGTCACTATGTATTCTAGAACCTGATTTACACAGTCATTCCCCTGGCTGGCTGTCACTATGTATTCTAGAACCTGATTTACACAGTCATTCCCCTGGCTGGCTTTCACTCTGTCTTCTAGAACCTGATTTACACAGTCATTCCCCTGGCTGGCTTTCACTATGTCTTCTAGAACCTGATTTACACAGTCATTCCCCTGGCTGGCTGTCACTATGTCTTCTAGAACCTGATTTACACAGTCATTCCCCTGGCTGGCTGTCACTATGTTGTCACGATCGTCTATGAAGTAGGACCAAAGCGCAGCGTTGGTAGCGAACATATTGACTTTAATGCAATACACGAAAATACAAAACAAAACACGATCATGAAGTCCTCAGTGACAACGACTGAAACATAGAACAAAAACCCACAACCCCAAGGTGAACAATGACAGTTTAAATATGGCTCCCAATCAGAGATAACGAGCCGACAGCTGACACTCGTTACCACTGATTGGGAGTCACTGGACCAAACAATGAAACAACCAATAACAACCCAACTAATCCCCAAACACAACAAAAATGAACACACCCTGGCTCAATAATACAAAGTCCCGGAGCCAGAGCGTGACAGTACCCCCCCCCTAAAGGCGCGGACTGCGACCGCGCCTCAAAGAACCCAAATAGGGGAGGGCTGGGTGGGTGTTGCTCCTCGGAGGCGGCTCCGGCTCTGGCTCCGGGCTTGACCACCCTCCTACATCCATCCCCCCGTAATGGCCCCGGTCCGATCCCACCCAGCTGGCTGGATCCGGACTGATGACGCGCACCCCTAGCTTGGCGCGTGAGGCAGGGACGGACCGGACCTGGCTGACGATACGCCTCCTCGGCTTGGTGCGTGGAGCCGGAACGGACCTCCTCAGGCTGACGACTCGCCTCCCTGGCTTGGTGCGCGTAGCAGGAATAGGCTGAACCAGGTTGACGACTCGCCCCCTTGGTTTGGTGCGAGTAGCCGGAACGAGCTGACCCAGGTTGACGACTCGCACCCTTAGCCTGGTGCGAGTGGCAGGAACAGTCCGGGTTGGGCCGGCGACGCACACCGTAGTTTTGATGCGTGGAGCAGGAACCGGCCGGGCTGGGCTGGCGACGCACCCCTTTGGCTTGGTGCGTAGAGCAGGGACAGGCCGGGCTGGGCTGGCGACGCGCACCATTGGCTTGGTGCGGGGAGCAGGGACGGGCCGGACAGGGCTGACGAAACGCACCACAGACTTGGTGCGGGGAGCAGGAACAGGTCGAGCTGGCCTAGCGACGCACACCGTTGGCTTGGTGTGGGGAGCAGGCACGGGCCGGACAGGGCCGACGAAACGCACCACAGACTTGGTGCAGGGAGCAGGAACAGACCGAGTCGGGCTGGCGGCGCGCACCACAGGCTCCATGCGAGGAACAGGAACAGACAGGGCCGCACTGAGGACACACACCCCTGGCCCTACACGGGGATCAGGAACGGGCCGGACCGGACTGGTAACACACCCCAGTACCCTTCGCCGTGCCTCCACACCTTCCTTCCCCTTCGTGACCAGTGGCCCCCTTAACCTGGCGGCCTTTTCTGCCAACCTACTGCACTCCTCTAACCCATACTCCTGCTGCCCCGACGTCGTGAGCCCCCCCCTAAAAATTTTCTGGGGGTCTCTCCTCTCGGTGGACCAGGCCTCTATAGTCCTCTCCCAACCTTCGCTCTTCTGTCTCCACCACTCGTCATCCAACTCCTGGAAACGCTGCTTGGTCTCGTTGTGGTGGGTTTTTCTGTCACGATCGTCTATGAAGTAGGACCAAAGCGCAGCGTTGGTAGCGAACATATTGACTTTAATGCAATACACGAGAATACAAAACAAAACACGATCATGAAGTCCTCAGTGACAACGACTGAAACATAGAACAAAAACCCACAACCCCAAGGTGAACAATGACAGTATAAATATGGCTCCCAATCAGAGATAACGAGCCGACAGCTGACACTCGTTACCACTGATTGGGAGTCACTGGACCAAACAATGAAACAACCAATAACAACCCAACTAATCCCCAAACACAACAAAAATGAACACACCCTGGCTCAATAATACAAAGTCCCGGAGCCAGAGCGTGACATATGTCTTCTAGAACATTCTAGAATTCCTTTTTCCATCAAGCATGAATGACACAAAGACACATTTCAAAGAGGAGGAAGCTCAGTATCAACCGAATAATTCCAAACAGATAGTGCTACCGTATACATTTAAAACAAGCCGTCAGAAAAGCCAGTATTTATGAAACACTTAGTCGACTATTTAGGCAATGATTACAACTTGTTAACAGCAAATACAAATCACAAGGAGTAAAATACATTGTTTTAAATTAACATAAATACTAATGAATCAACATAACCAACTCAATTCATATTTCAGTTTTGAAAACATTCACCACTTCTTTAGATCATGTTTAAAGCCGTATGGAGGAAAACACATGGCAGATCAACACGTACAATACGAATGAGAATCTCCTGTTTTTAACTGTGGTTTCAGAGGGGCAGACAAACCAGATGCATGTAAAACATTCATTTGTTAAAAGAGTAAAACAAATATCTGTTGCAAAATTTGTAAAGATGCCAACATCTATTTAGCTGATGTTGTCAACATCTACTCCTCTAATAGTTCTGCTGGAGAAAATATATTTGTCTTTCAGATGGCAGGCAGGGAACAAAGAGGGCTGTGATATTCCCATGCCCAGATTATTATTGTTATTGTTGGATACATACTCGTTCACTTCAAACCTTGTGCACCATTGTCCACGGAATGAGCTGCCCCAATTCAAAAGGCAAGGTCTAGAGTGTTGAGCTCCTCCCTTAGCTCATTCGGGTTCTCGTCTGCTGGGAACTCTTCCGGGTCCCTTTCCTCCTCCGTGTCCCTTTCCTCTTCCGGTTCCCTTTCATCCTCCGTGTCCCTTTCCTCTTCCGTGTCCCTTTCCTCCTCCGGGTCCCTTTCCTCCTCCGTGTCCCTTTCCTCCTCCGTGTCCCTTTCCTCCTCCGTGTCCCTTTCCTCTTCCGTGTCCCTTTCCTCCTCCGGGTCCCTTTCCTCCTCCGTGTTCTCGTCTCCCTCTCTGGGTCCCTTTCCTCCTCCGTGTCCCTTTCCTCCTCCGGGTCCCTTTCCTCCTCCATGTCCCTTTCCTCCTCCGTGTCCCTTTCCTCTTCCGTGTCCCTTTCCTCCTCTGTGTCCCTTTCCTCTTCCGGGTCCCTTTCCTCTTCCGGGTCCCTTTCCTCCTCCGTGTCCTCGTCTCCCTCTCCGTTCACTCCATTCTCCTCCACTACTGAAGCCTCACTACTCAGCTTATTGTCTGCAGGGAGAGGGAGAGTAGAACAGGCCATGATCCAACAATATCAGCAGATGAAGAGATCATTGAGTCCAGCAGACCCCCCCCCCCCCCCCCCCCCCCTCCCCCACACACACACATGACTATGCCTAGTCAGCTACAATGATTACAACAGGAAATGTATTAGATTAGACCATTTTGACTGTTCGTAATTCTTCCAGCTCGTCTAACATGCTCATCAGGAGACAGTAAGTGACTTGATTGGAAGCAAGCAGTTCCTCATTCAGTTACTTTATTTCAAAAGTAGAAACGTTTTCTCCCCCTTGGTGCACTGGGCCTTGCTTGAAGAATACACAGAGCACCGATTGGTGAGCCACACCTGACAACAAGAATTAGGAGACATTAAAAAAAGATATACAATAAAAATACTCACTCTAAATGTAGCGTTGGATTTAAAGAGAATGAAAGACAGTTATTACACTGTTTTATATCTAGTGTGGGTCTAGTTTGTACGGATGTGGAAAATAAGCAATTGTAAAATAATCAATTGGACAAATTTTTACAACACTGCCTCAGTCCTATTCGCTCCATCAGAAGTCGTCCCGGCGCCTTTGGCAACTTTCTGTGTAGCCACAACAGGCTTGAAAAGCTCATTCAACTCTTCCAGCTACTTCTTCTTGTCATTTAAAAAAATAATAATCTAATTACCTTCAGCAGCTGCAGCCTGGAAACATTACACACACAGACACACGTTGTTAACTTGCTACAAGTGCATTATTATACTATAATTATACAATACTTTGAATATGCCAAACACCTGAGGGATTTTCTAACACCTGAGGGTAAACAGAAATGATACATATCCCGTAGCTGAACAGGGAGATAATGTGCTCCAAGTCATTTCAAAATTTACATGATATATGGCAGGATAACAGCAAATTGTTTTTTGCTGTCCAGTGACTAGTTATCAGTGTCCAGGTCACCATTGCCAAACGGCAGTCAAAATGAGTACGTGGTGAATGAAATGAGTCTGTTTGCTCTACCTGTTCTGCTGTATACCTACCTGTTCTGCTGTATACCTACCTGTTCTGCTGTAGATCTACCTGTTCTGCTGTAGACCTACCTGTTCTGATGTAGACCTACCTGTTCTGCTGTAGATCTACCTGTTCTGCTGTAGATCTACCTGTTCTGCTGTAGGCCTACCTGTTCTGCTGTAGGCCTACCTGTTCTGCTGTAGGCCTACCTGTTCTGCTGTAGGCCTACCTGTTCTGCTGTAGGCCTACCTGTTCTGCTGTAGGACTACATGTTCTGCTGTAGGCCTACCTGTTCTGCTGTAGAACTACCTGTTCTGCTGTCATGGTCCAAACACACCAAGACAGTCGTGAAGAGGGCACGACAAAGCCTATTCCCCCTCAGGAGACTAAAAATATTTGGCATGGGTCCTCAGATCCTCAAAAAATTCTACAGCTGCACCATCGAGAGCATCCTGACTGGTTGCATCACGGCCTGGTATGGCAACTGCTTGGCCTCTGACCGCAAGGCACTACAGAGGGTAGTGCGTACGGCCCAGTACATCACTGGGGCAAAGCTTCCTGCCATCCAGGACCTCTATACCAGGCGGTGTCAGAGGAAGGCCCTAAAAATTGTCAAAGACTCCAGCCACCCTAGTCATAGACTGTTCTCTCTGCTACCGCACGGCAAGCGGTACCGGAGTGCCAAGTCTAGGTCCAAAAGACTTCTCAACAGCTTCTACCCCCAAGCCATAAGACTCCTGAACAGCTAATCATGGCTACCCGGACTATTTGCACTGCCCCCCCACCCCATCCTTTTTACGCTGCTGCTACTCTGTTAAGTATTTATGCATAGTCACTTTAACTCTACCCACATGTACATATTACCTCAACTACCTCAACTAGCCGGTGCCCCCGCACATTGACTCTGCAACGGTACCCCCCTGTATATATAGCCTCCCTACTGTCACTTTATTTTACTTCTGCTCTTTTTTTCTCAACACTTTTTTTGTTGTTGTTTTATTCTTACTTTTTTTGTTTAAAATAAATGCACTGTTGGTTAAGGGCTGTAAGTAAGCATTTCACTGTAATGTCTGCACCTGTTGTATTCGGCGCATGTGACCAATAAAATTTGATTTGATTTTGATTTGACTACATGTTCTGCTGTAGGCCTACCTGTTCCGCTGTAGGCCTACCTGTTCTGCTGTAGGCCTACTGTCTCATGCTGAGCAGAACTTATGTCTGTCTCCAGGCAGTCCTTACAGTAACAAGCACTTAGCAGAGTTTACCCATTTGGCCCCTCTTAGGCATGACAGATGTGATGCTGCTGTCACTGATGTCTCCTCTCTCCCCGGCTGCCTAATCAACTTACCACTCTCTGGAACAGCAGCAGTTAGCCAGACACATGTTCCTCAGCTCGAATGTGTCTCAAATGGCACCCTATTCCCTGTATAGTGCACTACCTTTGACAAGGATCTGGTCAACAGTGGAATGCTAAATGGAGAATAGGGTGCCATTTGGGATGAACACTTTAAGGGAAAAGGTCAACACTGTTGAGCAGGTGGAAGTTAAGGCTCTGCACTGATAGAATGATATTGAACTTGTCTCCTCGCTCATTACAGTCTTCATCTGTTGGCCTGCAAATCGAATGAAGAGAGCTGTCATTTAAAGCTACGAAATGTAACTTTTTGGGGGTCGACCCAACCAAATACACATAGAAATGTGAGTTATGGATCTGTCATTCTCATTGAAAGCAAGTCTAAGAAGAGGTAGATCTGTTCTATGTGCGATATTTCTATGCTTCCCATTCTTAAGTTTCATTTATGTGTATTTTACTTTTTTTTTTTTTTTAGGGGGTATATAAGCTTTGATATTGCAGATAGATTTTAACTTCCATCAATGTAATTGTCTGCATCACTTCCAATCCCCCATATATTTGTTTTTGAAAAAAAAAAAAAAAAAGAAAAAAAAAAAAAATATATATATATATATATATATATATATATATATATACATATACATAAAAACTATGAAATAACACATATGGAATCATGTAGTAACCAAAAAAGTGTTAAACAAATCAAAACACATTTTATATTTGAGATTCTTCAAATAGCCTCCCTTTGCCTTGATAACAGCTTTGCACACACTTGGCATTCTCTCAACCAGCTTCACCTGGAATACTTTTCCAACAGTTTTGAAGGTGTTCCACATATGCTGAGCACTTGTTGGCTGCTTTTCCTTCACTCTGCCATCTGACTCATCCAAAACCATCTCAATTGGGTTGAGGTCAGGTGATTGCGGAGGCCAGGTCATCTGATGCAGCACTCCATCACTCTCCTTTTTTGTAAAATAGCCCTTACACAGCCTGGATGTGTGTTGGGTCATTGTCCTGTTGAAAAACAAATGATAGTCCCACTAAGCGCAAACCAGATGGGATGGCGTATCGCTGCAGAATGCTGTGGTAGCCATAATGGTTAAGTGTGCATTGAATTCTAAATAAATCACAAACAATGTCACCAGCAAAGCACCCCCACACCATAACACCTCCTCCTCCATGCTTTACGGTGGGAACTACACATGCGGAGATCATCCGTTCACCCACATTGCATCTCACAAAGACACGGCGGTTGGAACCAAAAATCTCACCTGATGAGGTGGCGGATGGTCTCCTGAGGGATCTCCTCCCAGACCTGGACTAAAGCATCCGCCAACTCCTGGACAGTCTGTGGTGCAACGTGGCGTTGGTGGATGGAGCGAGACATGATGTCCCAGATGTCCCGGATTCAGGCCAGTCCATAGCATCAATGCCTTCCTCTTGCAGGAACTGCTGACACACTCCAGCCACATGAGGTCTAGCATTGTCTTGCATTAGGAGGAACCCAGGGCCAACCGCACCAGCATATGGTCTCACAAGGGGTCTGAGGATCTCATCTCGGTACCTAATGGCAGTCAGGCTACATCTGGCGAGCACATGGAGGGCTGTGCGGCCCCCCAAAGAAATGCCACCCCACACCATGACTGACCCACTGCCAAACCGGTCATGCTGGAGGATGTTGCAGGCAGCAGAACGTTCTCCACGGCGTCTCCAGACTCTGTCACGTCTGTCACATGCTCAGTGTGAACCTGCTTTCATCTGTGAAGAGCACAGGGCGCCAGTGGCGAATTTGCCAATCTTGGTGTTCTCTGGCGAATTTGCCAATCTTGGTATTCTCTGGCAAATGCCAATCGTTCGTCCTGCACGGTGTTGGGCTGTAAGCACAACCCCCACCTGTGGACGTCGGGCCCTCATACCACCCTCATTTAGTCTGTTTCTGACCGTTTGAGCAGACACATGCACATTTGTGGCCTGCTGGAGGACATTTGCAGGGCTCTGGCAGTGCTCCTCCTGCTCATCCTTGCACAAATGCGGAGGTAGCAGTCCTGCTGCTGGGTTGTTGCCCTCCACGTCTCCTGATGTACTGGCCTGTCTCCTGGTAGCGCCTCCATGCTCTGGACACTACGCTGACAGACACAGCAAACTTTCTTGCCACAGCTCGCATTGATGTGCCATCCTGGATGAGCTGCACTACCTGAGCCACTTGTGTGGGTTGTAGACTCCATCTCATGCTACCACTAGAGTGAAAGCACCGCCAGCATTCAAAAGTGACCAAAACATCAGCCAGGAAGCATAGGAACTGAGAAGTGGTCTGTGGTCACCAACTGCAAAACCAGTCCTTTATTGGGGGTGTCTTGCTAATTGCCTATAATTTCCACCTGTTGTCTATTCCATTTGCACAACAGCACGTGAAATGTATTGTCAATCAGTGTTGCTTCTTAAGTGGACAGTTTGATTTCACAGAAGTGTGATTGACTTGGAGTTACATTGTGTTGTTTAAGTGTTCCCTTTAATTTTTTGAGCAGTGTACTTATTATGGACACAGTATGTTTTACATTAGTAATTTTGTTGTTATTAGTTGTTTTTGGTCCCAAACCTTCAGCTCCATTCAACCCCTCCCATCTATCTCTTAACACCATCCATATTGGATTTCTATTTGCCATATATTTCTCAACTGTACTGTGATGTTTCACGAAAGTTCTGAACCTTTATATTCTCATTGTTTCTACAGATTGTAAATTGAAAATAAACATTTTTGCTAAAAGTATTATTATATTATTGATCGATTGACTCTGACTTTCCAGATCACCCAGTAGTGCTATCTGTAGGGTTAGCTCCAGGTAAATATTGCAATCCTTCAGCCATTCCTGGACCTGTGACCAAAAGCAAGCTACAAATGGACAGTATCAAAACAAATGATCTAATGAATCTGTCTCTTCGCAGATTGAATGAAGAGAGATGTCATTTAAAGCTACGATATGTAACTTTTTGGGCGACCTGACCAAATTCACATAGAAATAGGTGTTATAGATCTGTCATTCTCATTGAAACCAAGTCTAAGAAGCAGTAGATCAGTTCTATGTGCGCTATTTCTATGCTTCCTGTTCTTAAGTTTCAATTATGTGTCTTTTACTTTAGGTTTTGTACACCAGCTTCAAACAGCTGAAAATACAATATTTTTGTTTAATGAAAATATATTTCACAGTGGTTTAGATGGTACAATGATTCTCTACACTATACTAGCTTGTTTTGTCACATAAACTGAAATTAGGATAACTATTAGAATTTTAGCAACCACGAAATGGCGGAGCGATTTCTGCATAGTGCACCTTTTAAGGAAAGCCAGTTGAGGAAATTTTGTCAGTTCAGAAATCTTCTCTATTAGTAGGTTCCTGTGAATAAAGTGGAAAGTGAACTGTCATTTTTAATCCACCTGTTTTGGCTTCAGCATTTGACAGTTATCCCGTGTTATCTCACTTCTATAACCCCATAGAGGGCAGGCACTGCGTCCACTTTCACACAGGCAATGACCTGAGTCCGGATCATACGGTACATTCTCACCACTAGTAGTGTACGGCACATCTTTTCATCCTTTGAATGTACATATTGAGAGGGGCTGGATGCCTCAGTGAAACAACTTGTTACTTTGCCTGCTTGTTTACTTGTGTTTGGGGAGAGTTATCGGTGCAGCAGGCACCCACGCGGATGAGTTCTGTTTAGCCGATTCCAAGGAAGCCTGCCTGTGGGCTGTTTGCAGTCAGTCTTCAGAGCCCAACTCCAGCTCAGGATGAAGGGTACTCCCTGCTTCAACACCTTGGCAGCCGGTCTGGTTCTTCTGATGGAGCTTAGCCAAGGCAAGATATCAAACCTGATGC
The DNA here is from genome assembly GCF_964263955.1 of Coregonus lavaretus. Taxonomy (NCBI): domain Eukaryota; kingdom Metazoa; phylum Chordata; class Actinopteri; order Salmoniformes; family Salmonidae; genus Coregonus; species Coregonus lavaretus. The sequence goes on from NC_139992.1 coordinate 2,967,386, forward strand.
CTGGCACCAGAAAGGCTCCTCCTTGCGCGGCTCTGTGTTTGTCTGTGGAGCAGTTCTGGGCGCCTGTCTTATCTGCAGCAGTCATGTTTCAGTTTGCAGGGCTGTGCGTGAGGGGCAGGCGAGAGGGAGAGGGAGGGAGGGAGGGTGGGAAGGGGGAGAGGGAGAGAGGAAGAGGGAGAGAGAGAGACGGGGGGTGGGGGGGAGAAGAGAGAGAGCAAATAGAGAAAGTTCTGCCGCAGCAACATCTCCCTTTCTGCTCAGTGAGCGCATTGAAGCTGACAGGTAGCTATCCCAACAGTGGAAGCAGATGGCTGAGGACGCGGCTCCCATCAGCAGAGAAGCAGGAGCTCAGGCTGGTAGGCAGCACCTCAGCCTCCTGCTCTTTTACTATCACCACCACCAACCCTGCAATACTCATCTCTCTTTCCCTTTCAATATCTTTCTCTCTCTCGTTTTTTTTTTTGTGACCAAGTTTTTATTTGTAACAGCTACAGTATTCATATCAACTCATATATTCAGTTTATATATAACATGTACCCGTGAGATGCCACTCAAAATAAAAAGTAAAGTAAGAAATACATTGAGTGGCTTGCGAAAGTATTCACCCCGCTTTGGCATTTTTTCTATTTTGTTGCCTTACAACCTGGAATTAAAATGGATTTTCTGGGTGTTTGTATCATTTGATTTACAAAACATGCCTACCACTTTGAAGATGCAAAATGTTTTTTATTGTGAAACAAACAAGAAATAAATAAAAAAACTGAAAACTTGAGCATGCATAACTATTCACCCCCCCAAAGTCAATACTTTGTAGAGCCACCCTTTGCAGCAATTACAGCTGCAAGTCTCTTGGGGTATGTCTCTATAAGCTTGGCACATCTAGCCACTGTGATTTCTGCCAATTCTTCAAGGCAAAACTGCTCCAGCTCCTTTAAGTTGGATGGGTTCCGCTGGTTTACAGCAATCTTCAAGTCATACCACAGATTCTCAATTGGATTGAGGTCTAGGCTTTGACTAGGCCCTTCCAAGACATTTCCCCTTAAACCACTCAAGTGTTGCTTTAGCAGTATGCTTAGGGTCATTGTCCTGCTGGAAGGTGAACCTCCGTCCCAGTCTCAAATCTCTGGAAGACTGAAACAGGTTTCCCTCAAGAATTTCCCTATATTTAGCGCCATCCATCATTCCTTCAATTCTGACCAGTTTCCCAGTCCCTGCCGGGGAAAAACATCCCCACAGCATGATGCTGCCACCACCATGCTTCACTGTGGGGATGGTGTTCTCAGGGTGATGAGAGGAGTTGGGTTTGCGCCAGACATAGCGTTTTCCTTGATGGCCAAAAAGCTCAATTTTAGTCTCATCTGACCAGAGTACCTTCTTCCATATGTTTGGGGAGTCTCCCACATGCTTTTTGCTTATTTTTTTCTTCAAGCAATGGCTTTTTTTTGGCCACTCTTCCATAAAGCCCAACTCTGAGGAGTGTACGGATTAAAGAGGTCCTATAGACAGATACTCCAATCTCCACTGTGGAGCTTTGCAGCTCCTTCGGGGTTATCTTTGGTCTCTTTGTTGCCTCTCTGATTAATGCCCTCCTTGCCTGGTCCGTGAATTTTGGTGGGCAGCCCTCTCTTGGCAGGTTTGTTGTGGTGCCATATTCTTTCAATTTTTTAATAATGGATTTAATGGTGCTCCATGGGATGTTCAAAGTTTCGGATATGTTTTTATAACCCAACCCTGATCTGTACTTCTCCACAACTTTGTCCCTGACCTGTTTGGAGAGCTCCTTGGTCTTCATGGTGCCGCTTGCTTGGTGGTGCCCCTTGCTTAGTGGTGTTGCAGACTCTGGGGCCTTTAAGAACAGGTGTATATATAATGAGATCATGTGACAGATCATGTGACACTTAGATTGCACACAGGTGGACTTTATTTAACTAATAATGTTACTTCTGAAGGTAATTGGTTGCACCAGATCTTATGTAGGGGCTTCATAGCAAAGGGGGTGAATACATATGGACACTCCACTTTTCCGTTATTTATTTTATATAATTTTTTGAAACAAGTAATTTTTTTCATTTCACTTCACCAATTTTGACTATTTTGTGTATGTACATTACATGAAATCCAAATAAAAATCAATTTAAATTACAGGTTGTAATGCAACAAAATAGGAAAAACGGCAAGGGGGATGAATACTTTTGCAAGGCACTGTACAGAGACATGATCATATTGATCGCATTACAGGAATTGTTCAATAATACAACTGGTAAAGAAAAAATAAACAAGAAGAGGTGAGCCTACACCCCCAAAATCCTTGCCCAACTTGTCCCCTCCCCCTCCCCACCCCCACCCAGAAACCATGTTTTCCGCCTAGCAACACAGGTTGGTTGTCAGTCCCCCCCCCCCCATATCTCTATCTGCCCACCTGCCCCTCCACCCTCCACCTCCCACCTCCCACCACTTATCCACTAATTACCCCCCCCCCCCCCCCCTTTACCCCCATAAACATCCAAGGTTACAAGAAGAGGTGAGCCTACACCCCCAAATCCTTGCCCAACTTGTCCCCTCCCCCTCCCCACCCCCACCCAGAAACCATGTTTTCCGCCTAGCAACACAAGTTGGTTGTCAGTCCCCCCCCCCCCCCATATCTCTATCTGCCCACTTGCCCCTCCACCCTCCACCTCCCACCACTTATCCAAAAATTACCCCCCCCCCCCCTCCCTTTACCCCCATAAACATCCAAGGTTACTTTTACAACCACCCTCCCACCCCTTTCTTTTTGCAAAATATAGGTCTTTGTCCAGGCACACCAGTTGTGGGTTTGGCGTCGAAAATAAGGATGCATAAGCAGAAAATAACCCCATGCCTACTGTAAAATATGGTGGTGGATCTTTGATGTTATGGGGCTATTTTGCTTCCACTGGTCCTGTTAAGGTCAATGGCATCATGAACTTTACCCAGAACTTTACCAGAACATTTTAGCCAAAAAACCCTAGTTGTCTCTGCCCAAAAATTGTTAATTGACCACAAAAACAACATTTTGCAATGGCCATCAAGGTCTCCAGACTTGAACCCCATTGAAAACCTGCAGTTTAAATTGAGGAGGGCAGTCCATAAGCTCAGACAAAGGATATCAAGGATCTGGAAATATTATGTATGGAAGAATCGTCTAAAATCCCTCCCAATGTGTTCTACAATCGCATAAAACATTTGAGAAAAAGGCTGAGTGCCGTTATCTTTGCAAGGTGAGGTATTGAAAGTATTGAAAATAAATAATTTTAACCCCTATCCTTTTAATAATAATATGCCATTTAGCAGATGCTTTTATCCAAAGCGACTTACAGTCATGTGTAAATACATTTTTACGCATGGGTGGTGCTGGGGATCAAACCCACTACCCTGGCGTTACAAGCGCCATGCTCTACCAATTGAGCTACAGAGGACTTTTGAGAGAAAAAAATATTACTTTCCCTGAGCAATTGTATTAATATGAAATAATATAACTGTATTTTTTTGTTGTTGCATAGAACATAGCTCAGTATTTGTATTATTTATTTTATAGTCTTCTTTTCTCTTATTTACCAATCATTTCTGACCTGACATTTTATTAATGCAGGCTGAAGCTTATTTAATTATCTAGATTTACATTGTTTCTTTTTTTATTTTGTTACATTTCATTTCTGTATCTACGATGTAAATAGGTTAAGCTACATTTACTTTGTTTTCCTGGCGTCTGAGAGAGACACCTGAAATCCCTGGTGCGCTGGTGGGCGTCTAACATTTGAGCACCTGGAAGCTGAGAGAGATGACATCACTGCTGAGGAGCAGAGTAAATGGAATGGTATCAAACTCAGTTGTGTTGTGACAATGTAGGGGGGGGGGGGGGGTATACAGAAGATAGCCCTATTTGGTAAAAGACCAAGTCCATATTATGTCAAGAACAGCTCAAATAAGCAAAGGGAAATGACAGTTCATCATTACTTTAAGACATGAAGGTCAGTCAATCTGGAAAATGTCAAGAACTTTGAAAGTTTCTTGAAGTGCAGTCGCATAAACCATCAAGCGCTATGATGAATCTGGCTCTCATGAGGACCGCCACAGGAACGGAAGACCCAGAGTTACCTCTGCTGCAGAGGATAAGTTCATTAAAGTTACTAGCCTCAGAAATTGCAGCCCAAATAAATGCTTCACAGAGTTCATGTAACAGACACATCTCAACATTCAGATGAGACTGTGTGAATCAGGCCTTCATGGTCAAATTGCTTCAAATAAAACATTACTAAAGGATACCAATAATAAGAAGAGAGTTGCTTGGGCCAAGAAACATGAGCAATAGACACTAGACCGGTGAAAATTTGGCCTTTGGGCTGGAGTCCAAGTTGGAGATTTTTGGTTCCAATCGCTGTGTCTTTGTGAGACGCGGGGTGGGTGAACGGATGATCTCCGCATGTGTGTTTCCCACCGTAAAGCATGGAGGAGGAGGTGTTATGGTGTGGGGGTGCTTTGCTGGTGACACTGTTTGTGATTTATTTAGAATTCAAGGCACACTTAACCAGCATGGCAAGCACAGCATTCTGCAGCGATACGCCATCCCATCTGGTTAGGGCTTAGCGGGACTATCATTTGTTTTTCAACAGGACAATGACCCAACACACTTCCAGGCTGTGTAAGGTCTATTTTACCAAGAAGAAGTGTGATGGAGTGCTGCGTCAGATGACCTGGCCTCCACAATCCCCCGACCTAAAACTTTTAGTGTGTAAACTTTTGACCTGTAGTGTATATGAAGATGGGTGACTTGGCCTTAGTCATAGACAATGGGCGTCTGATTGGTCACAACGCACTGGTCAACTTATTTTTTGCCTTCTGCCATCCAGAGGCAGAGAGAGACTGAAATAGACAGTGACGTTATTAAATAAAATAAAATACAATTGTATTTGTCACATGCACCGAATACAACAGGTGTAGACATTACAGTGAAATGCTTACTTAGAAGCCGTAAACCAACAATTCAGTTTTAAGAAAAATAAGTGATAAGAAAGTATTTCCTAAATAAGTAAATAAACTGAGGTTAAAAGTTTAAAAAATATGTAAAAAAAGTAGAAGATATTTGAAAAATAACAAATAATTAAATTTGCACAGAGTCAATGTGCGGGGTTAGTCCAGGTAATTGAGGTAATATGTAAATGTAGGTAGAGGTAAAGTGACTATGCAATGAAAATAAACAGAGAGTAGGAGCAGCGTAAAAATGCAGGAGTCTTATGGCTTGGGGGTAGAAGCTGTTAAGAAGCCTTTTGGACCTTGACTTGGCGCTCTGGTACCGCTTGCCGTGAGGTAGCAGAGAGAACAGTCTATGACTAGGGTGGCTGGAGTCTTAGGCCATTTTTATGGCCTTCCTCTGACACCGCCTGGTATAGAGGTCCTGGATGGCAGGAAGCTTGGCCCCAGTGATGTACTGGGCCGTACACACTACCCTCTGTAGTGCCTTGAGGACGGAGGCTGAGCAGTTGCCATACCAGGCGGTGATGCAACCAGTCAGGATGCTCTCGATGGTGCAGCTGTATAACTTTTTGAGGATCTGAGGCCCATGCCAAATCTTTTCAGTCTCCTGAGAGAAGTTGTCTTGCCCTCTTCACGACTGTCTTGGTTTGTTTTGACCATGATAGTTTGTTGGTGATGTGGACACCAAGGAATTTGAAGCTCTCAGCTTGCTCCACTACAGCCCTGTCGATGAGAATGGGGACGTACTCAGCCCTCCTTTTGCTGGCTATAGTCCAAGACCATCTCCTTTATCTTGGTCACGTTGAGGGAGAGGTTGTTATCCTGGCACCACACTGCCAGGTCTTTGAACTCCTCCCTATAGGCTGTCTCATCATTGTCGGTGATCAGGCCTACCACTGTTGTGTCGTTGGAAAACTTAAGTATGGTGTTGGAGTCATGCTTGGCAATGCAGTCATGGGTGAACAGGGAGTACAGGAGGGGACTGAGCATGCACCCCTGAAGGGCCCCCGTGATGAGGATCAGCGTGGCAGATGTGTTGTTATCTACCCTTACCACCTGGGGGCGGCCCATCAGGAAGTCCAGGATCAGGTTGCAGAGTGAGGTGTTTAGTCCCAGGGTCCTTAGCTTAGTGACGAGCTTTGAGGGCACTATGGTGTTGAACGCTGAGCTGTAGTCAATGAATAGCATTCTCACGTAGGTGTTCCTTTTGTCCAGGTGGGAAAGGGCAGTGTGGAGTGCAATAGAGATTGCATCATCTGTGGATCTGTTGGGGCGGTATGCAAATTGGAGTGGGTCTAGGGTTTCTGGGATAATGGTGTTGATGTGAGATATGACCAGCCTTTCATAGCACTTCATGGCTACAGATGTGAGTGCTACGGCAGGTTACCTTGGTGTTCTTGGGCACAGGCACTATGGTGGTGTGCCTGAAACGTGTTGGTATTACAGACTCGGTCAGGGACAGGTTGAAAATGTCAGTGAAGACACTTGCCAGTTGGTCTGCGCATGCTCGGAGTACACGTCCTGGTAATCCATCTGGCCCTGCGGCCTTGTGAATGTTGACCTGTTTAAAGGTCTTACTCACATCGGCTACGGAGAGTGTGATCACACGGTCGTCCGGAACAGCTGGTTCTCTCATGCATGCTTCAGTGTTGATTGCCTCGAAGCACGCATAGAAGTAATTTAGCTCGTCTGGTAGGCTCGAGTCACTGGGAAGCTCGTGGCTGTGCTTCCCTTTGTAGTCCGTAATAGTTTGCAAGCCCTGCCACATCCGACGAGCGTCGGAGCCGGTGTAGTAGGTTTCAATCTTAGTCCGGTATTGGCTCTTTGCCTGTTTGATGGTTCGTCTGAGGATATAGTGGATTTCTTGAAAGCGGCAGCTCTACCCTTTAGCTCAGTGCGGATGTTGCCTGTAATCCATGGCTTCTGGTTGGGGTATGTACGTACAGTCACTGTGCGGACGACATCATCGATGCGCTTATTGATGAAGCCAATGACTGATGTGGTGTACTCCTCAATGCCATCGGAAGAATCCCGGAACATATTCCAGTCTGTGCTAACAAAACAGTCCTGTAGCTTAGCATCTGCGTCATCTGACCACTTCTGTATTGCACTAGTCACTGGTACTTCCTGCTTTAGTTTTTGCTTGTAAACAGGAATCAGGAGGATAGAGTTATGGTCAGATTTGCCAAATGGAGGGAGAGGGAGAGCTTTGTACGCTTCTCTGTGTGTGTAGTAAAGTTGGTCTCGAGTTTTTTTCCCTCTGGTTGCACATGTAACATGCTGGTAGAAATTAGGTCAAACGGAAGTAAGTTTCCCTGCATTTAAGTCTTTTTTAGTCTTCGGCCACTAGGAGTGCCGCTTCTAGATGAGCATTTTCTTGTTTGCTTATGGCCTTATACAGCTCGTTGAGTGCGGTCTCAGTGCCAGCATCGGTTTGTGGTGGTAAATAGATAGCTACGAAAAATATAGATGAAAACTCTCTTGGTAAATAGTGTGGTCTACTGCTTATCATGAGATACTCTAGCTCAGGCGAGCAAAACCTACAGACTTCCTTAATATTAGATTTCGTGCACCAGCTGTTATTCACAAATTGACACAGACCACCACCCCTTGTTTTACCAGAGGCAGCTGTTGTATCTTGCTACTTAGTGCATTACTTTTGACCCTTTCCCACAGGGCTCTGGTCAAAAGCAATGCACTATGTAGGGAATAGGATGCCATTTGGAACACAAACAGTCACTAGGGCATAATTAGGTCCCACTCTAATCTGCTTCCCTCTCTCCCCTGTCTGACTTTAATATTCACATGGAAAAGTCCACAGACCCACTCCAAAAGGCTTTCGGAGCCATCATCCGACTCAGTGGTTTTGTCCAACATGTATCCGGACCCACTCATTGCCACAGTCATACCCTGGATCTAGTTTTGTCCCGTGGAATAAACATTGTGGATCTAAATGTTTTTCCTCATAACCCTGGACTATCGGACCACCATCTTATTACGTTTGCAATCGCAACAAATAATCTGCTCAGACCCCAATCAAGGACCATCAAAAGCCGTGCTATAAATTCTCGGACAACCCAAAGATTCCTAGAGGCCCTTCCAGACTCCCTCCACCTACTCAAGGACGTCGGAGTATAAAAATCTGTTAACGACCTAACTGAGGATCTAAATACAACCTTGCGTAATACCCTAGATGCAGTGGCACCCCTAAAAACAAAAACTAATTGTCACCAGAAACTAGCTCCCTGGTATACAGAAAATACCCGAGCCCTGAAGCAAGCCTCCAGAAAATTGGAATGGAAATGGCGCTCCACCAAACTGGAAGTCTTCCTACTAGCTTGGAAAGAAAGTACAGAGCAATATCGAAGAGCCCTCACTGCTGCTCGATTATCCTATTTTACCAAACTAATAAGAGGTTGGAAAAATAAGAACAATCAAACATTTATATTTGATACTGTCTCAAAGCTAACTAAAAAGCACATTCCAAGAGAGGATGCCTTTCACTTCAGCAGTGATGAATTCATGAACTTCTTTGACGAAAAGATACAGATCATTAGAAAGCAGATTACGGACTCCTCTTTGAATCTGCGTATTTCTCCAAAGCTCAGCTGTCCTGAGTCTGCACAAAACTGCCAGGACCTAGGATCAATGGAGACACTCACGTTTTTTAAATCCTATACAGTGGGGAAAAAAAGTATTTAGTCAGCCACCAATTGTGCAAGTTCTCCCACTTAAAAAGATGAGAGAGGCCTGTAATTTTCATCATAGGTACACGTCAACTATGACAGACAAATTGAGAATTTGTTTTCCAGAAAATCACATTGTAGGATTTTTAATGAATTTATTTGCAAATTATGGTGGAAAATAAGTATTTGGTCACCTACAAACAAGCAAGATTTCTGGCTCTCACAGACCTTTGACTTCTTCTTTAAGAGGCTCCTCTGTCCTCCACTCGTTACCTGTATTAATGGCACCTGTTTGAACTTGTTATCAGTATAAAAGACACCTGTCCACAACCTCAAACAGTCACACTCCAAACTCCACTATGGCCAAGACCAAAGAGCTGTCAAAGGACACCAGAAAAAAAAATTGTAGACCTGCACCAGGCTGGGAAGACTGAATCTGCAATAGGTAAGCAGCTTGGTTTGAAGAAATCAACTGTGGGAACAATTATTAGGAAATGGAAGACATACAAGACCACTGATAATCTCCCTTGATCTGGGGCTCCACGCAAGATCTCACCCTGTGGGGTCAAAATGATCACAAGAACGGTGAGCAAAAATCCCAGAACCACACGCGGGGACCTAGTGAATGACCTGCAGAGAGCTGGGACCAAAGTAACAAAGCCTACCATCAGTAACACACTACGCCGCCAGGGACTCAAATCCCGCAGTGTCAGACGTGTCCCCCTGCTTAAGCCAGTACATGTCCAGGCCCGTCTGAAGTTTGCTAGAGTGCATTTGGATGATCCAGAAGAGGATTGGGAGAATGTCATATGGTCAGATGAAACCAAAATATAACTTTTTGGTAAAAACTCAACTCGTCGTGTTTGGAGGACAAAGAATGCTGAGTTGCATCCAAAGAACACCATACCTACTGTGAAGCATGGGGGTGGAAACATCATGCTTTGGGGCAGCTTTTCTGCATAGGGACCAGGACGACTGACCCGTGTAAAGGAAAGAATGAATGGGGCCAGGTATTGTGAGATTTTGAGTGAAAACCTCCTTCCATCAGCAAGGGCATTGAAGATGAAACGTGGCTGGGTCTTTCAGCATGACAATGATCCCAAACACACCGTCCGGGCAACGAAGGAGTGGCTTCGTAAGAAGCATTTCAAGGTCCTGGAGTGGCCTAGCCAGTCTCCAGATCTCAACCCCATAGAAAATCTTTGTAGGGAGTTGAAAGTCCGTGTTGCCCAGCGACAGCCCCAAAACATCACTGCTCTAGAGGAGATCTGCATGGAGGAATGGGCCAAAATACCAGCAACAGTGTGTGAAAACCTTGTGAAGACTTACAGAAAACGTTTGACCTGTGTCATTGCCAACAAAGGGTATATAACAAAGTATTGAGAAACTTTGGTTATTGACCAAATACTTATTTTCCACCATAATTTGCAAATAAATTCATAAAAAATCCTACAATGTGATTTTCTGGATTTTTTTTCTCATTTTGTCTGTCATAGTTGACGTGTACCTATGATGAAAATTACAGGCCTCTCTCATCTTTTTAAGTGGGAGAACTTGCACAATTGGTGGCTGACTAAATCCTTTTTTTCCCCACTGTATCTGTTGACACATTCATGAAAATAGTCATGGCCTCTAAACCTTCAAGCTGCATACTGGACCCTATTCCAACTAAACTACTGAAAGAGCTACTTCCTCTGCTTGGCCCTCCTATGTTGAATGTAATAAATAGCTCCCTATCCACCGGATGTGTAATAAACTTACTAAAAGTGGCAGTAATAAAGCCTCTCTTGAAAAAGCCAAACCTTGACCCAGAAAATGTAAAAAACTATCGGCCTATATCGAATCTCCCATTCCTCTCAAACATTTTAGAAAAAGCTGTTGTGCAGCAACTCACTGCCTTCCTGAAGACAAAAAGTTTTATACGAAATGCTTCAGTCTGGTTTTAGACCCCATCATAGCACTGAGACCGCACTCGTGAAGGTGGTAATGGCGTCAGACCAAGGCTCTGCATCTGTCCTCGTGCTCCTAGACCTTAGTGCTGCTTTTGACACCATCGATCACCACATTCTTTTGGAGAGATTGGAAACCTTAATTGGTCTACACGGACAAGTTCTTGCCTGGTTTAGATCTTATATGTCGGAAAGATATCAGTTCGTCTCGGTGGATGGTTTGTCCTCTGACAAATCAATTGTAAGTTTCCGTGTTCCTCAAGGTTCCGTTTTAGGACCACTATTGTTTTCACTATATATTTTACCTCTTGGTGATGTCATTCGGAAACACAATTTTTTGTTTTTAACTTTCATTGCTGTGCGGACGACACACAGCTCCACATTTCAATGAAACATGGTGAAGCCCCAAAATTGCCGACCCTGGAAGCATGTGTTTCAGACATAAGGAAGTGGATGGCGGCAAATGTTTTACTTTTAAACAGAGATGCTAGTTCTAGGTCCCAAGAAACAAAGAGATCTTCTGTTGGATCTAACAATTAATCTTAATGGTTGTGCAGTCGTCTCAAAAAAAAACTGTGAAGAACCTCGGCTTTACTCTGGACCCTGGTCTCTCTTTTGACGAACATATCAAGAATATTTAAAGGACAGCTTTTTTCGATCTTTGTAACATTGAAAAAATCAGAAACATTTTGTCCAAAAATGATACAGAAAAGCTAATCTATGCTTTTGTCACTTATAGATTAGACTACTGCAATACTCTACTCTCCGGCTACTCGGATAAAGCGCTAAATAAACTTCAGTTAGTGCTAAACACGGTTGCTAGAATCTTGACTAGAACCAAAAAATGTTATCATATTATTCCAGTGCTAGCCTCTCTACAATGGCCTCCTGTTAAGGCTATGGCTGATTTCAAGGTTTTACTGCTAACCTACAAAGCATTACATGGGCTTGCTCCTACCTATCTCTCCGATTTAGTCCTGCCGTACATACGTACACGTACGCTACGGTCACAAGACGCAGGCCTCCTTATTGTCCCTAGAATTTCTAAGCAAACAGCTGGAGGATTTTTATGGAATGGTCTGCCTATCCATGTGAGAGACGCAGGCTCGGTCTTGACCTTTAAGTCTTTACTGAAGACTAACCTCTTCAGTAGGACCTATGATTGAGTATAGTCTGGCACAGGGGTGTGAATGTGAACGGAAAGGCACTGCAGCGACAAACCACCCTTGCTGTCTCTGCCTGGCCGGTTCCTGTCTCTCCATTGGGATTCTCTGCCTCTGACCCTATTACGGGGGCTGAGTCACTAGCTTACTGGTGCTTTCCATGCCATCCCTAGGAGGGGTGCATCACTGACATGATCTTCCTGTCCGGTTTGTTGCTCCCTCGGGCTCATGCAGTGGAGGAGATCTTCGTGGGCTATACTCAGCCTTGTCTCAGGGTAGTAGGTTGGTGGTCTGTTGATATCCCTTTGGTGGTGTGGGGGCTGTGCTTTGGCAAAGTGGGTGGGGTTATATCCTGCTTGGTTGGCCCTGTCCGGGACAGGGCCACAGTGTCCCCCTCCCGTCTCAGCCTCCAGTATCTATGTTGCAATAGTCTATGTGCCGGGGGGCTAGGGTCAGTCTGTTATAGCTGGTGTAATTCTCCTGTCTTATCCGGTGTCTCTCTCTCCCTCTCTCCCTCCCCTCCCGGAGGACCTGAGCATTAGGACCATGCCTCAGGACTACCTGGCCTGATGACTCCTTGCTGTCCCAAGTCCACCTGGTCGTGCTGCTGCTCCAGTTTCCACTCTTCTGCCTGTGGCTATGGAACCCTGACCTGACGTGCTACCTTGTCCCGGACCTGCTGTTTTCAACTCTCTCTCTCTACCGCACCTGCTATTTCAACCTCTAAATGCCCGGCCAATGAAAAGCCAAGTGACATTTACTCCTGACGTACTGACCTTTTGCAACCTCTACAACCACTGTGATAATTTTTTTTGACCCTGCTGGTCATCTATGAACGTTTGAACATCTTGGAGAAAAATCCTGCTGATGTAAAAAGGGCTTTATGAATACAATTTGATTGATTGATTGATCTTCAACTCTGTATCCATATTAATTTAATCAGCTTTGCTCTGATACTAATTACTGTTTGAAAATAATAGCATTACCACCCCTCACTCCACTGTCTGCATGGCTCTGCAGCAGCATGTATCCTCAGATTTCCTGCAGCATACCAGTTAATGTAGCTACATGTGCCAATTTCGGAACTGGAAGCCAACATCTGTTACGGAATGGAATATCCTAATGCCATGGTAACAGGTCACAACAATCACTGTTGGGTTTACATCCCAAATAGCACCCTTTTCCCTTTTTAGCACACTACTGTTGACTAAGGCCTAAAGGGCTCTGGTTCAAAGTAGTGCACTATATAGGGACTAGGGCACCATTTGGGATGCATCCCTTGTTTTTCAGCAGCGTAGAAGCCACTGCAATTATTTGCTAATGTAACAACATGTTACTTTACACTACAGACTCTGGTGACAACATGTTACTTTACACTACAGACCCTGGTGACAACATGTTACTTTACACTACAGACCCTGGTGACAACATGTTACTTTACACTACAGACCCTGGTGACAACATGTTACTTTACACTACAGACCCTGGTGACAACGTGTTACTTTACACTACAGACCTTGGTGACAACATGTTACTTTACACTACAGACCCTGGTGACAACGTGTTACTTTACACTACAGACCCTGGTGACAACGTGCTACTTTACACTACAGACCCTGGTGACAACATGTTACTTTACACTACAGACCCTGGTGACAACATGTTACTTTACACTACAGACCCTGGTGACAACGTGTTACTTTACACTACAGGCCCTGGTGACAACATGTTACTTTACACTACAGACCTTGGTGACAACATGTTACTTTACACTACAGACCCTGGTGACAACGTGTTACTTTACACTACAGACCCTGGTGACAATGTGTTACTTTACACTACAGACCCTGGTGACAACATGTTACTTTACACTACAGACCCTGGTGACAACGTGTTACTTTACACTACAGACCCTGGTGACAACGTGTTACTTTACACTACAGACCTTGGTGACAACATGTTACTTTACACTACAGACCCTGGTGACAACGTGTTACTTTACACTACAGACCCTGGTGACAACGTGTTACTTTACACTACAGACCCTGGTGACAACATGTTACTTTACACTACAGACCCTGGTGACAACATGTTACTTTACACTACAGACCCTGGTGACAACGTGTTACTTTACACTACAGATCCTGGTGACAACGTGTTGGTATTGGTATTTGGTATTTTATTAGGATCCCATTAGCTATTGCAAAAGCAGCAGCTATTCTTCCTGGGGTCCACACAAAACATGAAACATGACATAATACAGAACATTAATAGACAAGAACAGAACTAAAAAAAAAATTAAGTCACTTGTGGCCTACATGTCAATACATACACACAAACTATTTAGATCAAATAGGGGAGAGGCCGTGGGGTGTTGCTTTATCTGTTTTTTGAAACCAGGTTTGCTGTTTATTTGATCAATATGAGATGGAACGGAGTTCCATGCAATTATAGCTCTATACAGTGCCTTGCAAAAGTTTCATCCCCCTTGGCATTTTTCCTATTTTGTTGCATTACATCCTGTAATTGAAATTGATTTTTATTTGGATTTCATGTAATGGAAATACACAAAATAGTCCAAATTGGTGAAGTGAAATGAAAAAAATAACTTGTTTCAAATAATTATGAAAAATAAATAACGTAAAAGTGGTGTGTGCATATGTATTCACCCCCTTTGCTATGAAGCCCCTCAATAAGATCTGGTGCAACCAATTACCTTCAAAAGTCACATAATTAGTTAAATTCACCTGTGTGCAATCTAAGTGTCACATGATCTGTCACATGATCTCAGTATATATACACCTGTTCTGAAAGGCCCCAGAGTCTACAACACCACTAAGCAAGGGGCACCACTAAGCAAGGGGCACCACTAAGCAAGCGGCACCATGAAGACCAAGGAGCTCCGCAAGCAGGTCAGGGACAAAGTTGTAGTACAGATCGGGGTTGGGTTATAAAAAAATATCAGAAACTTTGAACATCCCACGGATCACCATTAAATCCATTATTAAAAAATGGAAAGAATATGGCACCACAACAAACCTGCCAAGAGAGAGCCACCCACCAAAACTCACAGACCAGGCAAGGAGGGCATTAATCAGAGAGGCAACAAAGAGACCAAAGATAACCCTGAAGCTGCTGCAAAGCTCCACAGGGGAGATTGGAGTATCTGTCCATTGGACCACTTTAAGCCATACACTCCACAGAGCTGGGCTTAATGGAAGAGTGGCCAGAAAAAAAAGCCATTGCTTGAAGAAAAAAATAAGCAAAAGGCATGTGGGAGACTCCCCAAACATATGGAATAAGGTACTTTGGTAAGATGAGCCTAAAATTGAGCTTTTTGGCCATCAAGGAAAAAGCTATGTCTGGCGCAAACCCATCACCTCTCATCACCCCGAGAACACCATCCTCACAGTGAAGCATGGTGGTGGCAGCATCATGCTGTGGGGATGATTTTCATCGGCAAGGACTGGGAAACTGGTCAGAATTGAAGGAATGATGGATGGCACTAAATACAGGGAAATTCTTGAGGGAAACCTGTTTCAGTCTTCCAGAGATTTGAGACTGGGACGGAGGTTCACCTTCCAGCAGGACAATGACCCTAAGCATACTGCTAAAGCAACACTTGAGTGGTTTAAGGGGAAACATTTAAATGTCTTGGAAGAGTCAAAGCCCAGACCTCAATCCAATTTAGAATCTGTGGTATGAATTCAAGATTGCTGTACACCAGCGGAACCCATCCAACTTGAAGGAGCTGGAGCAGTTTTGCCTTGAAGAATGGGCAAAAATCCCAGTGGCTAGATGTGCCAAGCTTATAGAGACATTCCCCAAGATACTTGCAGCTGTAATTGCTGCAAAAGGTGGCTCTACAAAGTATTGACTTTTGGGGGTGAATAGTTATGCACACTCAAGTTTTCTGTTTTTTTTGGTCTTATTTCTTGTTTGTTTGACAAAAAAAATTATTTTGCATCTTCAAAGTGGTAGGCATGTTGTGTAAATCAAATGATACAAACCCCTAAAAATTCAATTTTAATTCCAAGTTGTATGGCAACAAAATAGGAAAAATGCAGAAGGGGGTGAATACTTTTACAAGCCACTGTATAATACTGTATGCTTTCTTGAATTTGTTTTGGATTTGGGGACTGTGAAAAGACCCCTGGTGGCATGTCTGGTGGGGTAAGTGTGTGTGTCAGAGCTGTGTGTAAGTTGACTGTGCATACAATTTGGGATTTTCAACACATTAATGTTTCTTATAAAAAGAAGAAGTGATGCTGTCAGTCTCTCCTCAACTCTTAGCCAAGAGAGACTGGCATGCATAGTATTTATATCAGCCCTCTGATTACAATGAAGAGCAAGACGTGCTGCTCTGTTTTGGGCCAGCTGCAGCTTAACTAGTTATTTCCTTGCAGCATTGGACCACATGACTGGACAATAATAAAGATAAGACAAAACTAAATCTCTTTATTACGGACAAACTTCTCTCCATCTTTACAACCGTTGAATCTAATATGTTTTGACCATGATAGTTTACAATCTAAGGTAACGCCAAGTAATTTAGTCTCCTCAACTTTTTCAACAGCCACACCATTCATTACCAGATTCAGCTGAGGTCTAGAACTTAGGGAATGATTTGTATCGAATACAATGCTCTTAGTTTTAGAGACGTTCAGGAATAGTTTGTCACACCCTGGCTCTGGGACTCTATATGTTGAGCCAGGGTGTGTTCAATCTGTGGTGTTCATTCTAGTTTGTTGTATTCTATGTTTGCCTGAGTGACTCCCAATCAGAGGCAACGAGTGTCAGCTGTTGGCTGGTTGTCTCTGATTGGGAGCCATATTTAAACTGTCTGTTTTCCCTTTGTGTTTGTGGGTTTTTGTTCCGTGTTCGGTCATTGATACCGTTGGACATCACTAGTCGTTTCTTGTTTTGTATTATGTTTAAACTTTAACTAATTAAAGTATGTTTGTTCATCACGCTGCGCCTTGGTCTGTTCCATATGACGATCGTGACAAGTTTATTTGTGGCCACCCATTCCAAAACAGACTGCAACTCTTTGTTAAGGGTTTTAGTGACTTCATTAGCTGTGGTTGCTGATGCGTATATGGTTGAGTCATCAGCATACATGGACACACATGCTTTGTTTAATGCCAGTGGCAGGTCATTGGTAAAAATAGAAAAGAGTAGAGGGCCTAGAGAGCTGCCCTGTGGTACACCACACTTTACATGTTTGACTTTAGAGAAGCTTCCATTAAAGAAAACTCTTTGAGTTCTATTAGATAGATAGCTCTGAATCCACGATACGGCAGAGGTTGAAAAGCCATGACATAAGGTTTTTCAACAACAGGTTATGGTCAATAATATCAAAGGCTGCACTGAAATCTAACAGTACAGCTCCCACAATCTTCTTATTATGAATTTCTTTCAACCAATCATCAGTCATTTGTGTCAGTGCAGTACATGTTGAGTGCCCTTCCCTATAAGCATGTTGAAAGTCTGTTGTTAATTTGTTTAGATAGAAATAGCACTGTATTTGGTCAAACCCAATTTTTTCCAACAGTTTGCTAAGAGCTGGCAGCAAGCTTATAGGTCTGCTATTAGAACCAGTAAAGGCTGCTTTACCATTCTTGGGTAGCGGAATTACTTTGGCTTCCCTCCAGGCCTGAGGACAAATACTTTCCTCTAGGCTCAGATTAAAGATATGACAGATAGGAGTGGCTATAGAGTCAGCTACCATCCTCAGTAGCTTTCCATCTAAGTTGTCAATGCCAGGAGGTTTGTCGATAACAATATTTTTTCCACCTCTCCCACACTAACTTAAACAAAATTCAAACTTGCAATGCTTTTCTTTCATTATTTGTTTTTTTATGCATGAATATGATGGCTCACTGTTCATTGTTGGCATTTCCTGCCTAAGTTTGCCCACTTTGCCAATGAAGTAATCATTAAAATAATTGGCAACATCAAATGGTTTTGTGATGAATAAGCCATCTGCTTCGATGAAAGATGGAGTTGAATTTGTCTTTCTACCCATAATTTCATTTAAAGTTTTTTTTCCATCATTCTTTGAATCATTGATCTTGGCTTCATAATACAGTTTCTTCTTCTTTTTGTTGAGTTTAGTCACATATTTTCTCAATTTGCAGTAAATCAACCAGTCAGATGTGCAGCCAGACTTATTAGCCACTCCTTTTGCCCCGTCTCTTTCAACCATACAATTTTTCTTAACAGTTCTAACAGTCAGTTTCTTAACAGGTGCATGTTTATCAATAATTGGAAGAAGCAATTTCATAAATTAATCAAGTGCAGCATCTGGATGCTCCTTATTAATCACATCAGACCAACAAATATATATATATGTTTTTAAATTTACTATACAGGCCCTGGTGACAACATGTGACTTTACACTACAGATCCTGGTGACAACATGTTACTTTACACTACAGACCCTGGTGACAACATGTGACTTTACACTACAGACCCTGGTGACAACTTGTGACTTTACACTACAGACCCTGGTGACAACGTGTTACTTTACACTACAGACCCTGGTGACAACGTGTTACTTTACACTACAGACCCTGGTGACAACATGTTACTTTACACTACAGACCCTGGTGACAACATGTTACTTTACACTACAGACCCTGGTGACAACATGTTACTTTACACTACAGACCCTGGTGACAACGTGTTACTTTACACTACAGGCCCTGGTGACAACATGTTACTTTACACTACAGACCCTGGTGACAACATGTTACTTTACACTACAGACCCTGGTGACAACGTGTTACTTTACACTACAGACCCTTGTGACAACATGTTACTTTACACTACAGGCCCTGGTGACAACGTGTTACTTTACACTACAGACCCTGGTGACAACGTGTTACTTTACACTACAGACCCTGGTGACAACATGTTACTTTACACTACAGCCCTGGTGACAACGTGTTACTTTACACTACAGACCCTGGTGACAACATGTTACTTTACACTACAGACCCTGGTGACAACATGTTCCTTTACACTATAGACCCTTGTGACAACATGTTACTTTACACTACAGACCCTGGTGACAACATGTTACTTTACGCTACAGACCCTGGTGACAACATGTTACTTTACACTACAGACCCTTGTGACAACATGTTACTGTACAGTACAGACCCTGGTGACAACATGTTACTTTACACTACAGACCCTGGTGACAACATGTTACTTTACACTACAGACCCTGGTGACAACATGTTACTTTACACTACAGACCCTGGTGACAACATGTTACTTTACGCTACAGACCCTGGTGACAACATGTTACTTTACGCTACAGACCCTGGTGACAACATGTTACTTTACACTACAGACCCTGGTGACAACATGTTACTGTACAGTACAGACCCTGGTGACAACATGTTACTTTACGCTACAGACCCTGGTGACAACATGTTACTTTACACTACAGACCCTGGTGACAACATGTTACTTTACACTACAGACCCTGGTGAATAGCAGAGTGGTATGAAATGTTAAGCAGGGTGGTGTAATGAGGTTGCTGTGCTTTTAATGCAGGTAAATGAAGCACAGTTAGATAAACGCTATACCGTTAGATACATTCTATACAGTTAGATAAATGCTATACAGTTAGATGAATGCTGTACAGTTAGATAAATGCTATACTGTTAGATAAATTCTATTCAGTTAGATACAGTGGATTCGGAAAGTATTCAGACCCCTTGACGTTTTCCACAATTAGTTACGTTACAGCTTCATCCTAAAATAGATTAAATAAAACGTTTTCCTCATCAGTCTACACACAATACCCCATAATGACAAAGCGAAAACAGGTTTTTAGAAATGTTTGCAAATGCATTAAAAATAGAAAACAGAAATACCTTATTTACGTACAGTTGAAGTTGAATGTTTACATACACCGTAGCCAAATACATTTAAACTCAGTTTTTCACAATTCCTGACATTTAATCCTAGTAAAAAAATCCCTCTCTTAGGTCAATTATGATCACCACTTTATTTTAAGAATGTGAAATGTCAGAATAATAGTAGAGAGAATGATTTATTTCTGCTTTTATTTATTTCATCACATTCCAAGTGGGTCAGAAGTTTACATACACTCAATTAGTATTTGGTAGCATTGCCTTTAAATTGTTTAACTTGGGTCAAACGTTTCGGGTAGCCTTCCACAAGCTTCGCACAATAAGTTGGATGATTTTTGGCCCATTCCTCCTGACAGAGCTGGTGTAACTGAGTCAGGTTGGTAGGCCTCCTTGCTCGCACACGCTTTTTCAGTTCTGCCCACAAATGTTCTATAGGATTTAGGTCTGGGCTTTGTGATGGCCACTCCAATACCTTGACTTTGTTGTCCTTAAGCCATTTTGCCACAACTTTGGAAGTATGCTTGGGGTCATTGTCCATTTGGAAGACTCATTTGCGACCAAGCTTTATCTTCCTGACTGATGTCTTGAGATGTTGCTTCAATATATCCACGTAATTTTCCTTCCTCAGGATTCCATCAATTTTGTGAAGTGCACCAGTCCCTCCTGCAGCAAAGCACCCCCACAGCATGATGCTGCCACCCCCGTGCTTCACGGTTGGGATGGTGTTCTTCGGCTTGCAAGCATTCCCCTTTTTCCTCCAAACATAACGATGGTCATTATGGCCAAACAGTTCTATTTTTGTTTCATCAGACCAGTGGACATTTCTCCAAAAAGTACGATCTTTGTCCCCATGTGCAGTTGCAAACCGTATTCAGACTTTTTTATGGCAGTTTTGGAGCAGTGGCTTCTTCCTTGCTGAGCGGCCTTTCAGGTTATGACGATATAGGACTCATTTTACTGTGGATATAGATACTCTTGTACCCGTTTTCTCCAGCATCTTCACAAAGTCCTTTGCTGTTGTTCTGGGATTGACTTGCACTTTTCGCACCAAAGTATGTTCATCTCTAGGAGACAGAACATGTCTCCTTCCTGAGCGGTATGACGGCTGCGTGGTCCCATGGTGTTTATACTTGCATACTATTGTTTGTACAGATGAACGTGATACTTTCAGGCTTTTGGAAATTGCTCCCAAGGATGATCCAAACTTGTGGAGGTCTACACATTTTTTTCGGAGGTCTTGGCTGATTTCCTTTGATTTTCCCATGATGTCAAGCAAATATGCACTGAGTTTGAAGGTAGGCCTTGAAATACATCCACAGGTACACCTCCAATTGACTCAAATGATGTCAATTAGCCTATCAGAAGTTTCTAAAGCCATGACATAATTTTCTGGAATTTTCCAAGCTGTTTAAAGGCACAGTCAACTTAGTGTATGTAAACTTCTGACCCACTGGAATTGTGATACAGTGAATTATAAGTGAAATAATCTGTCTGTAAACAATTGTTGGAAAAATTACTTGTGTCATGCACAAAGTAGATGTCCTAACCGACTTGCCAAAACTATAGTTTGTTAACAAGAAATTTGTGGAGTGGTTGAAAAATGAGTTTTAATGACTCCAACCTAAGTGTACGTAAACTTCCGACTTCAACTGTAAGTATTCAGACCCTTTGCTATGAAACTCGAAATTGAGCTCAGGTGCATCCTGTTTCCATTGATGATGCTTGAGATGTTTCTACAACTTGATTGGAGTCCATCTGTGGTAAATTCAATTGATTGGACATGTTTTGGATAGGCGTACACCTGTCTATATAAGGTCCCACAGTTGACAGTGCATGTTAGAGCAAAAACCAAGCCATGAGGTCGAAGGATTTGTCCGTAGAGCTCCAAGACAGGATTGTGTCGGGGCACAGTTCTGGGGAAGGGTACCAAAACATTTCAGCAGCATTGAAGGTCCCCAAGATCACAGTGGCATGCATCATTCTTAAATGGAAGAAGTTTGGAACCACTAAGACTATTCCTAGAGCTGGCCACCCGGCCAAAATGAGCAATCGGGGGAGAAGGGCCTTGGTCAGGGAGGTGACCAAGAACCCGATGGTCACTCTGACAGAGCTCCAGATTTCCACTGTGGAGATGGGAGAACCTTCCAGAAGGACAACCATCTCTGCAGCACTCCACCAATCAGGCCTTTATGGTAGAGTGGCCAGATGGAAACCACTCCTCAGTAAAAGGCATATGACAGCCCGCTTGGAGTTTGCCAAATGGCACCTAAAGACTCTCAGACCATGAGAAACAAGATGTCTGCCTGAATGCCAAGCGTCACGTCTGGAGGAAACCTGGCACCCTCCCTACGGTGAAGCATGGTGGTAGCAGCATCATGCTGTGGGGATGTTTTGCAGGTACTGGGAGACTAGTCAGCATCAAGGGAAAGATGAACTGAGCAAAGTACAGAGAGATCCTTGATGATAACCTGCTCCAGAGCGCTCAGGACCACAGACTGGGGCGAGGTTCACCTTCCAACAGGACAACGACCCTAAGCACACAGCAAGACAACGCATGAGTGGCTTCGGGACAAGTCTTTGAATGTCCTTGAGTGGCCCAGCCAGAGACCGGACTTGAACCTGATCGAACATCTCTGGAGAGAACTGAAAATAGCTAAGAAGCGACACTCTCCTTCCAACCTGACAGAGTTTGAGAGGATCTGCAGAGAAGAATGGGAGAAACTCCCCAAATACAGGTTTGCCAAGCTTGTAGCATCATACCCAAGAAGTCTCGAGGCTTCGAATTTTACATTTGCAAACATTTCTAAAAACCTGTTTTTGCTTTGTCATTATGGGATATTGTCTGTAGATTGATGAGGGGGAAATAAAACTATTTAATCAATTTTAGAATAAGGCTGTAACGTCAGAAAATGTGGAAAAAGTCAAGGGGTCTGAATACTTTCCGAATGCACTGTAAATGCTATACAGTTAGATGAATGCTATACAGTTAGATAGATGCTATACAGTTAGATCAATGCTATACAGTTAGATCAATGCTATACAGTTAGATCAATGCTATACAGTTAGATCAATGCTATACAGTTAGATCAATGCTATACAGTTAGATCAATGTTATACAGTTAGATCAATGTTATACAGTTAGATCAATGTTATACAGTTAGATCAATGTTATACAGTTAGATGAATGCTATACAGTTAGATCAATGCTATACAGTTAGATAAACCAGTGACACTATATTTGAATGTGCTGGTTTAATGCCTACATACTGTAAGGCTGCCATAAACGTGATCAAACATGTAATGACAACTGATGTCGCATTATTTCCATCATAAACCTGTTATGATGATGCACTGAAACGCACTGAAATCAAACTACTAGTTACAATTGGGAAAAATATAGCCTTCCACCTCCAGGCGGCAGTAGCTCATAGGTTAGAGAGACGGACCAGCAGCCAGAAGGTTGCTGGTTCAAGCCCGGGACTGGGAAACACAAAAATGGGAATGGAACTGAACTGGCAGCTAGAAGGCTGCTGGTCTCTGATACCATGTCCTGCTGTTGTGCCCTTGGGCAAGGCACTTAACCCCCCCACAATTGCTCTCCATCCAGGAGATGCTGGTGTGTGTGTGTGTGTGTGTGTGTGTGTGTGTGTGTGTAAAGAGATCAGGAGGAAGTCATGTTAGACTGCAGACAGAGGGATTGTGGTCTCTGTGTCTTCCTCCTATTTAAAGTTTGTAGCTCTCTGCTCTCTGTAATCAGGTTCTTTAATCTGTTTAAATCGCCCCTGACAACGGCTGCCTGACAGGGCGGATGTCAGACGCCTTGGTTCAAGGCCCTTGATTTATCACACAGACCAGTAGTGGCACTTCTGCAATTTCCCACGAGGCGATTCTTCAGATGAGTTGTCAGCTCCTCTCAGCCAGCCTCGTCCTGACACCCCAGGCTATCTGTCCTGCCACATCGCTCTCACATACTTCTAACCCATCACGGTCAATATGGACCACTTAACCCCCCCCCAAGTCCAAGATGGCACCCTATTTACTATGTAGTGCACTATTATTTTTCACCTGACTGCATAAGGGCTCTTGCCAAAAGCAGTATACTACATAGGGAATGTGGTGCCATTTCAGACACAGACCTGGGCTATCACATGCCTCTCTCTGTGACCGCCCCGACAACTTCGCTACTGAGGTGAAGAAACCATTTAACAACAAGCTTCACTGCTGAGATGAAGAATCCATTTTAACAACAAGCTTCACTGCTGAGGTGAAGAATCCATTTTAACAACTTCTCCCGTGCAAATTCGATGGCAATCTGCCAACCAACAAGAGGTCTGAGCCCCCAAATGCATCGGAATATTTAATTAGCTGCTTGATTCTGATTTCATTTGTGTGTTTTTGTTGGTAATCAAGATGCAGACAGAGGTACTTAGACAGCGTCTGAGACCCAAATAGCACCTTATTCCCTTTACAGTGCGCTAGTTTTGACCCGGACCCATAGCACTATAGTAGTGCACTGTAAAGGGAGTAGGGTGCCATTTGAGACACAGACATGTGGATACCTAGCAAGGATCGTGACAAGCACACAGACCTTCAGCAGTGGTATAGAGTATGCTGGAAGACCTTCAGCAGTGGTATACAGTATGCTGGAAGACCTTCAGCAGTGGTATACAGTATGCTGGAAGGCCTTCAGCAGTGGTATACAGTATGCTGGAAGGCCTTCAGCAGTGGTATACAGTATGCTGGAAGACCTTCAGCAGTGGTATACAGTATGCTGGAAGACCTTCAGCAGTGGTATACAGTATGCTGGAAGACCTTCAGCAGTGGTATACAGTACATTTACATTTTAGTC
>NC_139992.1:2996916-3029416 GCF_964263955.1 Coregonus lavaretus
AGGTTGTACTGAGGTTCCACAAGAGTCTAATTTGTGGAATGTTCCAGTTTAATGGGAAGAGAAGCTAACCATGATTCTGTGTCCAATTATGGTTGAATACACACCTTTCACCTTTCACTGTGAGTTTTCTTCCATTCAACTCTTCTTCATCCCCCCTACCCGCCTGTTCTGCCTGTTCAGCCTGTTCAGCCTGTTCTGCCTGTTCTGCCTGTTCTGCCTGTTCTGCCTGTTCTTCCTGTTCAGCCTGTTCAGCCTGTTCTGCCTGTTCTGCCTGTTCTGCCTGTTCAGCCTGTTCTGCCTGTTCAGCCTGTTCTGCCTGTTCAGCCTGTTCTGCCTGTTCAGCCTGTTCTGCCTGTTCAGCCTGTTCTGCCTGTTTTGCCTGTTCTGCCTGTTCTGCCTGTTCAGCCTGTTCTGCCTGTTCTGCCTGTTCTGCCTGTTCAGCCTGTTCTGCCTGTTCAGCCTGTTCTGCCTGTTCAGCCTGTTCTGCCTGTTCTGCCTGTTCTGCCTGTTCTGCCTGTTCAGCCTGTTCTGCCTGTTCAGCCTGTTCTGCCTGTTCAGCCTGTTCTGCCTGTTCAGTACAACACAAATGTCTGTTAATTGAAAAACCAAAGGCTGTATGCATTTTTGTCAACTCAGGCCTTCTGAAACAATCCAATCGACCTGTAAAGAAAATGATGTGTCAATCAAAAGGGGCTCCAAGCGTTTTAATGTAGAAATTACATGGAATTGTCGCTTCCTAGTTCCCGGGCCAATAGTTACAATGCAGCAAGTGACAACTCCTTACAACCTAATGACACCTGTATACTCACAATAGAGTGAAAACCCCTTATAGTGCCTGTGTTGTCTCTTTATAGTCAAAGAGGAGCCTGTATTTAGTCTAAGGCGTATTTCAATTAAGTCAAGTCCTCACTGCTATGTACCGTGTCTTCAGAAAGTATTCATACCCCTTGACTTAATCCACATTTTGTTTGTGTTACAGCCTGAATTCAAAATGGATTAAATAAATATTTTTTTCTCACCCATCTACACACAATATCCCATAATGACAAAGTGAAAACATGTTTGTAGACATTTTTTGCGAATTTATTGAGAATGAAATACAGAAATATCTCATTTACAACAACCTCTCCCTCAACGTGACCAAGACAAAGGAGATGATTGTGGACTACAGGAAAAAAAAAGAGGACTGAGCACGCCCCCATTCTCATCGACGGGGCTGTAGTGGAACAGGTTGAGAGCTTTAAGTTCCTTGGTGTCCACATCACCAACGAACTATCATGGTCCAAACACACCAAGACAGTCGTGAAGAGGGCACGACAAAGCCTATTCCCCCTCAGGAGACTGAAAAGATTTGGCATGGGTCCTCAGATCCTCAAAAAATTCTACAGCTGCACCATCGAGAGCATCCTGATTGGTTGCATCACCGCCTGGTATGGCAACTGCTTGGCCTCCGACCGCAAGGCACTACAGAGGGTAGTGCGTACGGCCCAGTACATCACTGGGGCCAAGCTTCCTGCCATCCAGGACCTCTATACCAGGCGGTGTCAGAGGAAGGCCCTCAAAATTGTCCAAGACTCCAGCCACCCTAGTCATAGACTGTTCTCCCTGCTACCGCACGGCAAGCGGTACCGGAGTGCCAAGTCTAGGTCCAAAAGACTTCTCAACAGCTTCTACCCCCAAGCCATAAGACTCCTGAACAGCTAATCATGGCTACCCGGACTATTTGCACTGCCCCCCCACCCCATCCTTTTTACGCTGCTGCTACTCTGTTAATTATTTATGCATAGTCACTTTAACTCTACCCACATGTACATATTACTTCAACTATCTCAACTAGCCGGTGCCCCCGCACATTGACTCTGCACCGGTACCCCCCTGTATATATAGCCTCCCTACTGTTATTTAATTTTTCTTCTGCTCTTTTTTTCTCAACACTTTTTTAGTTGTTGTTTTATTTTTACTTTTTTTGTTAAAAATAAATGCACTGTTGGTTAAGGGCTGTAAGTAAGCATTTCACTGTAATGTCTGCACCTGTTGTATTCGGCGCATGTGACCAATACAATTTGATTTGATTTGATTTTGATTTCATTTACATAAGTATTCGCACCCCTGAGCCAATACTTTGTAGAAGCACCTTTGGCAACGATTACAGCTGTGAGTCTTTCTGGGTAAATTCTTAGAGCTTTCTACGCCTGGACTGTGAAATGTTTGCCCATTATTCTTTTCAAAATTCTTCAAACTCTGTCAAATTGGTTGTTGACCATTGCTAGACAACTATTTTCTGGTCTTGCCATAGATTTTCGAGCAGAGTTAAGTCAAAACTGTAACTCGGCCACTCAGGAACATTCAATGTCTTCTTGATAAGCAAATCCAGTGTAGATTTGGCCTTGTGTTTTAGGTTATTGTCCTGCTGAAAGGTGAATTCATCTACCAATGTCTGGTGGAAAGCAGACTGAACCAGGTTTTCCTCTAGGTTTTTACCTGTGCTTAGCTCCGTGCCGTTTCTTTTTGATCCTGATAAACTCCCCAGTCCTTAACACAGGAGGTTGGTGGTACCTTAATTGGGGAGGACGGGCTCGTGGTAATGGCTGGAGCGGAATCAGTGGAATGGTATCAAATACATCAAACACATGGTTTGATGCCATTCCATTTGCTCCCTTCCAGCCATTATTATGAGCCGTCCTCCCCTCAGCAGCCTCCACTGGTCCTTAACGATTACAAGCATACCCATAACATGATGCAGCCACCACTGTGCTGAAAATATGGAGAGTGGTACTCAGTAATGTGTTGTATTGGATTTGCCACAAACATAACGCATTGTATTCAGGACAAAAAGTGAATAGCTTTGCCACATATTTTGCAGTATTACTTTAGTGCAAACAGGATGCATGTTTTGGAATATTGATATTCTGTACAGGCTTCCTTCTTTTCACTATGTTAATTAGGTTAGTATTATGGCGTAATGGCAATGTTGTTGATCCATCCTCAGTTTTCACCTATCACAGCCATTAAACTGTAACTGTTTTAAAGTCACCATTGGCCTCATGGTGAAATCCTTGAGCGGTTTCCTTCCTCTCCGGCAACTGAGTTGACTTGGCTCATTGCGCTCTAGCGACTCCTTGTGGCGAGCCGGGCGCCTGCAGGCTGACTTTGGTCGTCAGTTGAACGGTGCTTCCTCCGACACATTGGTGTGGGCAGGTGTTAAGGAGCGCAGTCATGTTTTGGAGGACACATGACTTGACCTTCACCTCTCGACCTTCACCTGAGACTGGATCGCAATTGGATATCACGAAATTGGGAGAAAAATAGTAATAAAAATAAATAAAAATAATTCACTGGTCAACTGAAGACCCTTACATATAATTGTATGTGTGGTGTACAGAGCAGCCAGATCACCTGTGATGCAAGTCAGTTTTCAATGTCCATGGATGTCGGGAGATGACGTGGAAACCGGCCTCTTGGGTAATAGTGAGTGCAGTTACATTCAAGTAGGTTTTGGTGTTTCTAGGGCGTTGTGGACAGGGATGGCAGATGGGCATGAGCATCTGTCTCTGATTCCAAAGGTTCAAGTTCAAATCCAACAATAGGAAGTTGTTTAATAGAAAAACTCTGACGGTACTGGAAGATGTCTAATAGGAACCCAGGGGTGATGGTATGGTACGGTGGACTGGGTTTATTGCTGACTTTTCATATATTCTAATAATGAACATTCAGTTCAGAAGGGAGGTTGGGAGTCCATGCAACTTATCATGTGACTTCTTAAGCACATTAATACTGAACATATTTAGGCTTGCCATAACAAAGGGGTTGAATACTTATTGACTCAATACATTTCATCTTTTAAATTTCAATTAATTTGTAAAAAATTCAACAACATAATTCCACTTTGACATTATGGGGTATTTTGTGTAGGCCAGTGACACAAAGTCTCAATTTAATCCATTTTTAAATTCAGGCTGTAACAACAAAATGTGGAAAAAGTCAAGTGGTGTGAATACTTTCTGAAGGCACTGTAGAAGGTAAATAAGTAACCACAGAATAAATATAATAGAATCCTATACTCCACACTGCAGTATCCCTCGGTCGTGTAGTGCTTACTATAGAATGTTGTAGTATACCGTAGAATCCTATACTCCACACTGCAGTATCCCTCGGTCGTGTAGTGCTGACTATAGAATCTTGTAGTATACCGTAGAATCCTATACTCCACACTGCAATATCCCTCGGTCGTGTAGTGCTGACTATAGAATCTTGTAGTATACTGTAGAATCCTATACTCCACACTGCAGTATCCCTCGGTCGTGTAGTGCTTACTATAGAATCTTGTAGTATACTGTAGAATCCTATACTCCACACTGCAGTATCCCTCGGTCGTGTAGTGGTCACTATATACTGCAGAAGGAAAAGGCATTAAGGACAAACTATCGACTTGTGAAGTGGAGAGTTTGGATTTTTGTAGCAGAGCACCGTTAAAAAAGGTGTCATCTCTGGTGTGGCGTTGGATGTGGAGGCCTGGTGGTTTACGAGGAGCATACCAGGAGTAGCTGGAGAAACGCAGGCTGAACTGTCTAGTGGGAAAATAAGAAAGTCTGTATTATTGATGTTTGACGAAGAGTATCTCCCTTCACATGTGAAGATGGGATATGTTAGATATGCGGTGAGAGCTTTTCTGTCCAAGCCGTTGTTTTGACGGAATTGCAAAAGGTATGGACATGTATCAAGTGTATGCCGAAGGAATGTTGTTGAAGAATCTGAGGGTGTACGATGTTGTAATTGTGATGGCAACCACGTTCCCAATTCCCTGGAGTTCCCGGTTAGGGTAAAGGAGTATGAAGTGGCAAGGGTCAGGGCTATACAGCAGGTCTCCTACACGGAGGCACGTGAAATAGTCAAAGGAGCGAGGGGAGCTGAAGATATGGCAGCGGATGCTCCGCAGACTGTGGAGATTCAGAGTGTTGTTCAACAGTTGAGGGAAACTGATATGCTGATCTTGAAGAAGGTGGATTTCATGGTGTTTATTGCGCATGTGATTTAATTGTACTGCACAAACTAACAAAAATTCCAAGAAACTGGACATAGTAGTATCTGCAGCTGAAAGGTTTCTGGGTCTCCTGGACTTCACCACACCGCCGAAACATTGTAAAGAGTTCTAGTAAAGAGTTCTGGTTAAGAGTTCTGTCCGAAGATGCTCTTCCTTCTCAGGCCCCAGAGCCTGTAGGGATGGGCGTTGGCAGTTGAATCTGAATAAAGGAGTACGTAAAGTTTTTGCTATGGTTTATTTTGTAGAGTTTTATTTAGTTAATTATTTGGGCTGATATACAGCCAGGGCAGTGGGTGGAGGCATGCACCTATAGCATTTGTTTGCGGAGCGTAGTAATATCAAAGAAGACCCGGTACAGTAGATGGCGGCAATACACAAATAGATGTAGTCTGCCATGAAACTAAGAAGAAGAAGAAGAAGAAGAAGAAGAAGAGGAAGAAGAAGAAGAATTCCATAAAAGCACCCCTAGGTCATGTTCAGGTAAGAGATTTTGCCGCGTTCAAAACAACTGGGAACTCAACACATTTCTGACTTCAGTGTGTTTAAGATGTGGGAAAAAACGAGCTCTGACTGGGAAATATTTTTGAACCGTCATCCAACTCGGAAACTCTGGCATCTTTCTAGAGCTCTGACTTTCTGACCTGAAGATCACTGACGTCATGATTGGACCTTCTTTTTTTTCAGTTCCCAGTTGTCTTGAAAGCACCAATAGTACCTGGAATAGTACCTAGTGTGTATAGGCTGTACGGCGTCGTTGCTGTACACGCCAAACCAATTATAATTTGAAAAGATAAAGATACAAATGCGTTAATTAGAAAACAAACTCAATTAACAACAATTTTTAAAGTTTCTATGAAAATCTATATAAATCAGAATTAGACAACTGTGGGACTGATCCTAAAGCCTTCTTAGACTCAACAACCTTGGAGCAATTATCAGCAGACAATAAAATCACCCAAAAATAAATATTAGATACTGTTAAAACATTTGCGTGGAGAAAAACACCAGGAATGGATGGCTTTACCATAGAATTCTATTCAACATTTTGGGACAAAGTAGCGCCCCTATTTACACACATGACAACACACTCAATTCAGTACTTCCTAGTTCCATGTATCAAACTGGTATTTCAGTTATATTAAAATCTGGAAAATCTGGAGAGTCCCCTGCTGATTACAGACCAAGTTTAATTAATTATGACAGTAAAATAATAACAAAGCTCATAAGCAATAGAATTGCAAAAGTCTTACCAGACTTGATACATGTCAATCAAAAATGGTTTATTAAAAATAGACACTTAGAAACAAATACAAGAACATGTTGCAGTTTAATACAATATGCAAAAAAACAAGATATAGATTGATCAATAATGGCTGTTTGTCACGATGTCAGTGTATGCGGTAGACTGAAGTCAGGCGCAGGACACAGAACTCAATGAAAAAACGTATCTTTACTAATACATGTAAAGAAACAAGAAGCCTCCACGCAGGGAGGAATAAACCCGCTCACCAACGACATCAGCGAACAAACAACAAACACGCACAGAACACAATGGGAGCCACAGGGTTAAATAGGGGTGGAGTAATCACAAGATGGGCAACAGGTGTGAAACAATCTGACACAACAGGTAGAACATAGAAACATATAACATAGATCGGCAGCAGCTAGTACTCCGGTGACGACGAACGACGAAACCTGCCCGAGCAAGGAGGAGGGGCAGCCTCGGCAGAATCTGTGACAGTACCCCCCCCCCCCCGACGCGCGGCCCCAGCCGTGCGTCGACACCGGCCTCGGGGACGGCCAGGAGGACGCGGCGCGGGGCGAGTGGGATGATTGCGGTGGTAATCCCTCAACATGGATGGATCGAGGATATCCCTCCTAGGAACCCAGCACCGTTCCTCCGGACCGTACCCCTCCCACTCCACGAGATACTGCAGGCCCCCCACCCGACGCCTCGAATCCAATATGGACCGAGCCGAGTACGCCGGTGCCCCCTCAATGTCCAGCGGGGGCGGAGGAACCTCCCGTATCTCCGACTCCTGGAGTGGACCAGCTACCACCGGCCTGAGGAGAGACACATGGAACGAGGGGTTAATACGATAATTAGTAGGAAGTTGTAACCTATAACATACCTCGTTCAATCTCCTCAGGACTTTAAATGGCCCCACAAACCGCCAACCCAGTTTCCGGCAGGGCAGGCGAAGGGGCAGGTTTCGGGTCGAGAGCCAGACCCGGTCCCCCGGTGCATACACCGGGGCCTCACTGCGGTGGCGGTCGGCGCTCGCCTTCTGTCGCCTGATGGCCTGTTGCAGGCGTACATGGGCAGCGTTCCAGGTCTCCTGCGAGCGCCGAAACCACTCGTCCACCGCAGGAGCCTCGATCTGGCTCTGATGCCAAGGTGCCAGGACCGGCTGATAACCTAATACACATTGGAACGGAGACAGGTTAGTAGAGGAGTGGCGGATGGAGTTCTGGGCTATCTCTGCCCAGGGGAGGTAAACCGACCACTCCCCCCGCCGGTCCTGGCAATACGACCTCAGAAACCTACCCACCTCCTGGTTGACTCTCTCCACCTGCCCGTTACTCTCGGGGTGAAATCCTGAGGTCAGACTGACCGAGACTCCCAGACGTTCCATGAACGCCCTCCAAACCCTAGAGGTGAACTGGGAACCCCGATCAGACACTATATCCTCAGGCACCCCGTAGTGCCGGAAAACGTGTGTAAATAGGGCCTCAGCTGTTTGTAGGGCCGTAGGGAGACCGGGCAGCGGAATGAGGCGGCAGGACTTAGAAAACCGATCCACAACGACCAGGATCGTGGTGTTCCCTTGTGAGGGGGGAAGATCCGTCACGAAGTCCACCGATAGGTGGGACCATGGTCGTTGTGGAACGGGTAGAGGTTGCAATTTACCTCTTGGCAGGTGTCTAGGAGCCTTACACTGGGCGCACACCGAGCAGGAGGAAACATAAACCCTCACGTCCTTAGCTAAGGTGGGCCACCAGTACTTCTCACTAAGACAGTGCACTGTCCGAACGATACCAGGATGACCAGAGGAGGGTGACGTGTGAGCCCAATAGATCAACCGAACGCGAACATCAAGCGGTACATACACACGACCCTCTGGACACTGAGGAGGAGTGGGTTCGTTGCGCAACGCCCGCTCGATCTCCACGTCAACCTCCCACACCACCGGTGCCACCAGACACGATGCCGGAAGTATGGGAGTGGGCTCCACGGAACTCCCCTCCGTGTCATACAGTCGAGACAGAGCATCTGCCTTAGCGTTCTGGGAACCTGGCCTGTAAGAAAGGGTGAAAACAAAACGGGTGAGAAACATGGACCACCTTGCCTGGCGAGGGTTTAACCTCCTCGCTGCCCGGATGTACTCCAGATTGCGGTGGTCAGTCAAAATGAGAAAAGGGTGTTTAGCCCCCTCAAGCCAATGTCTCCACGCTTTCAGAGCTTCGACCACAGCCAACAGCTCCCGGTCCCCCACATCATAGTTGCGCTCCGCCGGGCTGAGCTTCTTCGAAAAGAAGGCACAGGGGCGGAGTTTAGGTGGCGTACCTGAGCGCTGAGACAGTACAGCGCCTATTCTAGCCTCGGACGCGTCCACCTCAACCGTGAAGGCTAAAGAGGGGTCCGGATGAGCCAGCACTGGAGCCGAGGTAAACAGGTTTTTCAGACGACTAAAAGCCTTGTCCGCCTCCGCTGACCACCGCAGACGCACCGGCCCCCCCTTCATTAATGAGGTAATGGGAGCTGGTACCTGACCAAAGCCCCGGATAAATCTCCGGTAGTAATTAGCAAAACCCAAAAATCGCTGCACCACCTTTCCCGTGGTTGGAGTCGCCCAATTACGCACAGCCGAAATGCGGTCACTCTCCATCCTCACCCCTGACGCGGACATATGGTACCCCAAGAAAGAGATGGACTCCTGGAAGAACAGACATTTCTCTGCCTTAGCATACAGGTCATGCTCCAACAGTCTTCCAAGCACCTTACGCACCAGGGACACATGCTATGCCCGTGTAGCGGAGTATATAAGGATGTCATCAATATACACCACTACCCCTTGTCCGTGCAGGTCCCTGAAAATCTCATCCACAAATGATTGGAAAACTGAAGGAGCATTCATTAACCCGTATGGCATGACCAGATACTCAAAATGTCCAGAGGTGGTACTAAATGCCGTCTTCCACTCATCTCCCTCACGGATACGCACTAGGTTGTACGAGCTCCTAAGATCCAATTTTGTGAAAAAGCGTGCCCCGTGCAATGATTCCGTCATACTAGCTATCAGAGGTAATGGATAGCTGTACTTGATGGTAATCTGATTTAGGCCACGGTAATCAATGCACGGGCGTAACCCACCATCTTTCTTTTTCACAAAAAAGAAACTTGAGGAAACGGGTGAAGTGGATGGCCGAATGTATCCCTGCCTCAGAGATTCGGTGACATATGTCTCCATAGCCGCCTTCTCCTCCTGTGACAGAGGATACACTTGACTCCGGGGAAGTGCAGCTCCTACCTGGAGATTTATTGCACAATCCCCCGGACGATGGGGTGGTAGTTTAGTCGCCCTCTTTTTACTGAAGACGATAGCCAAATCGGCATACTCAGATGGAATGTGCATGGTGGAAACCTGGTTTGGACTTTCCACCGAAGTTGCCCCCAAGGAAACTCCTAAACACCTCCCTGAACACTGACTGGACCATCCCTTGAGAGCCCTCTGTTGCCATGAAATCGTGGGGTCATGAATGGCTAACCAGGGAAGTCCCAACACCACAGGATGCGCAGGAGAATCAATCAGATAGAGGCTGATCCTCTCCTCATGACCCCCCTGCGTCATCATTAGCAGTGGAGCAGTGACCTCCCTGATTATGCCTGACCCTAACGGGCGACTATCTAATGCGTGAACAGGGAAAGGTTTATCAACAGACACTGTGGGAATCCCTAGGCTACGTGCATACTGGCGATCAATAAAATTCCCAGCCGCGCCTGAATCTACTAGCGCCTTATGCTGGGAATGGGGAGAAAAATCTGGAAACATAATGTCGATACACATATTAGCAACAGGGAACTCTGGGTTAGTCGGGTGCCTACTCACCTGAGACGGTCATCCCACTCGCCCCGCGCCGCGTCCTCCTGGCCGTCCCTGAGGCCGGTGTCGACGCACGGCTGGAGCCGCGCGTCAGGTGCGTGTTTCTGTCACGATGTCAGTGTATGCGGTAGACTGAAGTCAGGCGCAGGACACAGAACTCAATGAAAAAACGTATCTTTGCTAATACATGTAAAGAAACAAGAAGCCTCCACGCAGGGAGGAATAAACCCGCTCACCAACAACATCAGCCAACAAACACGCACAGAACACAATGGGAGCCACAGGGTTAAATAGGGGCGGAGTAATCACAAGATGGGCAACAGGTGTGAAACAATCTGACACAACAGGTAGAACATAGAAACATATAACATAGATCGGCAGCAGCTAGTACTCCGGTGACGACGAACGACGAAACCTGCCCGAGCAAGGAGGAGGGGCAGCCTCGGCAGAATCCGTGACACTGTTGATTCCGAAAAGGCTTTAGACCGTCTTGAATGGCCTTTTCTATTCAAAACATTGGAAGCTTTTAACTTTCCAGCTGAAATAATAAATGTAATAAAAATATTATATAAATGTCCTAAAGCAAACATATACACAAATAATACATGATCTGATGAATTTGTTTTAGAAAGGGGCACAAGACAGGGATGTCCCCTCTCCCCCCTCCTGTTTGCACTGGCAATTAAACCGCCTGCAGAAAGAATTAGACAGGATCCAAACATAACAGGTATCAGTATTGGTAAACATTAATATAAACTAAACTTATTTGCAGATGCTGATATACCTGACCAATATTGAAAACTCAATGCCCCCACTTGCTAAAACTATTTTCAGAATACACCAAAAATAAAATCTCGCCACCCAGGGCTTTTACTTGCAACATATAGTTAAATGCACTAAAGAGGAACAATGGGTAACATATTAAAGATGCACATGCTCATCCCCAGAATCTTTTCACGTGTCTATTTTCAAATGATAAAGCTAAGAACATTAACAACTTCATAGTTAAGAAAACTATAACAATATGGAAGAAAATGAAACGTATTCTACAAGAACCAATAACACTCCATAAATAAAACAACTCTATGGAACAATCCTTGGATAGCTTTTCAGAATTCACCGAGAAATTGGTCCACATGGAAAACTATAACCGTGAATGACTTGGTAATAGGAAATACATTTATTTCCATGACAGAATAAAAAAACGCAATTTTGGACTGACCAATGTAGATATTTTCAAATACATGCAACTTAAAATGTCATATCAAGAAATGTCTATTTTAAATATTTTGCACTTCAGAGCAATCTTGAGGGAATCCTATTTGAGTCAGAAAAGGACATTCATATGATAGGTAAGATATACCAAACCTTTCAGAGAGCCGATCCAACTGACAATCTCTTAGAAGAAAATATAAACTACTGGGAACCAAGACATAAAATTAACTGATAATAGCACAAGATGGAGGGAAAGTTGTAACATAACTAACTAAATTACAGTTAACGAAAATGTACGCTTAATCCAGTATAAACTAATGTATATAATTTATTACACAATAGACAAAATTCACAAATTCTACAGCAAAACAGCATAGTCATGTCTTAAGAGTAAAACTAACAAAGACTCAATAATCCATGCTTTTTGGGAACGCTGTAAAGTCCTAAAGTTATGGGCGGAGTTAGAACGCTGGCTGTCAAAAGTATTACAATGTAAATGTACATTTAATCCGTATGTCTGCTATTTCAAGACATGGCATATGAGGTTGCAGTGAGATACCCGATGGGCTGGATGTTACTTTTCTCGTTAATCATCTAACCAATCCTCCATCGTTAACGCAATGGAAAAGTCAAATGCTTTACTATCTAAATGTTGAAAGTGCGTGGGCGACGGAGAGAAACAAAATGGTGCAGTTTGAGGCCATGTGGTGGAGATGCTGACCTCCGGGATGCTGACCTTTTAGGCAGAGTTGCAAAGAAAAAGCCATATCTCAGACTGGCCAATAAAAATAAAAGATTAAGATGGGCAGTCTGAGATATGGCTTTTTCTTTGCAACTCTGCCTAGAAGGTCAGAATCCCGGAGTGTACCTGTGGATGTATTTCAAAGCCTACCTTCAAACTCAGTGCCTCTTTGCTTGACATCGTGGGAAAATCAAAAGAAATCAGCCAAGACCTCAGAAAAAAAATTGTAGACCTCCACAAGAATGGTTCATCCTTGGGAGCAATTGCCAAATGCCTGAAGGTACCATGTTCATCTGTACAAACAATAGTATGCAAATATAAACACCATGGGACCACGCAGCCGTCATACCGCTCAGGAAGGAGACGCGTTCTGTCTCCTAGAGATGAATGTACTTTGGTGCGAAAAGTGCAAATCAGTCCCAGAACAACAGCAAAGGACCTTGTGAAGATGCTGGAGGAAACAGGTACACATATTGACATAACTTGAAAGGCCGCTCAGCAAGGAAGAAGCCACTGCTCCAAATCCGCCATGAAAAAGCCAGACTACGGTTTGCAACTGCACATGGGGACAAAGATCATACTTTTTGGAAAAATATCCTCTGGTCTGATGAAACAAAAATTTAATTGTTTTGTCAAAATGAATGTTTGGAGAAAAAAGGGGGTTGCCTGCAAGCCGAAGAACACCGTCCCAACCGTGAAGCAAAGTCTGCAATGCTATAGTATATTAATATTTTAATACTACAGTATCTAGACCATAGTATGCTATAGTATTTTTTTTCATGTAGGTAGATACAAAGAAAGTAGCCCCCTGATCAAAAGAAATACACTATGTAGCCATTTGGGATACATTCAAAATGGGGCTGTTGCACACGCACACACGGACCATAGCATCTGCCAGAGATTGGGGTGCTGTCTTTCCATCAGAGATGGCTCCTATCTTGGCTGTGTTACATGGAAGGAATGTCTTAGAAAGCCGTAACATAGATCCCAAATGGCACCCTATGCCCTATACAGTGCATTCGGAAAGTAGTCAGACCCCTTGATTTCTTCCGCATTTTGTTACGTTACAGCCTTACTCTAAACTTGATTAAATAGTTTTCTTTCCCCCTCATCAATCTACACACAATACCCCATAATGACAAAGCAAAAACAGGTTTTTAGAAATGTGTGCAAATTTATTACAAATAAAAAACTGAAATATCACATTTATTTAAGTATTCAGACCCTTTACTCAGTACTTTGTTGAAGCACCTTTGTCAGCGATTACAGCCTAGAGTCTTCTTGGATATGACACTTGGCACACCTGTATTTGGGGAGTTTCTCCCATTCTTCTCTGCAGATCCTCTCAAGCTCTGTCAGGTTGGATGGATCCAGAGATGTTCGATCAGGTTCTGTAAGGGTTGGGGTGAGGTTTGACCCAGGTACGGTGCAGGATATACAGTTGGCAATAGGCAGAGATGGTGAAACAAGGATATTTACTGGTGGTCCCGAAGCCAAAATTGAAAATAACAGACTTAACACAATAAAAGAAAGGCGGAGTAAATAAGTCTCCAAAAACCAGCTGACAGCCAAATTACGAAATACTAACTAAGACTGAAACAAATAATGAAACAGGGAGAACATTCTCAAGTACCTGTACATAGGTCTCTGATCAGACACTGAGTTGTAGTGCTGGACATAGAGAAACTAGCAGAGAAATCTGAGCAAGGGAACACAGGGAAGTGAGGGCATAAATACACAGGTGAACCAGATAGACACAGGTGACACCAATAGGATGATGATTAGTCCCGACTGTGAGTGAGGAGGTGCCTAAGGTTGTCGGAGGATGACACCTAGTGGATCGCTCTGGAACTGCGACCCCCTCCTGTAACAGGGTTCAAAACCACATAGTCATCCGGAACAGCTGGTGCTCTCATGCATGCTTCAGTGTTGCTTGCCTCGAAGCGAGCATAGAAGTGGTTTAGCATTGAACTGTGAGATCGCATTTGTATTTGTATTTATTAGGGATCCCTAATAATGCCAAGGCAGCAGCTACTCTTCCTGGGGTCCAAACACTCTAAGGCACTTACATAACATATAAAACAAAATATAAAACAGTACATCATATAACATTATTACACCACTACATATCTACAAAATGTATAATACCACCATACAACAATATTACAATGTACAGTGCATTCGGGAAAGTATTCAGACCCCTTGACTTTTTCCACATTTTGTTACGTCACTGCCTTATTCTAAAATTGATTAAATTGTTTTTTTCCCTCATCAATCTACACACAATACCCCATAATGACAAAGCAATAACACATTTTTTGAAATGTTTGCTAATTTAATAAAAATTTTAAAAAAATGAAATATCACATTTACATAAGTATTCAGACCCTTTACTCAGTACTTTGTTGAAGAACCTTTGGTAGCGATTACAGCCTAGAGTCTTCTTGGGTATGACGCTACAAGCTTGACACACCTGTATTTGGGGAGTTTCTCCCATTCCTCTCTGCAGATCCTCTCAAGCTCTGTCAGGTTGGATGGGGAGCGTTGCTGCACAGCTATTTTCAGTTCTCTCCAGAGATGTTCGATCAGGTTCAAGTCCGGGCTCTGGCTGGGCCACTCAAGGACATTCAGACACTTGTCCCGATGCCACTCCTGCGTTGTCTTGGCTGTGAGCTTAGGGTCGTTGTCCTGTTGGAAGCTGAACCTTCGCCCCCAGTCTGAGATCCTGAGCACTCTGGAGCAGGTTTTCATCAAGGATCTCTCTCTACTTTGCTCCGTTCATCTTTGCGTCTATCCTGACTAGTCTCCTTGTCCCTGCTGTTGAAAAGCATCCCCGCAGCATGATGCTGCCTCCACCATGCTTCATCGTAGGGATGGTACCAGGTTTCCTCCAGACGTGACACTTGGCATTCAGTCCAAAGATTTCATCAGACCAGAGAATCTTGTTTCTCATGGTCTGAGAGTCCTTTAGGACTGTGAGCTGTCATGTGCCTTTTACTGAGGAGTGGCTTCTGTCTGGCCACTCTACCATAAAGGCATGATTGGTGGAGTGCTGCAGAGATGGTTGTCCTTCTGGAAGGTTATAGCGGCAGGTAGCTTAGTGGGTAAGAGCGTTGTGCCAGTAACCGAAAGGTCGCTGGTTCTAATCCCCGAGCCGACTAGGTGAAAAATCTGTCGATGTGCCCTTAAGCAAGGCACTTAACCCTAATTGCTCCTGTAAGTCGCTCTGGATAAGAGCGTCTGCTAAATGATGTAAATGTAAATGTTATCCCATCTCCACATAGGAACTCTGTCAGAGTGACCATCGGGTTCTTGGTCAACTCCCTAACCAAGGCCCTTCTGCTCAGTTTGGCCCGGCGGACAGTTCTAGGAAGAGTCTTGGTGGTTCTAAACTTCTTCAATTTAAGAATGATGGAGGCCACTGTGCTTTTGGGGACCTTCAATGCTGCAGACATTCTTTTTTACGCTTGAAATGTCCTCTGGTCTGATGAAACAAAAACAGAACTGTTTGGCCATAAGGACTATTGTTATGTTAGGAGGAAAAAGGGGGTTGCTTGCAAACCGAAGAACACCATCCCAACCGTGAAGCACGGGGGTGGCAGCATCATGCTGTGGGGGTGCTTTGCTGCAGGAGGGACTGGTGCACTTCCCAAAATAGATGGCATCATGAGGAAGGAAAATTATGTGGATATATTGAAGCAATATCTCAAGACATCAGTCAGGAAGTTAAAGCTTGGTTGCAAATGGGTCTTCCAAATGGACAATGACCTCAAGCATACTTCCAAAGTTGTGGCAAAATGGCTTAAGGACAGCAAAGTCAAGGTATTGGAGTGGCCATCACAAAGCCCTGACCTCAATCCTATAGAACATTTGTGGGCAGAACTGAAAAGCGTGTGAGAGCAAGGAGGCCTACCAACCTGACTCAGTTACACCAGCTCTGTCAGGAGGAATGGGCAAAGATTCACCCAACTTATTGTGGGAAGCTTGTGGAAGGCTACCCGAAACGTTTGACCCAAGTTAAACAATTTAAAGGCAATGCTACCAAATACTATTTGAGTGTATGTAAACTTCTGACCCACTGAGAATGTGATGAAATAAATAAAAGCTGAAATAAATATTATTCTGACATTTCACAGTCTTAAAATAAAGTGGTGATCCTAACTGACCTAAGACAGGGAATTCTTACTTGGATTATATGTCAAGAATTGTGAAAAACTGAGTTTAAATGCATTTGGCTAAGGTGTATGTAAACTTCCGACTTCAACTGTATAAGAGGCTGAAGTTCCACTGTCAATCAATAGAGGGCAGTGCAATCTCCAGTACAGTTATACGTCTCCAAACCCTCTTCAACGACCCACATCCTCCAAGCCCAAACTTCATGATTTGTGCTGCATATCCAACTGGTAATATGAATGTGTAATTCAAATCAATACATGATTAAACTACATTGTTGATTTTGAAAAACTGCTACCAAATTAACACAATGACAACCCAAAGTTTTTAATTTGCACAGTTTCTATGCAGATGT
The DNA here is from genome assembly GCF_964263955.1 of Coregonus lavaretus. NCBI lineage: Eukaryota > Metazoa > Chordata > Actinopteri > Salmoniformes > Salmonidae > Coregonus > Coregonus lavaretus. The sequence continues at coordinate 3,013,548 of NC_139992.1, forward strand.
TTATCTATTTTTTTGAAGAGCAGCACAGAATCAAATGATAAAAGGAATACTTTGTCTGCAAACATGTTAGTTAGTTAGTTCTCAACAGGATGTCAGTCAGAACTTTAGATCCAAGGCTGTTGTTTTCTGTATAGGCGTTCATTCTGGATCCAAGCCTGTTGTTTTCTGTATAGGCCTTAATTCTGGATCCAAGGCTGTTGTTTTCTGTATAGGCCTTCATTCTGGATCCAAGGCTGTTGTTTTCTGTATAAGCCTTCATTCTGGATCCAAGGCTGTTGTTTTCTGTATAGGCCTTCATTCTAGATCCAAGGCTGTTGTTTTCTGTATAGGCCTTCATTCTAGATCCAAGGCTGTTGTTTTCTGTATAGGCCTTCATTCTGGATCCAAGGCTGTTGTTTTCTGTATAGGCCTTCATTCTGGATCCAAGGCTGTTGTTTTCTGTATAGGCCTTCATTCTAGATCCAAGGCTGTTGTTTTCTGTATAGGCCTTCATTCTGGATCCAAGGCTGTTGTTTTCTGTATAGGCCTTCATTCTGGATCCAAGGCTGTTGTTTTCTGTATAGGCCTTCATTCTAGATCCAAGGCTGTTGTTTGTACTCATAGGTGTATAGGCTCAGTACCTGAAAACATCACCCCCAGATGAATGCTATAGTAAACTGTCACTGATATTCAAATCGGACGATTTGTTGGTGGCACACTGGTGGTGCACTGCACTGATGGTGGGGTTGGTTGAGTGTATGTGGGATTTCACGAGGAGATTGAAAATGCTTTTTGCCCAGTAATCTCTCAGTGGCTGATCAATTTGGGGGAACCCTCTGGGATGTGTGATGTGTCCTGACAGGCCGGGTTCCAAAGCAGCTTGGAAGGATGCTGTGAAGGAAAAGCCTGTTAAGAGTTTAGCCTGCCTATCAAATGTTGCAGCATTGCATTGAGGGAGACAGGGAAGGAGTCTAATCTTCTGGTGGGGTTCAGGCTGGATGCTCTCTCTCGCTGAGCTTTCTTTCTCTCTCACTCGCTCTTTTTGACTCTCTCTGACCCTTTCGATTCCTGTTTCTTTTTCTTTATATATATATATATTCCACCGTCTCTCTCTCTCTCTCTCTCTCTCTCTCTCTCTCTCTCTCTCTCTCTCTCTCTCTCTCCTCTCTCTCTCTCTCTCTCTCTCTCTCTCTCTCTCTCTCTCTCTCTCTCTCTCTCTCTCTCTCTCTCTCCCTCTCTCTCTCTCTCTTTCTCTCTCTCTCTCTCTCTCTTTCTCTCTCAAGTGTAAGCAGAGGAGCTCTCTCTCTCTTTCTCTCTCTCTCTCTCTCTCTCTCTCTCTCTCTCTCTCTCTCTCTCTCTCTCTCTCTCTCTCTCTCTCGCTCTCTCTCTCTCTCTCTCTTTCTCTCTCTCTCTCTCTCTCTCTCTCTCTCTCTTTATCTCTCTCTCTCTCTCTCTCTCTCTCTCTCTCTCTCTCTCTCTCTCTCTCTCTCTCTCTCTCTCTCTTTATCTCTCTCTCAAGTGCAAGCAGAGGAGCTCTCTCTCTGCATCTGAAAGTGTTTGGTCTGTTTTGTTCTGTTTAGCTTCATATTGACTGGCCATATTGAGTCAGGAAACTTAGGGGAAGAAGTTAATCATCACACAACAAGACTGAAATAGTAAACCACAAGAAATCAATCGGAAATCAATCAATCAATAACAGTAATGAGAGATTCGCTGAATGCAGCAACGGAAATAATTAATGAGTTAGGATGGAGTTAGCTGACTGGCTTTCAGAAGAACAATAATCAATGCAATGTGGGGACAACGTGGGGCGGCAGGTAGCTTAGTGGATAAGAGCGTAGTGCCAGTAACCGGAAGGTCGCTGGTTCTAATCCCCGAGCCGACTATGTGAAAAATCTGTCGATGTGCCCTTGAGCAAGGCACTTAACCCTAATTGCTCTTGTAAGTCGCTCTGGATAAGAGCGTCTGCTAAATGACTAATATGTAAATGTAACTAGGCCTACAGTATGTGCATATGTTTATGAGTGCATATTCAAAATCCTTAACCTTGAAACCACTGTGGCGTGACCTGTCACTTTCCCCACATGTCTTATGCCACTGTGGCCCTCTGCTGCCATGACAGTTCTGACATGACCACCCGTTGCTTATCACAAGCTGTGATCACACACACACCAGTGGTGGAAAAAGTACTCAATTGTCATACTTGAGTAAAAGTAAAGATACCTTAATAGAAAATGGCTCAAGTAAAAGTGAAAGTCAACCAGTAAAATACCACTTGAGTAAAAGTATTTGTTTTAAAATATACTTAATTATCAAAAGTAAATGGAATTGCTAAAATGTACTAAGCATCAAAAGTAAAAGTATAAATCATTTCAAATTCCTTATATTAAGCAAACCAGACGGCACAATTTTCATTTATTTTTTATTGACAGATAGCCAGGGGCACACTCCAACGCTCAGACATAATTTACAAATGAAGCATGTGTGTTTAGTGAGTCCACCAGATCAGAGGCAGTAGGGATGACCAGGGATGTTCTCTTGATAAGTGTGTGAATTGGACAATTTTCCTGTCAAAATGTAACGAGTACTTTTGGGTGTCAGGAAAAATGTATGGAGTAAAAAGTACATTATTTTCTTTAGGAATGTAGTGAAGTAAAAGTAAAAGTTGCCAAAAATGTAAATAGTAAAGTAAAGTACAGATAGCCCAAAAAATGACTTAAGTAGTACTTTGAAGTATTTTTACCTAAGTACTTTACACCACTGACATACACACACACACACACACACACATATATATATATATACACTACCAGTCAAAAGTTTGGACACGCCTACTCATTGAAGGGTTTTTCTTTATTTTAAAATGTTTTTACATATGTAGTAACCAAAAAAGTGTTAAACAAATCAAAATATATTTCAAGCCACCTTTTGCCTTGATGACAGCTTTGCACACTCTTGGCATTTTCTCAACCAGCTTCATGAGGTAGTCACCTGGAATGCATTTCAATTAACACGTGTGCCTTCTTACAAGTTAATTATTGTGGAATTTCTTTCCTTCTTAATGTGTTTCAGCCAATCAGTTGTGTTGTGACAAGGTAGAGGGGGTATACAGAAGATAGCCCTATTTGGTAGAAGACCAAGTCCATATTATGGCAAGAACAGCTCAAATAAGCAAAGAGAAACGACAGTCCATCATTACTTTAAGACATGAAGGTCAGTCAATACGGAAAACGTAAAGCACTTTGAAAATTTCTTCAAGTGCAGTCGCAAAAACCATCAAGCGCTATGATGAAACTGGCTCTCATGAGGACCGCCACAGGAATTGGAAGACCCAGAGTTACCTCTGCTGCAGAGGATACATTAATTAGAGTTACCAGTCTCAGAAATTGCAGCCCAAATAAATGTTTCACAGAGTTCAAGTCACAGACATATCTCAACATCAACTGTTCAGAGGAGACTGTGTGAATCAGACCTTCATGGTCAAATTGCTGCAAACAAACCACTACTAAAGGACACCAAATATAAGAAGAGACTTCCTTGGGCCAAGAAACACGAGCATTGGACATTAGACTGGTGGAAATTTGTCCTTTGGTCTGATGAGTCCAAATTGAGATTTTTGGTTCCAATCACCGTGTCTTTGTGAGACGCGGTGTGGGTGAACATATTATCTCCTTGTGTGTAGTTCCCATCGTAAAGCATGGAGGAGGAGTTGTTATGGTGTTGGGGTGCTTTGCTGGTGACACTGTTTGTGATTTATTTAGAATTCAAGGCACACTTAACCAGCATGGCTACCACAGCATTCTGCAGCGATACACCATCTCATCTGGTTTGGGCTTAGTGGGACTATCAATTGTTTTTCAACAGGACATTGACCCAACACACCTCCAGGCGGTGTAAGGGCTATTTTACCAAGAAGGAGAGTGATGGAGTGCTTCATCAGATGACCTGGCCTCCACAATCCCCCGACCTCAACCCAATTGAGATGGTTTGGGATGAGTCGGACCGCAGGGTGAAGGAAAAGCAGCCAGCAAGTCCTCAGCATATGTGGGAACTCCTTCAAGACTGTTGGAAAAGCATTCCAGGTGAAGCTGGTTGAGAGAATGCCAAGAGTGTGCAAATCTGTCATCAAGGCAAAGGGTGGCTATTTGAAGAATCTCAAATATAAAATATATTTTGATTTGTTTAACACTCTTTTGGTTACTACATGATTCCATATGTGTTATTTCATTAGTTTGGATGTCTTCACTATTATTCTCCAATGTATAAATGTTTTCAGACACAGTTTGTCCTGCAGGTCTCTCTACTTCCTCCTCACTCCCACTGAGGCAGGCTGGGTAATGCGTGTGTCATTTCCTGTCGGTCCCCTCCCCCTCACAACACACAGCGGCTCCATGTAATCCCTGTGCCAGGTCCAGACGGCCTCCCTCCACAACCCCACGACACCACCGTCCCCGCCAAGAAACACAGCCACACGTTCATTGTTTGGTTCCCGCCATGTAATGTACTGGCAATATCTGTTACATAATGCTACAGGCATATAGTGTGCATTGACAGTATAGCTGAGCCAACCTGCATGAACGTTGGTCGATTTTTATAGCTGAGCCAACCTGCATGAACGTCGGTCGATTTTTATAGCTGAGCCAACCTGCATGAACGTCGGTCGATTTTTATAGCTAAGCCAACCTGCATGAACGTTGGTCGATTTTTATAGCTGAGCCAACCTGCATGAACGTTGGTCGATTTTTATAGCTGAGCCAACCTGCATGAACGTTGGTCGATTTTTATAGCTGAGCCAACCTGCATGAACGTTGGTCGATTTTTATAGCTGAGCCAACCTGCATGAACGTTGGTCGATTTTTATAGCTGAGCCAACCTGCATGAACGTTGGTCGATTTTTATAGCTGAGCCAACCTGCATGAACGTTGGTAGATTTTTATAGCTGAGCCAACCTGCATGAACGTTGGTCGATTTTTATAGCTGAGCCAACCTGCATGAACGTTGATAGATTTTTATAGCTGAGCCAACCTGCATGAACGTTGGTCGATTTTTATAGCTGAGCCAACCTGCATGAACATTGATAGATTTTTATAGCTGAGCCAACCTGCATGAACATTGATAGATTTTTATAGCTGAGCCAACCTGCATGAACATTGATAGATTTTTATAGCTGAGCCAACCTGCATGAACATTGGTAGATTTTTTTAAAAACCTGCAGGGGAATCTACTGACTGATACAGTAAGGTCTTGTGTTTAACATCCTTGTTTTCCCAGTTTTGCCTTTTGGATTTTCATCAAGAATAGTTTTGATTTCTTAGCAAAGACACATAGGAGATAGATTAAGTGAAAGACAGCAGTGCAGTGAGTTTGGCCAATCATTTTCATTTTCAAAGACATTCTCTCCTCTCAGGCTGGGAGAAGAGAAGTGGTGCTTGTGTAGGTGTGTAGGTGTGTAGGTGTGTGTGTTTGTAGCGATGACACGCTGACTTATGTGGCTGGATTTCATGTGAAGTTACACACACACACACATACACACACACACACACACACACACACACACACACACACACACATACACACACACATACATTTCCACCAAATTGTACTTTCACACAGTAACATATTAATAAAGGATAGAGTAATGATTTCACACAGTAACCCACACATTAATAAAGCATGGAGTCATGGTTGGAAAAAAAATTTAGTTAGCAATTTCCCCTTTTTCATTGAGTGTTCAGAACTGGACTGAAAGGAAACCTGGAGTCTTTGAATGTCGGCTGAACATTGTGTAGAAGTAAAGAAAGAAAGGCTGTTAGATCTTTTACCTTCAGGTGAAATTGGTGCTAGACCAAAACACAACTTTGTTCTTCAAATTAAAAACGTTTTCTGTTTGCCACTAAGTATCTGAGCACAAACATTCTAATGAATTGCTTGACTTAGAGGAACGACGTGAAGATGGAATACAGCAGTACGTCCCACATGTTAAACTACTGTTTTATCACCTCGATAAAATACTTTAAATCCCTAAAAGCAGATGTAAGAAGAGGACATATGACTTCTTTAAGTTCCTTTAAGACTGGAAGATTAGTGAGTAAAATTAGGATTATTCCATGTGGACTCTTAAGTGCTTTAGTAGAGGTTATTTAATCTCTTGTCTTCCTGATTTTGATTTAAATTAAAACTATTACTAAACAATGTATTTTTTTTTTCACGAGGAGAATAATAGAGTGTATGAATGATCATCACTAAAAAAATAAGTTAGTCAGCTATAGCAGAAATAGCAGTAGCTATAAACTCAGAAGTCACTAAGGTACAGTATGCACTGAAAATGATTAATATTGCATTAAAACTATATATATATTTTATATATGGAAGCATTCAGCCAAGTAAATGTATTGTTTGCCCTGCCTCTCCTATATTCCCTGAGGAGAGAGCAGCATTCTGCGATCCATACCTCTGGCACCAGGAAGATTGAAGAGCCCAATCCCCTCTGAGACATACAGTAGCTTGCAGCTCCTGTTGTGTTGCATTTTGGTTTGAATTGTCATCCCAGGAAACTGAGGTGACTTTCTACGTAGTGATGGACCCTAAGAGATCAGAGTCTACGTAGTGATGGACCCTAAGAGATCAGACTCTACGTAGTGATGGACCCTAAGAGATCAGAGTCTACGTAGTGATGGACCCTAAGAGATCAGAGTCTACGTAGTGATGGACCCTAAGACATCAGATTACCCTCTGATCAATGACATGTTGCTTACAGAAAACCACTTTTTTTTTTTTTTGTGATGGCTTCTTCTTCTGCCATAAGCTAAATGGTTTCTGTCACACCTCAGAGGGGGCAGTGTCTGTTAGTGAGAATGATCCTCCGCGTCCATGTCTCACGGTCTGCCACGTGTCTTCCTTAGTCTCCAGTGGATTCCCAGTGATGTGTCCCAAATCGCACCGTACCGCCTATATTCTGTAGTGCACTACTTCTGACCAGGGCCCATAAAAAAAGGGAACAGGGTTCCATTCGGGACACAGCCCCTGACAGTGTGGAACTGTGAAGGCTTTGCCACAATGTCGTAAAAAAAAAAAAAAAAACTATTGGCCATGATGAAGTGCTTAGCCGGAACACTTTCATGCCTGGAGTCATAATCCCTCAGTGGTGACAGGGTGATCCATCACGACCTATCTCTGCTCCCGTCCCTCCGCCGTGACAGATATTATTGTATAAACGCTCCCAGGAGGTCCCTATCTGAAGGGTATATTAAGAACTGTTATAGACCTTATGCATCCCAAATTGTACCCTAGTCCCTATAGAGTGCACTACTTTTGACCAGAGCCCTATGGGGGAGAGTGAGTGACTCTGAGTGAGTATCTGAGTGAGTGACTGAGTGACTGAGTGACTGAGTGACTGAGTGACTGAGTGACTGAGTGAGTGACTGAGTGAGTGACTGAGTGAGTATCTGAGTGAGTGACTGAGTTATAAACTCAGAAGTTATTGAGAGAGTGACTGAGTGAGTGTCTGACTGAGTGACTGAGTGAGTGACTGACTTCCTATCCACCTCTCATTCTATCCTCCTATCCTCCTCCTATCCTAAACCCAGGCTCTGATTGTCCAAAAGCTGCCTTGTGTCATCGATGTCATTGATGGTTTTTTTGCATCAGGATGAGTTCTGAATCTGATCAAGGCTTGGCTGGTAGGTAGGTAGACAGCATAGCTCTCCTCTCTTTATTTTATCCCCTGTGGTAAAATAACATCAGAGCGAGAGGGAATTGGATGAATCGCTATGCATATCTGATGTCCAACTCTCTGTCTATCCGAATAATGATCTAAGAAACCAACATTCAATGTTGGAAACCTCTACCAACCAAGCTTCAGAGACTGAATAGTTTGATTGACAGCTTATAGTTTAAGTCCTAAGGTTTGTGTAACAGGGGTAACATGCTGACATCACGTAGGGACCAGGATGTTTCCCTTGGTAGAGAGACAAAGAAGCTGGAAAATATTATGGATTTTTTTGCATCCTCAAAGAGACTCGTAAAAAACAAAATGTATAAGACTATGGGATTTAGTTAACTCTTGATACCTCATCTCCAAGACAGTGCCTTCAGAAAGTATTCAGAGTTATTTCACATTTTGCGTTACAGACGGAATAAAACATTTTTTAAATATTTATTTTTTACCCATCTACACACAATACTCCATAATGACCTGGTGAAAACGTGTTTTTAGAAATGTTTGCAAATCTATTGAAAATGAAATACTGAAATATGTTACAGGAGGGGGTCGCAGTTCCGGAGCGACCCACTAGGTGTCATCCTCCGACAACCTTAGGCACCTCCTCACTCACTCTGGACTAATCATTATCCTATTGGTGTCACCTGTGTCTACCTGTTCACCTGAATATTTATGCCCTCTCTTCCCTGTGTTCCCTTGCTCTGTTTTCTCTGCTAGTTCTCGATGCCAAATAGTACTAATCAGTGTCTGATCGCGAGACGTATGTACAGGTACTTGAGAAGTGTTCTCCCTGTTTCATTGTTGTTTTCAGTCGTAGTTAGTATTTCGTATGTTTGCTGTCAGCCTGTTTTTGGAGACCAATTTGCTCCTCCTTTATTTATATAAGTCCGTTATTTTGTATCCTGGTTTTGGAACCACCAGTAAAGATCCTAGTTTCACCATCTCTGTCTACTGTCTATCCTGCACCGCACCAGGGTCACACCTCACACCAACCCTAAGTAAACACTTTGTAGAAGCACCTTTGGCAGCAATTACCGTTGTGAGTCTTTCTGGGTAAGTCTCTAAGCGCTTTCCACACCTGGATTGTACAACATTTGCCCATTATTCTTTTCAAAATTCTTCAAGCTCTGTCAAATTGGTTGTTGATCATTGCTAGACAACCATTTTCAGGTCTTGCCATAGATTTTCAAGCAGATTTAAATCAAAACTGTAACTTGGCCACTCTTGGTAAGCAACTCGAGTTTAGATTTTGCCCTGTGTTTTAGGTTATTGTCCTGCTGAAATGTGAATTCATCTCCCAGGTGGACAGCAGCCTGAACCAGATCGTCCTCTAGGATTTTGCCTGTGCTTAGCTACATTCGGTTTAATTTTTATCCTGAAAAACTCCCTTAATGATTACAAGCATACCCATAACATGATGCAGCCACCACTATGCTTGAAAATAAGGAGAGCGGTACTCAGTAATGTGTTGTATTGGATTTGTCCCAAACATAACACTTTGTATTCAGGACAGAAAGTGAATTGTTTTGCCTCATTTTTTGAAGTATTTCTTTTGTGCCTTGTTGCAAACAGGATGCATGTTTTGGAATATTTTTATTCTGTACAGGATTCCTTCTTTTCACTGTCAATTAGGTTAGTATTGTGGAGTAATGACAATGCTGTTGATACATTCTCAGTTTTCTCATCCATAAAACTCTTTAACTGTCACCACTGGCCTCATGGTGAAATCCCTGAGCGGTTTCCTTCCTCTCCGGCAACTGAGTTAGGAAGGATGCCTGTATTTATGTAGTGACTGGGTGTACATACACCATCCAAAGTGTAATTAATAACTTCACCATGCTCAAAGGGATATTCAATGTCTGCTCTTTTTTTTAACCCATCTACCAATAGGTGCCCTTCTTTGAGAGACATTGGAAAACCTCCCTGGTCTTTGTGGTTGAATCATTATTTGAAATTCATTGCTCGACGGAGGGACCTTACATATAAATGTATGTGTGGGGTACAGAGATGAGGTAGTCAATCCAAAATCATGTTAAACACTATTATTGCACACAGAGTGAGTCTATGCAACTTATTATGTGACTTGTTAAGCACATTCTTACACCTGAACTTATTTAGGCTTGCCATAAAAAAGGGGTTGAATACTTATTGACTCAAGACGTTTCAGCTTTTCATTAGTAATTGATTTGTAAACATTTCAAAAAACGTCATTCTACTTTGACATTATAGGGTATTGTGTGTAGCCCAGTGACAAAAAAATCTAAATGTAATCTATTTTAAATTCAGGCCGCAACTCAAGAAAATATAAATAAAAAGTCAAGGGGTTGTGAATGCACTGTAGGTGAAGTAACACACTCAGTGGGTGACCTGATAATTGAGCTCAAATGATAATCAGGTTAGACAAGGTGTTGTTTTCTCCTTTTAGAGCTCTGTAGGGAGCAGGTTCACTCTGATGATGGATAGACCTGGGGTATGTTCAGTAGGGCACGGAATGGAATAAAACGGGCCAAAGCGAGGGGGGGGGGGGGGGGGGGGACGACTCTCTGAACTTGTCCCATAAGAAACGTAGGTTTCAGTTTGTTTAAAGTTATATTAGTCGAATGTATGGGATATGCATGGTACTGTATACATCATCCAACGAAATGCTTACTTTCAGGTTTCTTCTCGACAATGCAACAACAATAAGAAATAATAAAAGATAAGAATAGGAACACAAAGTAAATGTCTCAGTAGAATAGAATAGACATTTTAGCATCAGTATAATACAGGAAGGGGCAATTTATATTTACACGTGTTTTGGTATGTCTGTGTGTGTCTGTGTGTGTCTGTGTGTCTGTGTGTGTGTGTGTGTGCGCGCGCTAAGGTGCAAAGAATCAGAGCAGGTGGTCAGTCCAGTTGAAGTGTTCAGCAGTCTGATGGCTTGTAGATAGAAACTGTTTCTGAGCCTGTTGGTATCAGACCTCATGCTCCGATACCGTCTGCCAGACGATAAGGGAGAGAACAGCACGTGGCTGGAGGGTGTGTTGGGTCCTTGATGATGCTGCATGCCTTCCTCAGGCACCGTTTTGAGTAGATGTCCTGGATGTGTGGGAGCACGGTCCCAGTGATGTCCTGGATGGGTGGGAGCACGGTCCCAGTGATGTCCTGGATGGATGGGAACACGGTCCCAGTGATGTCCTGGATGGATGGGAACACGGTCCCAGTGATGTCCTGGATGGGTGGGAGCACGGTCCCAGTGATGCACTTGGCTGTCTTCACCACCCACTGGAGGGCCTTGCAGTCATGGGCGGAGCAGGCCATGATGCAACCGGTCTGGATGCTCTCGATGGTGCAGCGGTAGTAGGAAGTGGAGGTGTTGTTGGGCCTGGGGGGCCCCTGTGTTGAGTCAGTGTGGAGGAGGTGTTGTTTCCAATCCTCCCGTCCTGTTGTCTGCCCGTCAGGAAGTCTAGGATCCAGATTCAGAGGGTAGTGTCCAGACCCAGGGCTCTGAGCCTGGTGTCGAACTTGGAGGGAACAATAGTGTTGAACGCTGAACTGTAGTCAATGAACAGCATTCTCACATAGGTGTTCCTCATATCCAGGTGTGTTACGGCCGTGTGAACAGTGATGTAAATGTTCTCTTCCATGGATCTGCTGGAGCAGTAGGCAGATTGGAGTGGGTCCAGAGTACCTGGAATGCTGCCCTTGATGTGGGCCATGACCAGCCTCTCGAAGCACTTCATGATGACCGGGGTGAGCGCGACAGGGTGACCTTGGTCTTTTACCAAATAGGGCTATCTTCTGTATACCACCCCTACCTTGTCACATCACAACTGATTGGGTCAATCGCATTAAGAAGGAAAGAAATTCCACAAATTAACTTTTAACAAGGCACACCTGTTAATTGAAATGCATTCCAGGTGACTACCTCATGAAGCTGGTTGAGAGAATGCCAAGAGTGTGCAAAGCTGTCATCAAGGCAGAGGGTGGCAATTTAAGAATCTCAAATATAAAATACATTTTGAATTGTTTAAAACTTTTTTGGTTACTACATGATTCCATATGTGTTATTTCATAGTTTTGATGTCATCACTATTATTCTACAATGTAGAAAATTGTAAAAATAAAGAGAAACCCTGGAATTTAGGTGTGTCCAAACCTTTCACTGGTCCTGTATGTCTTCCAAATTCCCTACATGACATCTTTTTTTTTCTTTTTTTTTTAGGGGGTAGATCAGCTGAATATTGGAGATAGATTGTAACTTCCAACAATTTAATTGTCTGCATCACTTCCAATCCCCCATGTTTTTATATATATATATATATATATATATATATATATATATACATATATATATATATATATATATATATATATATATATATATATATACACATACACACATACATACATACATACATACATATATATATACACATACACACATACATACATACATAAATACATACATACATACACATACCCTTTAAAAATATATATTCCCCTTTATTACTTTCCAACCCCACCACCCTTTCCCTACTTGGAGGAAACTAGTGAACAACAATGCTTAGGCCTCTACTTCCAGCTTATGCCTACTATCTACATTTTATGGACACAGTCAATTAACAAATAATTATATTTTGTTTGTTTTTTCTCCTGAACTTCCTCTACTCTCAATCTCTCCGATCATTTTCATGATGTCCATCTGGTTCGCTTCTATATGCCATATCTTTCTAACTGTGCTCTTTCAAAAAAGCTCCCAACCTACAACCTATATACTTATTATGGAAACAGTATGCTTACATTATTAGTTATCTGGTTATTATTTGTTGTTAGTAGTTTTAGTCCCATCCTTCAATTCCATTCAACACCTCCCATCTATAACACCATCCATATAGGATTTATATTTGCCATATACAGTGAGGGAAAAAAGGATTTGATCCCCTGCTGATTTTGTACGTTCGCCCACTTACAAATAAATATTCAGTCTATAATTTTTATGGTAGGTTTATTTGAACAGTGAGAGACAGAATAACAACAAAATAATCCAGAAAAACGCATGTCAAATGAGGGAAATAAGTATTTGACCCCCTCTCAATCAGAAAGATTTCTGGCTCCCAGGTGTCTTTTATACAGGTAACGAGCTGAGATTAGGAGCACACTCTTAAAGGCAGTGCTCCTAATCTCAGTTTGTTACCTGTATAAAAGACACCTGTCCACAGAAGCAATCAATCAATCAGATTTCAATCAGGAATCAGCCCAGAACTACACAGGAGGATCTTGTCAATGATCTCAAGGCAGCTGGGACCATAGTCACCAAGAAAACAATTGGTAACACACTACGCCGTGAAGGACTGAAATCCTGCAGTGCTCGCAAGGTCCCCCTGCTCAAGAAAGCACATATACATGCCTGTCTGAAGTTTGCCAATGAACATCTGAATTATTCAGAGGAGAACTGGGTGAAAATGTTGTGGTCAGATGAGACCAAAATCGAGCTCTTTGGCATCAACTCAACTCGCTGTGTTTGGAGGAGGAGGAATGCTGCCTATGACCCCAAGAACACCATCCCCACCGTCAAACATGGAGGTGGAAACATTATGCTTTGAGGATGTTTTTCTGCTAAGAGGACAGGACAACTTCACTGCATCAAAGGGACGATGGATGGGGCCATGTACCGTCAAATCTTGGATGAGAACCTCCTTCCCTCAGCCAGGGCATTGAAAATGGGACGTGGATGGGTATTCCAGCATGACAATGACCCAAAACACACGGCCAAGGCAACAAAGGAGTGGCTCAAGAAGAAGCACATTAAGGTCCTGGAGTGGCCTAGCCAGTCTCCAGACCTTAATCCCATAGAAAATCTGTGGAGGGAGCTGAAGGTTCGAGTTGCCAAACGTCAGCCTCAAAACCTTAATGACTTGGAGAAGATCTGCAAAAAGGAGTGGGACAAAATCCCTCCAGAGATGTGTGCAAACCTGGTGGCCAACTACAAGAAACGTCTGACCTCTGTGATTGCCAACAAGGGTTTTGCCACCAGGTACTAAGTCATGTTTTGCAGAGGGGTCAAATACTTATTTCCCTCATTAAAATGCAAATCAATTTATAACATTTTTGACATGCGTTTTTCTGGATTTTCTTGGTGTTATTCTGTCTCTCACTGGTCAAATAAACCTACCATTAAAATTATAGACTGATCATTTCTCTGTCAGTGGGCAAATGTACAAAATCAGCAGGGGATCAAATACTTTTTTCCCTCACTGTATATTTCAACTGTACTGTGATGTCTTACAAAAGTTCTGAACCTTTCTATTCTCATTGTTTCTACAGATTGTGAATTGAAAAAATATTTTTTTGCTAAAAGTATTATTATGTTATTGATCGATTGACTATGACTTTTCAGATCAGCCAGTAATGCTATCTGCAAGGTTAGCTCCAGGTAAATATTGCAATCCTTTAGCCATTCATGGACCTGTGTCCAAAAATTACTATTTTGCAATCTATATGGGACGGCTGTCAATCCTTTGGTCCTTAAATGAAACTGATATACTTTTTTATTTATCACAATTTTCTTTAACCAGTTATGTTCTTTAATGCAAGGCCGACAGACAAGTTCCTTACTTTCTCTCCCTTCCACTTTCCTCTTCCATTTTTGCGGTAATGCTGCAATTATTTGGTTGTCATTTTGGGTAGAGCAGACATTTCCATATGTTTTTGTTAGCTGCATGTGTGACATAACTCCACCAGTTCTACCGATGATATCATTTACGAAGATTATACCTTTTTTAAACATTTTGTCCCCAAAAAATGTGTTTTGTCAATTAGTATATTTGAGTTTAACAACAATATTTGTTGCATTATTTGTTCTGTCATTTCTGGAGGATTAAATTGAAATTGCAACCAACTTTCTATGGCTTGTTTTTGAAATAGTGATATTTGGGAGATGATTTCCTTTTCAAATAACGGAAAGTGAGGGGTTGTAATCTGAATATAGGGAAAAAGGCCATTCTTTACATTTTACATTTTAGTCATTTAGCAGACGCTCTTATCCAGAGCGACTTACAGTTAGTGAGTGCATCATTTTTTATTTTTTTCATACTGGCCCCATGTGGGAAACGAACCCACAACCATGGCTTTGCAAGCACCATGCTCTACCAACTGAGCTACACGCGGCCCCATGACAAAATACTTTTGACATAGGTAGGAAATTGGGTGCCATTTGGGATGCTAGGCTGTGTTTATTACCATAACAACATTACCATAACAACATTACCATAACAACATTACCATTACAACATTACCATAACAACATTACCATTACAACATTACCATTACAACATTACCATAACAACATTGCCATAACAACATTACCATAACAACATTACCATAACAACATTACCATAACAACATAATAACGTGCCCTCTTCATGACTTTCTTGGTCTGTTTGGACCATGATAGTTTGATGGTGATGTGGACACCAAGGAACTTGAAACTCTCGACCCGCTCCACTACAGCCCCGTCGATGAGAATGGGGCCGTGTTCGGCCCTCCTTTTTCCTGTAGTCCAAGATCAGCTCCTTTGTCTTGCTCACGTTGAGGGAGAGGTTGTTGTCCTGGCACAACACTGCCAGGTCTCTGACCTTCTCCCTATAGGGTGTCTTATCGTTTTCGGTAAATAAGGCCTACAGTAACACAGTTGTGTCGTCAGCAAACTTAATGAAGGTTTTGGAGTCGTGCTTGGCCACACAGTCGTGGGTGAACAGGGAGTACAGGACGGGACTAAGCACGCACCCCTGAGGGGCTCCTGTGTTGAGGATCAGCGTGGCAGATGTGTTGTTGCCTACCCTTACCACCTGGGGGCGGCCCGTCAGGAAGTCCAGGATCCAGTTGCAGAGGGAGGTGTTTAGTCCCAGGGTCCTTAGCTTAGTGATGAGCTTTGAGGACAATATGGCGTTGAACGCTGAGCTGTAGTCAATGAATAGCATTCTCAAATAGGTGTTCCTCTTGTCCAGGTGGGAAAGGGCAGTGTGGAGAGCAATAGAGATTGCATCACCTGTGGATCTGTTGGGGCGGTATGCAAATTGGAGTGGGTCTAGGGTTTCTGGGATAATGGTGTTGATGTGAGCCATGACCAGCCTTTCAAAGCACTTCATGGCTACCGACGTGAGTGCTACGGGGCGGTAGTCATTTAGGC
>NC_139992.1:3034416-3042907 GCF_964263955.1 Coregonus lavaretus
CATCAACATGATGAGTCTCTCAGACTGACTCCTGTCATCAACATGATGAGTCTCTCTGACTGACTCCTGTCATTATTATCAACATGATGAGTCACTCTGACTGACTCCTGTCATTATTATCAACATGATGAGTCTCTCTGACTGACTCCTGTCATTATTATCAACATGATGAGTCTCTCTGACTGACTCCTGTCATTATTATCAACATGATGAGTCTCTCTGACTGACTCCTGTCATTATTATCAACATGATGAGTCTCTCTGACTGACTCCTGTCATTATTATCAACATGATGAGTCTCTCTGACTGACTCCTGTCATTATTATCAACATGATGAGTCTCTCTGACTGACTCCTGTCATTATCATCAACATGATGAGTCTCTCTGACTGACTCCTGTCATCAACATGATGAGTCTCTCTGACTGACTCCTGTCATCAACATGATGAGTCTCTCTGACTGACTCCTGTCATTATCATCAACATGATGAGTCTCTCTGACTGACTCCTGTCATTATTATCAACATGATGAGTCTCTCTGACTGACTCCTGTCATTATTATCAACATGATGAGTCTCTCTGACTGACTCCTGTCATTATTATCAACATGATGAGTCTCTCTGACTGACTCCTGTCATTATCATCAACATGATAAGTCTCTCTGACTGACTCCTGTCATTATTATCAACATGATGAGTCTCTCTGACTGACTCCTGTCATTATTATCAACATGATGAGTCTCTCTGACTGACTCCTGTCATCAACATGATGAGTCTCTCTGACTGACTCCTGTCATTATTATCAACATGATGAGTCTCTCTGACTGACTCCTGTCATCAACATGATGAGTCTCTCTGACTGACTCCTGTCATTATTATCAACATGATGAGTCACTCTGACCGACTCCTGTCATTATCATCAACATGATGAGTCCCTCTGACTGACTCCTGTCATTATTATCAACATGATGAGTCTCTCTGACTGACTCCTGTCATCAACATGATGAGTCTCTCTGACTGACTCCTGTCATCAACATGATGAGTCTCTCTGACTGACTCCTGTCATTATTATCAACATGATGAGTCACTCTGACTGACTCCTGTCATTATTATCAACATGATGAGTCTCTCTGACTGACTCCTGTCATTGTCATCAACATGATGAGTCTCTCTGACTGACTCCTGTCATTATTATCAACATGATGAGTCTCTCAGACTGACTCCTGTCATCAACATGATGAGTCTCTCTGACTGACTCCTGTCATTATCATCAACATGATGAGTATCTTACTGACTCCTGTCATCAACATGATGAGTCTCTCTGACTGACTCCTGTCATTATTATCTACATGATAAATCTCTCTGACTGACTCCTGTAATTATTATCAACATGATGAGTCTCTCTGACTGACTCCTGTCATCAACATGATGAGTCTCTCTGACTGACTCCTGTCATCAACATGATGAGTCTCTCTGACTGACTCCTGTCATTATTATCAACATGATGAGTCTCTCTGACTGACTCCTGTCATCAACATGATGAGTCTCTCTGACTGACTCCTGTCATTATTATCAACATGATGAGTCACTCTGACTGACTCCTGTCATTATTATCAACATGATGAGTCTCTCTGACTGACTCCTGTCATTGTCATCAACATGATGAGTCTCTCTGACTGACTCCTGTCATTATTATCAACATGATGAGTCTCTCAGACTGACTCCTGTCATCAACATGATGAGTCTCTCTGACTGACTCCTGTCATTATCATCAACATGATGAGTCTCTTACTGACTCCTGTCATCAACATGATGAGTCTCTCTGACTGACTCCTGTCATTATTATCTACATGATAAATCTCTCTGACTGACTCCTGTAATTATTATCAACATGATGAGTCTCTCTGACTGACTCCTGTCATCAACATGATGAGTCTCTCTGACTGACTCCTGTCATCAACATGATGAGTCTCTCTGACTGACTCCTGTCATTATTATCAACATGATGAGTCTCTCTGACTGACTCCTGTCATTATTATCAACATGATGAGTCTCTCTGACTGACTCCTGTCATTATTATCAACATGATGAGTCTCTCTGACTGACTCCTGTCATTATTATCAACATGATGAGTCTCTCTGACTGACTCCTGTCATTATTATCAACATGATGAGTCTCTCAGACTGACTCCTGTCATTATTATCAACATGATGAGTCACTCTGACTGACTCCTGTCATTATTATCAACATGATGAGTCTCTCTGACTGACTCCTGTCATTATTATCAACATGATGAGTCTCTCTGACTGACTCCTGTCATTATTATCAACATGATGAGTCTCTCTGACTGACTCCTGTCATTATCATCAACATGATGAGTCTCTCTGACTGACTCCTGTCATTATCATCAACATGATGAGTCTCTCTGACTGACTCCTGTCATCAACATGATGAGTCTCTCTGACTGACTCCTGTCATTATCATCAACATGATGAGTCTCTCTGACTGACTCCTGTCATTATCATCAACATGATGAGTCTCTCTGACTGACTCCTGTCATCAACATGATGAGTCTCTCAGACTGACTCCTGTCATTATTATCAACATGATGAGTCTCTCTGACTGACTCCTGTCATTATTATCAACATGATGAGTCTCTCTGACTGACTCCTGTCATTATCATCAACATGATGAGTCACTCTGACTGACTCCTGTCATTATTATCAACATGATGAGTCTCTCTGACTGACTCCTGTCATCAACATGATGAGTCTCTCTGACTGACTCCTGTCATCAACATGATGAGTCTCTCTGACTGACTCCTGTCATCAACATGATGAGTCTCTCTGACTGACTCCTGTCATTATTATCAACATGATGAGTCTCTCTGACTGACTCCTGTCATCAACATGATGAGTCTCTCTGACTGACTCCTGTCATTATTATCAACATGATGAGTCTCTCTGACTGACTCCTGTCATTATCATCAACATGATGAGTCTCTCTGACTGACTCCTGTCATTATCATCAACATGATGAGTCTCTCTGACTGACTCCTGTCATCAACATGATGAGTCTCTCAGACTGACTCCTGTCATTATTATCAACATGATGAGTCTCTCTGACTGACTCCTGTCATTATTATCAACATGATGAGTCTCTCTGACTGACTCCTGTCATTATCATCAACATGATGAGTCTCTCTGACTGACTCCTGTCATTATTATCAACATGATGAGTCTCTCTGACTGACTCCTGTCATTATCATCAACATGATGAGTCTCTCTGACTGACTCCTGTCATCAACATGATGAGTCTCTCCGACTGATTCCTGTCATTATCATCAACATGATGAGTCTCTCTGACTGACTCCTGTCATTATCATCAATATGATGAGTCTCTCTGACTGACTCCTGTCATCAACATGATGAGTCTCTCTGACTGACTCCTGTCATTATTATCAACATGATGAGTCTCTCTGACTGACTCCTGTCATTATCATCAACATGATGAGTCTCTCTGACTGACTCCTGTCATTATCATCAACATGATGAGTCTCTCTGACTGACTCCTGTCATCAACATGATGAGTCTCTCAGACTGACTCCTGTCATTATTATCAACATGATGAGTCTCTCTGACTGACTCCTGTCATTATTATCAACATGATGAGTCTCTCTGACTGACTCCTGTCATTATCATCAACATGATGAGTCTCTCTGACTGACTCCTGTCATTATTATCTACATGATGAGTCTCTCTGACTGACTCCTGTCATTATTATCAACATGATGAGTCTCTCTGACTGACTCCTGTCATTATTATCAACATGATGAGTCCCTCTGACTGACTCCTGTCATTATCATCAACATGATGAGTCTCTCTGACTGACTCCTGTCATCAACATGATGAGTCTCTCTGACTGACTCCTGTCATTATTATCAACATGATGAGTCTCTCTGACTGACTCCTGTCATTATCATCAACATGATGAGTCACTCTGACTGACTCCTGTCATTATTATCAACATGATGAGTCTCTCTGACTGACTCCTGTCATCAACATGATGAGTCTCTCTGACTGACTCCTGTCATCAACATGATGAGTCTCTCTGACTGACTCCTGTCATCAACATGATGAGTCTCTCTGACTGACTCCTGTCATTATTATCAACATGATGAGTCTCTCTGACTGACTCCTGTCATCAACATGATGAGTCTCTCTGACTGACTCCTGTCATTATTATCAACATGATGAGTCTCTCTGACTGACTCCTGTCATTATCATCAACATGATGAGTCTCTCTGACTGACTCCTGTCATTATCATCAACATGATGAGTCTCTCTGACTGACTCCTGTCATCAACATGATGAGTCTCTCAGACTGACTCCTGTCATTATTATCAACATGATGAGTCTCTCTGACTGACTCCTGTCATTATTATCAACATGATGAGTCTCTCTGACTGACTCCTGTCATTATCATCAACATGATGAGTCTCTCTGACTGACTCCTGTCATTATTATCAACATGATGAGTCTCTCTGACTGACTCCTGTCATTATCATCAACATGATGAGTCTCTCTGACTGACTCCTGTCATTATTATCAACATGATGAGTCTCTCTGACTGACTCCTGTCATTATCATCAACATGATGAGTCTCTCTGACTGACTCCTGTCATTATTATCTACATGATGAGTCTCTCTGACTGACTCCTGTCATTATTATCAACATGATGAGTCTCTCTGACTGACTCCTGTCATTATTATCAACATGATGAGTCCCTCTGACTGACTCCTGTCATTATTATCAACATGATGAGTCTCTTACTGACTCCTGTCATCAACATGATGAGTCTCTCTGACTGACTCCTGTCATCAACATGATGAGTCTCTCTGACTGACTCCTGTCATTATTATCTACATGATGAGTCTCTCTGACTGACTCCTGTCATTATTATCAACATGATGAGTCACTCTGACTGACTCCTGTCATTATCATCAACATGATGAGTCTCTCTGACTGACTCCTGTCATCAACATGATGAGTCTCTCTGACTGACTCCTGTCATTATTATCTACATGATGAGTCTCTCTGACTGACTCCTGTCATTATCATCAACATGGTGAGTCTCTCTGACTGACTCCTGTCATTATTATCAACATGATGAGTCTCTCTGACTGACTCCTGTCATTATTATCAACATGATGAGTCTCTCTGACTGACTCCTGTCATTATCATCAACATGGTGAGTCTCTCTGACTGACTCCTGTCATTATTATCAACATGATGAGTCTCTCAGACTGACTCCTGTCATTATCATCAACATGATGAGTCTCTCTGACTGACTCCTGTCATCAACATGATGAGTCTCTCTGACTGACTCCTGTCATCAACATGATGAGTCTCTCTGACTGACTCCTGTCATCAACATGATGAGTCTCTCTGACTGACTCCTGTCATTATTATCAACATGATGAGTCTCTCTGACTGACTCCTGTCATCAACATGATGAGTCTCTCAGACTGACTCCTGTCATCAACATGATGAGTCTCTCTGACTGACTCCTGTCATCAACATGATGAGTCTCTCAGACTGACTCCTGTCATCAACATGATGAGTCTCTCTGACTGACTCCTGTCATTATCATCAACATGATGAGTCTCTCAGACTGACTCCTGTCATTATCATCAACATGATGAGTCTCTCTGACTGACTCCTGTCATTATCATCAACATGATGAGTCTCTCAGACTGACTCCTGTCATTATTATCAACATGATGAGTCACTCTGACTGACTCCTGTCATCAACATGATGAGTCTCTCTGACTGACTCCTGTCATTATCATCAACATGATGAGTCTCTCTGACTGACTCCTGTCATTATCATCAACATGATGAGTCTCTCTGACTGACTCCTGTCATTATCATCAACATGATGAGTCTCTCTGACTGACTCCTGTCATCAACATGATGAGTCTCTCTGACTGACTCCTGTCATTATCATCAACATGATGAGTCTCTCTGACTGACTCCTGTCATTATTATCAACATGATGAGTCTCTCAGACTGACTCCTGTCATCAACATGATGAGTCTCTCTGACTGACTCCTGTCATCAACATGATGAGTCTCTCTGACTGACTCCTGTCATTATTATCAACATGATGAGTCTCTCTGACTGACTCCTGTCATTATCATCAACATGATGAGTCTCTCTGACTGACTCCTGTCATTATTATCAACATGATGAGTCTCTCTGACTGACTCCTGTCATTATTATCAACATGATGAGTCTCTCTGACTGACTCCTGTCATTATCATCAACATGATGAGTCTCTCTGACTGACTCCTGTCATTATTATCAACATGATGAGTCACTCTGACTGACTCCTGTCATTATTATCTACATGATGAGTCTCTCTGACTGACTCCTGTCATTATTATCAACATGATGAGTCACTCTGACTGACTCCTGTCATTATTATCAACATGATGAGTCTCTCTGACTGACTCCTGTCATCAACATGATGAGTCTCTCTGACTGACTCCTGTCATCAACATGATGAGTCTCTCTGACTGACTCCTGTCATTATCATCAACATGATGAGTCTCTCTGACTGACTCCTGTCATCAACATGATGAGTCTCTCTGACTGACTCCTGTCATTATTATCAACATGATGAGTCTCTCAGACTGACTCCTGTCATTATTATCAACATGATGAGTCTCTCTGACTGACTCCTGTCATTATCATCAACATGATGAGTCTCTCTGACTGACTCCTGTCATCAACATGATGAGTCTCTCTGACTGACTCCTGTCATTATCATCAACATGGTGAGTCTCTCTGACTGACTCCTGTCATTATTATCAACATGATGAGTCTCTCTGACTGACTCCTGTCATCAACATGATGAGTCTCTCTGACTGACTCCTGTCATTATCATCAACATGATGAGTCCCTCTGACTGACTCCTGTCATTATCATCAACATGATGAGTCTCTCTGATTGACTCCTGTTATTATCATCAACATGATGAGTCTCTCTGACTGGCCATTAGCAGTAATGTGGCTCTAGCAGTATTGATAAGATAAGCATCAACAGAATTACGCTCCGTATGAAAACGTCTAGTGGCTGTGTTAATATAAATGTGAATGTGATGACACTTAGTAAAGGAAACCTTTCCCCTACTAATTTCCTCTCAATTGCTTTCTAATTACTGTGACTGATGAAGGGAGTACGGAAACCCCAGGGAGAAAACACTGTGATGATGATTATCATTAGTATTAATGTTTAATTATTCAACTTAATTCTCATCCCAGCATCGCTGCCTCGGCACAGTCCAATTGACAAGATGGGGCCCGTGACAGTGATATTGTAAATGTAGCTTAATGAATCTCTCACAGATTGTCATCATCATTTAAAATCACCTAATGAATACAAAAAAAAAGTATTAACCTGCACAGTTAATCAATTCATTATTGTTTATTTTTTATTCTGATTGTCCTATCAAATGAGTCAAGCCTGATTAAATACAGAGAGAATTAATCATATAGTTTATGAAACGGGGCACAAACAAAAGACCGATTAGGTCAGATTTTTCCGGAATGCAGCTGATCCGTTGCTGTGGCAGCCTGTAATTACAGGCTAAGCGGAATTAGAATTAGTTTGGAGTTTCATTTGGGACCCGCAATCAGAATTTGTACTAAGCATTTCAGTAATTTAGTAATTTAGCAGAGCCGGATACATAACTGGCCTTTAGGACTCTGCTGATTCTGAAAGGAGAGGGAGAGAGCACCGGGAAAAAGAAAAGAAAAGTGAGGTTCCAAAAAAAAAAAAACCATCCGCCTATTCGGACTATCAACCAGAGTAATTCCCCAGGTGACGCACTGCTCGGTCCAGCACAATATTGACTTTATTTAAACAACGAATGAACCTGTGAAGCAAAACTTAGCTGTGGCCAGGCAAGTGTGGGGGGACGTTCGCTAGGGGACATGGTGGGGAAATTGTTTTTAGATTACATTTGGGCTAAGGTGGTTCCACCCAGAGCTCCCAAGCCGCTCTCTCAGAGGTGAGGGTGTGGTCAGTTTTCATTAGCCATCAGCTTGTTCATGCACACAGTATGTCCCAAATGGCACCCTATCACCTATATAGTGCACTACTAAATAGGGAAAAGTAGTGCACTAAATAGGGACTAGGGTGCCATTTGGGACGCATTAACAGAGAACATTTGGGAGGAAGGCTCTGATGTTAGCCACTCCTTGTTAGCTGGGCTGTGAAATCAATATTTTCCCAACCTAGAGCTTTATAATGGGGTCTTCTCAGGATTAACCGTGTGTAAAGGGGGGAGATCATGTTTTGCTAGATGTAAACACACTTAGAAAATATCTTATCACCCTCCAAGTAGAAAGTGGGAGGGATGCTACCATAGAAAGAGGAATTGGAGTGCTCAACTCAAAAGGTTGTGTAACAGAAAGCATTTAGATACC
>NC_139992.1:3043107-3223107 GCF_964263955.1 Coregonus lavaretus
CATCGCAGTATCGAGTAAATCAATTTCCCACCTGGACCGGTTATTAAATGGGGAGGGGGAAAACCTTCTGCCATCCCAGACATTATCATTATTTCTGCTGCAAAGAAACCATTTCAGCACTGTAGTATAAATTCCTTTGGAACCTAAGGCACTTTTTGATTCTAGAGCTCAGCCAGCTATTCATTTAGTGCCGTTGTGGAGGGTGAGGGGGTGGGGGGGGTGTAGCTACTTGATGTCCTCATGCGCAGGGACCAGGCTGGCATATCAATGTAGTGGCATGTCATTGACAGTGTATTACATTGATGAACAATCCATTTGCTTAGCTCTGAGAGGGGAATAATTTAATGTATTTCCATAATTTTGCCTATCTTCAGGATCCTTGTGGTCTTTAATGTTCACATTTGTGACTTGCCATTATATTGATTCCACCCAAGCAATTTCTCACCTGCTGCAATGCCAGCGATGAAAGGAAGAGTTGGAGATGAGCCGTTTGATATTAGGGGCAGAACCAACCACGCGGTGTCCTGGAGCCCATTTACATTTTAGGAAGATGCTATATATTGATATACACATTGATACTCTATAACACAGCCTTGTATTCACCTTCTAGGAAGAGACCATTGAGAGAACACATTAAAACATGTAAGTCTTGCGTTCCAAGTCTTGCATGCTGTTTCATCTACAAATGAATTAGACTGGATTTACTTTTCAAATGGATCAGCAACATTTCAGCACAAAAAAGAACAGTAAAGGAGGGAGTGAGTCCTACCTTCTGTCCTAGTTAGAAATTCATAAAAATGCACAAAAAATATCAAATGAAATAAACAATTTGTCCCTATATTACATGGCCATGGTGAGAATGAGGTTACAATATGGTCAATAACCTCTCACATAGCCTAATATAATATTAACACCAAATTTACATTTTGACTCGGGAACAGGAGTAAAATAATATGCTTTAATTATTTCAGCATCTTGAGATAACGTGAATGCGCAGTTAGGGACTGACCATGTTAAGAATATAATAATAATAATAATAATAATAATAATAATAATAATATGCCATTTAGCAGACGCTTTTATCCAAAGCGACTTACAGTCATGCGTGCATACATTTTTACGTATGGGTGGTCCCGGGGGATCGAACCCACTACCCTGGCGTTACAAGCGCCATGCTCTACCAATTGAGCTACAGAGGACCACATGTTATCTTTATCAGCATCATAAAAGCTGCCAGCATTTCAACCACATAAAATATGCATCCGAGCCTAACTTCAATCCTATCAAAAAACATGTTGGGTTGTTTTTACAACTTTCTATTTCCTTAAAACCGGAAAATCTGAAGTCATTAGGACATTTTGCATGGAAAATCGTTCTTTTTTTGAGGGTTATTGCATTTTCTCCCCGGTCCCTAAACGTCTTTGCTGCAGGAGAGAGGAAAGAGATAACTAACTGATTGTCAACTAGGTTGAAGCATTCATTCTATCCATCTATTACATTATTCTGGTGCGCAAGGGTTTATTTAGTCTTCTAGGGCAACAAGTAATGACAGAAGAGAAGCTGCATGTATCTAATTATAGACAAGTTGGCTAACCAAATAGCCTACCAAAATGTCAGAAACATAGGCCTATCTAAAAAAAAAAAGCCTGTCAAAAAATAATTCTGCCGTCGCTAACTGTACGGCGCATTTTCTATATTTTCGGGTTACGGTTGGGTGTGGTCCTCAGATTTTCACTTTATTACATACGGACGGGTTATTAGCAGTTGCGTGTGGGTGCGGATTAACAAACAGCTCACCCACGCATCACTTGTGTGTGTGTCTGTGTGTGTGGGTGTGTGTGTGTTTGTGTGCGCATGCATGCACACACACATACTGTATATACACACACACCACACACACACCTATCTAACACAGGTCTCTTTTAGACGTTACATGATCTCTCTCCCTCTCACACCATAGGGGTGTAGGATTAGTTCCTGCCTCGTTTCACAACAGCAGTAGGACATAGGGGGGGGGGATCAAGACAGACCTTGAAATGGGGAAGAAATTATTCAGCTTGGTTTAGTTTGATGTCATACAGTCCCATTGGTAAAATTATTAGGTTGGTGTCAGCCTTAGGGAAGGAAGGGCATTGGACTGGATTGGTATGTTAGTATGTGTTTTTACATCCAATACATTCCTTTTCTCTTCTAGAGATTCTGAGAGAAACATTCACAGACTTCAGTTTTGTGTCAAGAGGATTTAGAAAATGCACCAAGAAGCCTTTTTGACCCGAATGACTGAACCAAAAAATGCGTTCATCTCTTATTCTCCTTCCACCATGTTCCCTCCCCCACATAGCTTTTACATCAGGCCACACAAAGCTACAATTCATTAGGCCTTATAACAAGCTATGGCCGTTTGATGAATGGGACAGTCTGGCTCGTCTATCTCTTTCCCTGAGATAAAGCAAAATGATGTCATCAATTATTAAACATGATTGAAAACGCTGCATGAATATTCATGTTTACACTGACGATAAAAGAGCAGTCTGCAATTTGTGACAAAAAAAAACATCAACTGGGAGTAAACCTTTACAATAACAAGAACAATATGTGAAAGACATGATTTTCGGACATGGTTTTGGGATTTTTCACCTTAATCTTTCACACGAATCAGACATGTTATTTCTTAATATGTCACATGTGATATTCTAAGTTTCATGCTTTGCTTTGCGGGATTAGAATGAGCCAAGAGGACCGAAACTGGGATTCTCTTCCAATTTATTATTAATTTCTCTCAATCTCAGGAAATTGACTATTCGATTTAAAAAAGGGCTGTCAAACATTTCAAAATAGAATCAAGTTAATCACAGGATTTGCTGTGATTAATCACAATTCATTGTAAATTCTAAATGTGCTTAGATTGAGCAGATTTTCGATATAAAAAGCACTAGAAGAAAATTGACGTCTTGATTTTATCAAAAGTACAGTGCCTTGCAAAAATATTCATCCCCCTTGCCGTTTTTCCTATTTTGTTGCATTACAACCTGTAATTTAAATGGATATTTATTTGGATTTCATGTAATGGACATACACAAAATAGTCCAAATTGGTGAAGTGAAAAAATCTAAAATCAAATCAAAAAAATAAATAACGGAAAAGTGGTGTGTGAATATGTATTCACCCCCTTTGCTATGAAGCCCCTAAATAAGATCTGGTGCAACCAATTACCTTCAGAAGTCACATAATTAGTGAAATAAAGTCCACCTGTGTGCAATCTAAGTGTCACATGATCTCAGTATATATACAGCTGTTCTGAAAGTCCCCAGAGTCTGCAACACCACTAAGCAAAACGCACCACCAAGCAAGCGGCACCATGAAGACCAAGGAGCTCTCCAAACAGGTCAGGGACAAAGTTGTGGAGAAGTACAGATCAGGGTTGGGTTATAAAAACATATCCGAAACTTTGAACATCCCATGGAGCACCATTAAATCCATTATTAAAAGATTGAAAGAATATGGCACCACAACAAACCTGCCAAGAGAGGGCTGCCCACCAAAACTCACGGACCAGGCAAGGAGGGCATTAATCAGAGAGGCAACAAAGAGAACAAAGATAACCCTGAAGGAGCTGCAAAGCTCCACAGCGGAGATTGGAGTATCTGTCCATAGGACCACTTTAAGCCGTACACTCCACAGAGCTGGACTTTACGCAAGAGTGGTCAGAAAAAAGCCATTGCTTAAAGAAAAAAATAAGCAAACACGTTTGGTGTTCACCAAAAGACATGTGGGAGACTCCCCAAACATATGGAAGAAGGTACTCTGGACAGATTTTTGGCTTTTTGGCCATCAAGGAAAACGCTATGTCTGGGGCAAACACAACACCTTTTATCACCCGAGAACACCATCACCACAGTGAAGCATGGTGGTGGCAGCATCATGCTGTGGGGATGTTTTTCATCTGCAGGGACTGGGAAACTGGTCAGAATTGAAGGAATGATGGATGGTGCTAAATACAGGTTCCCCTTCCAGTAGGACAATGACCCTAAGCATACTGCTAAAGCAACACTCGTGTGGTTTAAGGGGAAACATTTAAATGTATTGGAATGGCCTAGTCAAAGCCAAGACCTCAATCCAATTGAGAATCTGTGGTATGACTTAAAGATTGCTGTACACCAGTGGAACCCATCCAACTGGAAAGAGCTGGAGCAGTTTTGCCTTGAAGAATGGGCAAAAATCCCAGTGGCTACATGTGCCAAGCTTATAGAGACATACCCCAAGAGAAAGCTGTAATTGCTGCAAAAGGTGGCTCTACAAAGGGGGGGGTGAATAGTTATTGATATTATGTTTTCATAGTGTTGTGTGGACCAGGTTAGAGTTAGTAGATAAGTGACTTGGTGCCACAGAGTCTACATTTCATTATGTCAAAGGAGATTACTGATGTTGATCTTAGAATGATTGATGGACAGGATATACTGACTTGGGGTAAAGGGTAATAACATCAAAGAAGGGAGTGCCCACTGAAGGGTTACAAGATGTTCGTGAAGAAACGTGTAACAGAGCGTATATAAGTGAGAGGGTCTCTTTGTTCAAGTTAGTTCAAAATGGCAAGAGGCAGAGCCCTGTCCTTCTGTTATAACGGACCATGGTACCTACTAAATATCTATATGAACTCCCCAGCTAAGTTTTAAATATCTTATTGCATCATTAATTACTTGATACCCTAGAAACTCATCATAACAGTTATGCACACTCAAGTTTTCTGTTTTTTGCATCTTCAAAGTGGTAGGCATGTTGTGTAAATCAAATGATACAACCCCGCAAGAAATCCATTTTAATTCCAGGTTGTAAGGCAACAAAATAGGAAAAATGCCAAGGGGGGTGAATACTTTCGCAAGCCACTGTAACGGTTAGCAAAATCAGGGAAATTGATAAAACACACTTTCTTTATCCTCAATGTCAATTGTTATTTTTAGCTCTATAGATCATGTATTTTGAATGATTTCAGTGCATTTTGAATGCTTTCAGACTATGTGATTAATCGCAATAAAAGAAAAGTGCACAAAAATTACAAAAGGTTAACTTGTTAACTGATTAATAGTGTCACGATCGCCAATGAAGTATGACCAAAGCGCAGCGTTGGGAGTGAACATGATGATTTTAATTTTGAAACACACGACAAAACAAAACACGATCCGTGACGTCCTCAGTTACACCGACTGAATAAAGAACAAAAACCCACAACCACAAGGTGAACACAGACATTTAAATATGGCTCCCAATCAGAGATAACGAGCCGACAGCTGACACTCGTTACCTCCGATTGGGAGTCACTGACCAAACATAGAACGCGAACACCTAGACACTACCCACAGTACACAACACACGGAAATCTACACACCCTGACTAAACACAAAAAGTCCTAGAACCAGAGTGTGACAGTACCCCCCCCCAAAGGCGCGGACTGCGACCGCGCCTAACTACAAGCAAACAGGGGAGGGCTGGGTGGGCATTCCTCCTCGGCGGCGGCTCCGGCTCCGGGCTTCCTCCCCACTTCCTCTCCAACCCCCCAAAGTACCCCTGGTCCTGCCTAGCCCCGCTGGCCGGAACCGGACTGACGACACGCGCCCCTGTCTTGGTGCGTGGATCCTGGCTGGACGGCTCTGGCGGATCCCGGCTGGACGGCTCTGGCGGATCCCGGCTGGACGGCTCTGGCGGATCCCGGCTGGACGGCTCTGGCGGATCCTGGCTGGACGGCTCTGGCGGATCCTGGCTGGACGGCTCTGGCAGATCCTGGCTGGACGGCTCTGGCGGATCCCGGCTGGAAGGCTCTGGCGGATCCCGGCTGGACGGCTCTGGCGGATCCCGGCTGGACGGCTCTGGCGGATCCTGGCTGGACGGCTCTGGCGGATCCTGGCTGGACGGCTCTGGCGGATCCTGGCTGGACGGCTCATGGCTGGCTGACGGATCTGGCTGCTCATGGCTGGCTGACGGATCTGGCTGCTCATGGATGGCTGACGGATCTGGCTGCTCATGGCTGGCTGACGGATCTGGCTGCTCATGGCTGGCGGAAGGATCTGGCTGCTCATGGCTGGCGGAAGGCTCTGGCTGATCCTGTCTGGCGGAAGGCTCTGGCTGATCCTGTCTGGCGGACGGCTCTGGCTGGACAGGGCTGACGACGCACCCCGTAGGCTCGGGGCGTTGAGCAGGGACAGGCAGAACCGCACTGGGGACACACACCCCTGGCCCTACACGGGGATCAGGAACGGGCCGGACCGGACTGGAAACACCCCCCAGTACCTCTCGCCGTGCCTCCACACTTTCCATCCCCTTCGTAACCAGTGGCCCCCTTAAACTGGCGGCCATATCTGCCAACCTCTTGCACTCCTCCGGGCCGTACACCTTCTGCCCCGACGTCGTGAGCCCCCCCCTAAAAATTTTCTGGGGGTCTCTCCTCTCGGTGGACCAGGCCTCCATAGTCCTCTCCCAACCTTCGCTCTTCTGGCTCCACCACCCGTTATCCAACTGCTGCTTGGTCTCGTTGTGGTGGGTTTTTCTGTCACGATCGCCAATGAAGTATGACCAAAGCGCAGCGTTGGGAGTGAACATGATGATTTTAATTTTGAAACACACGACAAAACAAAACACGATCCGTGACGTCCTCAGTTCCCCCTACTGAATAAAGAACAAAAACCCACAACCACAAGGTGAACACAGACATTTAAATATGGCTCCCAATCAGAGATAACGAGCCGACAGCTGACACTCGTTACCTCCGATTGGGAGTCACTGACCAAACATAGAACGCGAACACCTAGACACTACCCACAGTACACAACACACGGAAATCTACACACCCTGACTAAACACAAAAAGTCCTAGAACCAGAGTGTGACAAATAGCCATCTCTTTGTGGAAAAGTATCTGTTTACATACATTCCAATAGCAAACACAGTCACACATTTTAAAATACAATAAAATACATTTCAAGCCTGTGTATTACATGTAACAATTTTTGGACAGTTAACAATAACAAAAGCTAATAATAGCAGTTAGCAATTAGCATGCGACCATTAGCTGTAAATTTCATAACAAGTTACTTTCTAAAATTCATATCATTAGCGTGGTTAACATGTAAATACATTCAATATGAGCCCTCATAAAAAAAAAACATTTAAGATCCAAAACATTTATAACAGAAATAAAAAATAATCTGAAACGCAATCTTGTTCTCATTGACTTGCATAACAAAGTGAGCTAGCTAGATAGCTACCTAGCTTGGCTACACTCATTTAAATGATAAAATCTCACTCGTTTTTTACTCGGTCAAAACAATGAAATTATACATCAAAATTACCAGAAAACATAACACAGTTTAGTTAAAACATGTTATCTCTAGATTTTTTTTACGTAACCATGCGTACAAACCGTAAAACAGGATAAGAAACGAGGAGACATGCTTTTCTGTTCTTTTCACTGGGCTTCTTCCAAACGTCACGGACCAATGTACCAAGAAGAGAGGCGCACGCCTGCAGCCGTAACACTCCGAATGCCTCCCCCTAGTGGTAGTGCTAAGTATACATGTAATGCAACAACCATGGAGGACTACAATAATAATGGATTGGATGGCTCAGAAATAAGAAATCATAATTTTTAACGCACTATAATAATTACACTCAAGTATGCTAAGTAACCTATTTACAGAATGGCATTACAGCCATTGCAATTTCACATGTGGAAACATTGCTACGGCAACACAATAACACCACCTTTTCACATGTGAGGACAATAACACTATTTCACCCCCACATGTGAACTTGTAATTCCACATGGGAATGTAACCCTGCAACAACAACAAAAAAGTGAACGTTTTTCATATGTGAAAATGCAATTCCATGTGAATTGTGGCATTTTCTTACATGTGAAACTGCAAATGTGATTTTCACATGTAATTGTTTTTCACATGTGAGGTGAAAACATGTTATTCTCCTCACATGAGAAAAGGTAGTGTTACCATGTGAAAATATGGTTTCACATGGTAACATTTAAGCTCAACATGTGAAAACAGCCATTTCACACACAGTATGAAAAACTCGATTTTCAAATGTGAAACTTCAAATTTCACGTGCTTTTTTGTAAGTGGAAAAATTAGCAATTTTAAACAATATATAAGGAAAAAATACATTTTCTCTCTTCCAAGAAGTTGAGACAGTCCTCTCCCCTCCCCTCCCTTGGAGAGTCAACCCCTCGGACGAACTCCCTGCTATAGGCATATTTTTATCCTCCAAATATTAGAAGTCCATTTGGATTCATAATTCATTAGAGGGTAGCAGTGGGAGGGAGGTAAGGGGGCAGGGTAGGGGTAGAGGGGTGTAGGGGACATATGGTCTGCTCTGCGTGCGGTGAAATATTAAAAAGCCGTGTCAGTGCTGAGGCCACAGTCTCACCAGGTGGGAGGGAGAGATCTGCTGGACAACGAGATAGAGAGAGAGAGCTCTGAGTTCCCCCCTGATAACACCTCTCAGTGGACACACCTGACGCCCTCTAAGTCGCTAACTTTACTGACACCCAAAGACATTACATTTTTAGTCATTTAGCAGACGCTCTTATCCAGAAGCGACTTACAGGAGCAATTAGGGTTAAGTGCCTTGCTTAAGGGCATATCGACAGATTTTTCACCTAGTCGGCTCGGGGATTAGAAAGTATTCAGACCCCTTGACTTTTTCAAACTGATGTTACGTTACAGCCTTATTATAAAATGGATAAAATAAGTTTTTTTTAAATCAATCTACACACAATACCCAATAATGACAAAGCAAAAACACGTTTTATTATTTTTTTGCACATTTATAGAAAATAGAAAACTGAAATATCACATTTACAGAAGTATTCAGACCCTTTACTCAGTACTTTGGTGAAACACCTTTGGCAGCGATTGCAGCCTCAAGTCTTCTTGGGTATGACGTTACAAGCTTGGCACACCTGTATTTGGGGAGTTTCTCCCATTCTTCTGTGCAGATCCTCTCATGCTCTGTCAGGTTGGATGGGGAGCGTCGCTGCACAGCTATTTTCAGGTCTCTCCAGAGATGTTAGATCGGGTTCAAGTCAAGGTTCTGGCTGTGCCACTCAAGAGGTCTAGAGCTGGCTGCCCGGCCAAACTGAGCAATCGGGGGAGAAGGGCCTTGGTCTGGGAGGTGACCAACAACCCGATGGTCACAGAGCTCCAGAGTTCCTCTGTGGAGATGGGAGAACCTTCTAGAAGCACAACCATCTCCGCAGCACTCCACCAATCAGCCCTTTATGGTAGAGTGGCCAGACGGAAGCCACTCTTCAGTAAAACGCACATGACAGCCCGCTTGGAGTTTGCCAAAAGGCACCTAAAGGACTCTCAGACCATGAGAAACAAGATTCTCTGGACTGACGAAACCAAGATTTAACTCTTTGGCCTTACAGTAAAATAATAATAATAATAATATGCCATTTAGCAGACGCTTTTATCCAAAGCGACTTACAGTCATGCATGCATACATTTTTGTGCATGGGTGGTCCCGGGGACCGAACCCACTACCTTGGCATTACAAGCGCTGTGCTCTACCAGCTGAGCTACAGAGGACCACAGAGGACCACCCAAATAACTAAAAAGCCAAACAGTAAACGCTGCCCTCAAAATGTTAAGGTAGACCTAATGCTCTTTGACCAAAGGAAACCATCACTCCTAATGGGTTGATGTCTGAAAGGTGTAGTGGTTTGGAAATAAGGTCTTAATGGACTAAAACCGAATGGAATATTAATGAGAATCTCCATCAAGGTGTTCTAAAATGTAGTCTACTAAAGCCATTCTGAATGACGACCACCACATGCTTTCCCTCTTCCCCCCTAATGCTGTAATGCAGCGTATTGATATATAATGATCCCTTGGGTGGGTTTTCAGTGTATTAAACTAAGCATGTATATAGCCTTGTTGTTGATTTCGATGATGTTTAAATGTTTAAGTTGAAATGGTGCAGAAAGAGTGGAGGCAGTGCTCCTGCTGTCTTTACGCTGACTTGTGGTAACTCTGTGGTTCTAAAGCAGTAGCTGTTTAGTAAACTGTTGAAAACATGAACTTGCTTGACCGTGCTGCAGGTCACGTAACTGTTTGTTACATACAATATTTTATTCGTGGACTTCACTGCACAGTTGTTGTTCTCAGGTTTTGTGATGAAACAAACGTATGTGTAGTTGAATTTATTCCTCCACTGTGTGACTGTTGTCTTTTTGTTGTCACGGCCTTATTGTAAATCACGGTGGCGAATGAACGAATGGGTTATAGAGCAAACAACGCAATTATCACAACATAGGTTGTAATATGGCTATTTTACTGGCTTTAGCTTCCTCAGTGATCTTACCCACGCACCGCTACTGCTTAACACAACTTAAAACCAAAGACAAACTACTACCAACAGCCAAATACATCTAGAATAACCTCTACTACTGACACCCAAAGACATCCAGACACAC
Organism: Coregonus lavaretus; assembly: GCF_964263955.1. NCBI lineage: Eukaryota > Metazoa > Chordata > Actinopteri > Salmoniformes > Salmonidae > Coregonus > Coregonus lavaretus. Next base: position 3,053,590 of record NC_139992.1, read on the forward strand.
ATCTACTACTGACACCCAACAGCCAAAGACATCCAGTCTAACCTCTACTACTGACACCCAACACCCAAATACATCCAGACTAACATCTACTACTGACACCCAACACCTAAATACATCCAGACTAACCTCTACTACTGACACCCAACAGCCAAATACATCCACCCTAACCTCTACTACTGACACCCAACACCCAAATACATCCAGACTAACATCTACTACTGACACCCAACACCCAAATACATCCAGACTAACCTCTACTACTGACACCCAACACCCAAATACAAGCAGACTAACATCTACTACTGACACCCAACTCCCACATACATCCAGACTAACATCTACTACTGACACCCAACACCCAAATACACCCAGTCTAACCTCTACTACTGACACCCAACACCCAACAGCCAAAGACATTCAGTCTAACCTCTACCACTGACACCCAACAGCCAAAGCCATCCACTCTAACCTCTACTGCTGACACCCAAAGACATCCACTCTAACCTCTACCGCTGACACCCAACGACATCCACTCTAACCTCTACTACTGACACCCAACAGCCAAAGACACCCAGTCTAACCTCTACTACTGACACCCAACAGCCAAAGACACAGCCCCCTCAGATTGTTCTGCTCCAGAGAGAGAGAGAGTAAATGAGAGGGCTGGAGTGTCTGCTAACTGTAACTGCCAGTGACCTCTGGGCTAAACGGCCTGAGTGGTGAGAGCTTATTGAAGAAGTAAACAACTTGATAATGACTGTCGTAAACCCGGTAGGTGTCTGACTGGTGTCAGGATGAGCTATATAACTCCATTTATAGGGTTCTTTGATGATGTTGATGTATTGCACTGTACACTGTGTCTTTTTAATGAATGTTATCAGTAGTGACAGTGGCAAACTTGTTCGGTACGATGAGAAAAGTACAGTGTCCATGTGCTGAGGTAGGAAATCATAAAACGGCTTACAGTAAAATAACTTAGAAGCCAAACAGTAAACGCTGCCCTCAACATGTTAAGGTAGACCTAATGCTCTTTGACCTAAGGAAACCATCACATGCTTTCCCTCTTCCTCCCTAATGCTGTAATGCAGCGTATTGATATATAATGATCCCTTGGATGGGGTTTCTATAGGAACTCGTAATGCTGATGGATGAATGCAGCCCTGGGTAGATGATAGATCCCTTACGGAAAAAACCACATGAATTTCATGTGATCACACGCGAAAGTGTTCCAAAAAAACCCGCATGTTTTGATGTGATCACGTGATCTCATGTGACATTGATGTGATCACGGGACAACACGTAAAGCAACGCGTAATAACGTGAATCACATAGCGGTTGTCATGGGGCCCCGTGTAGCTCAGTTGGTAGAGAATGGCGCTTGCAACGCCAGGGTTGTGGGTTCGATTCCCACGAGGGGGGGCAATATAAAAAAAATGAATGCACTCACTAAAACTGTAAGTTGCTCTGGATAAGAGCGTCTGCTACGTGACTTAAATGTAAATGTGGTTGTTCGGTAAGAGATGGGCTTCCAGTAAATATTGACACCCTATTCCCTACATAGGGCCCTGGTCAAAAGCAGTGTACTAAATAGGAAATAGGGTGCCATTTGGTACACTGTATCTATGGTACAATGGCGCGGCAGGTGGCTTAGTGGGTAAGAGCGTTGTGCCAGTAACTGAAAGGTCGCTGGTTCTAATCCCCGAGCCGACTAGGTGAAAAAACTGTCGATGTGCCCTTAAGCAAGGCACTTAACCCTAGTTGCTCTGGATAAGAGCGTCCGCCGCTAAATTACTTAAATGTATAAATCAACTTAGGGCCCTATTCCATCAGATCTGCTTTAGCCGACATCCACATAGCGGTTGTTATGGGGCCCTGTGTAGCTCAGTTGGTAGAGCATGGCGCTTGCAACGCCAGGGTTGTGGGTTCGATTCCCACGGGGGGCCAGTAAGAAAAATAAATACAAATGTATGCACTAACTGTAAGTCGCTCTGGATAAGAGCATCTGCTAAATGACTAAAAATGTTAGAGCAGGAGGAACTGTGATTGTTCGGTAAGAGATGGGCTTCAAGTAAATATTGACACCCTATTCCCTACATAGTACATAGGGCCCTGGTCAAAAAGCAGTGTACTAAATAGGAAATAGGGTGCCATTTGGTACACTGCATCTATGGTGTACATCAACTTAGGTCCCTATTCCATCAGATCTGCTTTAGCCGACATCCACATTAGCGGTAGTTAGAGCTGTCATCCATAGAGTGTCTCCCTGCATAGTACCTCATGCGGGCGTTGCCACTGGCTGCACTGAGTCACATGAAGAGAAATCCCACGCAGCCTTGTTTACAAGTTTGAACACTGGAATGTGTGATGTAATCTACACACTCGATTAGGCTGATAGAAAATCGTCATTGTTTTGTTTAATGATTTTCAATTTGAGCCTCACTATTTTAATGTAGCCTACAGCTTCTGAACTTCTAAGGGAGTGGGATGGGTGTGGCTTAGTGACAATGATCAAAAGCAGCTGCTCATCGATTTTGACAGCTGCAATGCAGTTGCACATCCGACACCGCCAAAACATCAACTACGCGGGTGTCGGTTATCGCCAGTTAATGCTTTGACCTGATTGAATCTAGGCCTCAGTGACACAGCACTCACGCTCTGTTAATTAAGACGGACACTCTCTGAAAACGACTGCAATTTTTTAAATTAATTTAAAGTACCAAATGTTAGTGCACTGGCCTGGGCCTTTAACAGGAGGAAGGAACACAGTAGCTGTAATTATTTGCCCTGTGTCACGACTTCCTCCGAGGCTGCCTCCTCTCCTCGTTCGAGGCAGGCTTCGGCGTTCGTCGTCACCGGCCTTCTAGCCACTGCCGCTCCTCATCTCATCATTCCATTTGTTTTGTCTTGTTTATTACACACACCTGGTTCATATCCCCTCGTCAGTACCTGTATAAGTGTTCCCTCTGGCCCCCCTGTCTTTGTGTGTGATTAGTTATTGTGGAGGTGACTCTAGCTCGGTGGAGCTACTTTGTATTGTGTATCTACAGGATATTCACCCGTGTGCCTTGTTGTTTTCTCCAGTGCGCCGTATTTACCGCACTGGAGGGTTTTACACATTGCTGCGTTCCGCTGTGTTCCTGAATAAACCATATATTCTGTGATTTACCCTCCTGACTCCGTTCGAAATCACCCACTACACCCCTGGCATTTACCAGACCCGAACCATTTCACGCTAAATCTCTAGATTGAGGCCGGGATTCAAACCAATCCACACTATAGAGCAGGTCTTTTAAAGGTCATTCACACTTTAGCCGACTGTGCAGCATTTACCATGAATGCAATCTCTGCGAACGTCAGGGAAAATGCCTTTAAAAGGTGCTTTGTTGGCTGTTTAGTATGCTGCTCTATAACATGCTTCGGATTGAATCCGCTCATGAGTATACTGAGCTTTCCCTGAGTATGGCTATACACTCAGAAAAAAAGGTGCTATCTAGAACCTAAAAGGGTTCTTCTGCTGTCCCCATAGGAAAACCCTTTGAAACATCCTTGTTGGTTCCACGTAGAACCCTTTTAGTTCCAAGTGGAACTGTTTTGGGTTCCATGTATAATCCTTTCCACAGAAGGTTCTACATGGAACCCAAAATGGTTCTACCTGGAACCAAAAAGGGTTCTACCTGGAACCAAAAAAAGGTTCTGTTATGGGGAGAGCCGAAGAACCCTTTTTGGAACCCTTTTTTCTAAGAGTGTACTCAACTGAAACAATGTAGCTAAAAGTAGGTCTTCCTTCTTCCAGCATTTCACATTTACATTCCTATGACAGATCGCCCTACAGTAGTCCAGAACATATTAGAAATCTTGGTAAGAATGCCAGGATACTACAGCTATGAAAATATCTTGCGTTCAACGTTTAAGGCAACAGTTTCACCTTATCTTCATCAGTCTAAGCTAAACTCAGGCTGACAACAATATATTCGGATAAGGTTGTTGTGTCAGTTCAGGTTACTGTCTCAACAACAGATTAAGTGCTGTGTGTAATTTATTTATACTTCAGTACTGATGATAGACCACCCAGACTCACTAAACAGACATCAGTTAATTATATTATTAATAATGTTATTATTTATTAATTAATTATGCGCAAGTAAATGGAACTGAATGATATTTTTATGCACTTTTCTCCCTTTTTAACACCAGTACCAGCCTGGAGATCATAGAAATGGAAGGTTTGGCAGAGGTTTGTCTACAGATACGCCATATTCTGACCTTGATAACTCCAGCACCTTTACGAGTGAGGAAACCATGAATAAGGCAGAGTGAACCTGTTGTTCCAAGTGGAAAAACATACTTTCTTTTAACGGATAGAAATAACACCATTCTCCATGCACTACAATTTATAAATTGATAAGAGCTACTGATAAGAGCTAGGTAAACGAGTAATCAGTTTGGAGAAGGGGGTTGTAAATACAAATACCAATTGCTTTTGATGATTTTTACTTCTGATTGCTGGAGACGAATGTGAAACCAGTCATGGAAGCAAACTGAAAAGCATATCAACATGACAAGCATTTTCCGCCACTTTCCCACAGTGAAGTATAAAATGCTGTGACCTTATGCATAATTTTAATTGAATGGCCTTTTAACTTGCAGTGATAAAACTTGGAGAAGCAGGACAAATGGCTACTGTGGCCTGGAGCGTGTCATGACGAGGAAAAGCAAGGCGCCAAATTTAACCTTTGGGCACTCTCGAATGTTTTAATTATGTACCCAACTTTTTCTCAAATTTCTATCATGTTAAATATTAGCCACTATCGGTATCGACTGTCAGTAATAACCACACATATTTAACTGCCAATTTACTGTTAGTTCCTTTAATTTCATTACATTACATCCCTCCATTGCATTACATTGTTTTGTTCACCTTCACTTGCTTCCTGTGTAAACGTTGTCACGTTAGTGTAGTTGTTGCTGAGGATCACTAGTAATAGTTGATCATATTTAATGTAAAAAAACTTTGACATGGAGGCTAATGTTTTGAAATCTACACATGGGTTCTGAAACAGAGATAAATATGCACATGTGACTCGTTTCAGGAAGCTAGGTGTATGTCGCTCGTCACTACTTCATAGGAGAGACATTTTAACGTAAACCTTTCTTTTTTTATCATCTTTTCTTTGGGGGGGGGGGGCAGAAATGCCTTCTGGAACATGTAAACTTTCATATGCCTTAATAACAAACTTGTATGCCATCCGTAAATACGAATAACACGGTTAAATGACAAGCCTAGTTGGTTTAGCTACGGAAAAAGACAGCAACCTGTCACGCCCTGGCTCTGGGGACTCTTAAATGTTGAGCCAGGGTGTGGATTTGCTTTGTTTAGTTTTTCTATGTTTTCGTTCTAGATCGTTTAGATCTATGTTGGCCAGGGTGGTTCCCGATCAGAGGCAGCTGTAGCTCGTTGTCTCTGATTGGGGACCATACTTAGGCAGCCTGTGTTGCACTAGTATTTGTGGGATCTTGTTCCGTTTGGTTTGTTGTGTATAACCTAGGACTTCACGTATCGTTTGTTTGTTGTTTTTGTTCGTGTAAGTACAATTAAAGTATGTACGCTTATCACGCTGCGCCTTGGTCCGTGTCTTCAGTCGACGATCGTGACACAACCTTCCCGCTAGCCATGATTGACTGAGATAATGAGTGGGCTGGACATGCCGAGAGATGAGTTCGGATTGGTCTGCCATGTAGCGCGCTTCTGTCTATAACATGAGCTGGTCAGTATGTGTAGGTAATCCTTTCTAAAGTGGCTTTTTTGAAAGATATCACGTAGTAGAACAGCATAAGTGTTGCTCTCCACTTTCTGGAGGAACGAGTTTTGAAAGTCAGTGGAATTAGAGTATGATAGCTAAGGAGATTCAGGTGTTTGATTGCAAATATGCAGAAGGAGTCGAAAAGAGAACACACAGAAGGCTGTTGTATAAAACACATGTCTCCGGATTACATCTTCAAACTAAGGGCAACCATGGCATCCGTGACAGAGAGGGAGAAGCGTCCAATCATGTATACGGGTAAGAGAGTCTAGCCAGCTACATTTTCAGATATTACAAGTTTCTAATTTAGTCAGAAAGTCGTTTTCATTTCAAGTTAAAGCGTACTGTTAGCTAGCTAGCTAACGTTAGATGGCTGGCTCGCTAGCTAACGTTACGTGTATGATCTGTGTAGTAATATTATTTGTATCTCAGAGCCATTTGCATTGCTAGTTATAGCCTAATGTTAGCTAGCTAACAATTGAACCTGATTGGTAGCTACCTGCAGATTCATGAATGGTATTAACATCATGAGTTGGGATTATGGTTCATTGTTTAGCTAGCTAGCTACATGTCTAAACAAAAGACTCCACTATGTTGGGATTATGGTTCATTGTTTAGCTAGCTAGCTACATGTCTAAACAAAAGACTCCACTATGCAGGTAACCATTTCAATAGAATGTTCATTACATTGACATTTTAGTCATTTGGCAGACGCTCTTATCCAGAGCGACGTACAGTTAGTGAGTGCATACATTTTTCATGATGTCAACGCGACAACTGTTGATAGACGTAGCTGATCAATACGCTCTGGCTATCTACTCCGATTTCAGAGCACTCTCGTCTGAGTGTGCCAGAGCGCAGAATAACTGACGAATTTACGAACACTCAACACCGGTCGAATATGGCCAGTGTCAGTAAACGTTGGCAAAAAAACATAATTAAATTGTTGCCAGCAGCACAGTTGCAGTCACCAATGCTCTGGATAACATAAAAACAGCCTAGCCAGCTCTGCTGTCTGGAAGTAGCTAGCAAGCTAGCCGACAATAGCCAGTTAGCTTGGGTGCTTGACTGCTGTTGTTAGGACAGAACACTCGGATCAACCCTCCTCCTCGGCCAGAGCGTCCAGTGTGCGCTCTGAACGCTCCGAGAGCGAAACGCTCTGAATTTACGAACGGACAATCTGACAACACTCTGAGTTTATTAACGCCCAGAGCACACTCTGGCACTCCATATTCGATTTTAGAACAGACCCGTAGTATAAACCAGCCTTTAGTCTTGAAATCTTTGGTTGTTTAGTACATGGCCTCACATGTGAATCCCTAAAGAGATGGGTGGGGCTAAAGCTTAAGAGGGTGTGAACGATGCTGAATGGGTGTAGACAAAGAAGAGCTCTCCAGCAGGTGTACCAAAACATTCAAGGGCAATTTTCTAAAAAGTGAGGTTACAAGTTTATCAACTTTCAAAGCAGAATTACTTTCCCATTGTTCCTCAACTGTAGTGTATGATATGCCATTTTTATCCGATGTAAAAAACACAATTTCAAATGTTGTTGCTACATAAGAACGAATCGAGCCGGTCGGTCACATACGTCTTTCATTGATCTCCATTCTGAACCCATTCACCATAGGCTACATTATAATGTTGTGTTGATCAAATTCAGAGTGAAAGGATGGAGGGATGGAAGGATGGATGGAGGTGTGGAGGAGTGAAAGGATGGATAAATGGAGGGGTGAAAGGACCTCTACATGCTTTGTAAGTAGGAAAACCTGCAAAATCGGCAGTGTATCAAATACTTTTTCTCCGCACTGTATGTTGGTTCTGTACCAAGTAACAAGAGGAAGTGGAACTGGACTAGGAACATAGGGATGGATAGAGGGATGGAGGGGTGAAAGGATGGAGGGATGGAGGGGTGGAGGGGTGAAAGGATGGAGGGATGGAGGGGTGGAAGGATGGAGGGATGGAGGGCTGAAAGGATGGAGGGATGGAGGGGTGGAGGGGTGAAAGGATGGAGGGATGGAGGGGTGGAGGGATGGAGGGATGGAGGGGTGGAGGGATGGAGGGATGATGGAGGGATGGAGGGGTGGAAGGATGGAGGGATGGATGGAGGGATGGAGGGGTGGAAGGATGGAGGGATGGAGGGGTGGAAGGATGGATGGAGGTGTGGAGGAGTGAAAGGATGGATGATGGAGGGGTGAAAGGATAGAGGGATGGAGGGGTGGAAGGATGGATGGATGGAGGTGTGGAGGAGTGAAAGGATGGATGGATGGAGGTGTGGAAGGATGGATGGATGGAGGTGTGGAAGGATGGAGGGATGGAGGTAGGTGTGGAGGAGTGAGTACTTTTTCTAGGAAATGCTTAATTAATTTGGGCCTTTGAAAATACACTTGCTTCTGTGCTATCCCTTTGGATCCTTCCAGACCTATAAAAGTAATTAATTTAACTTAATGAATTAATTAATTAACTTAATTTATACCCTATTCCCTTTATAGTGCACTACTACCCAGGGCCCATTTGGGATGCATCCTTACGCTCCTCCTCTGAGGAGAACAAAGTTCCATCAACCGTATTAAATGTGTAACTGTCAGAGAGGATATTTTAAATTACATTTCCTGTTGTTGGTTTCTGAACAACAAGATGAGACAAAAGCAAAGCATTATTCAAATTATTACAATAGAATGAGTCTCCTTAGAGAGTAGATAGGGGACGGAGCATAGTTAAATTAAGTAGGAATTAAGTTCAAATTAAAACAGATATTACACACCCAATTCAGGCATAATTTCCTGGCTGTGATTAAACTCACAACGCAAAGTCCCCTGGGGTAACAGCACAACATCTGACTGAGAATCAACACATTTACCAACATTAAAAAGCAAAGAAAGTTCTGTAGAAAGATAAACACACTAGCAGATGCCTATCTTTGAAATGCTACTATACATGACCAAAAGTATGTGGAAACCTTCTCTTTGAACATCTCATTCCAAATTCATAGGCATTAATATGGAGTTGGTCGCCCCTTTGCTGCTATAACAGCCTCCACTGTTCTGGGAAGGCTTTCCACTAGATGTTGGAACATTGCTGCGGGGACTTGCTTCCATTCAGCCACAAGAGCATTAGTGAGGTCAGGCAATGATGTTGGGCGATTAGGCCTGGCTCGCAGTCGGCATTCCAATTCATCCCAAAGGTGTCTGATGAAGTTGAGGTCAGGGCTCTGTGCAGGCCAGTCAAGTTCTTCCACACCGATATTGACAAACCATTTCTGTATGGACCTCGCTTTGTGCACGGGGGCATTGTCATGCTGAAACAGGAAAGGGCCTTTACAAACTGTAGCCACAAAGTTGGAAGCACAGAATCGTCTAGAATGTCATTGTATGCTTTAGCGTTAAGATTTCCCTTCACTGGAACTAAGGGGCCTAGCCCGAATCTTGAAAAACAGTCCCAGACCATTATTCCTCCTCCACCAAACATTACAGTTGGCACTATGCATTGGGGCTGGTAGCGTTCTCCTGGCATCTGCCAAATCCAGATTCGTCCTTCGGACTGCCAGATGGTTAAGCGTGATTAATCACTTCAGAGAACGCGTTTCCACTGCTCCAGAGTCCAATGTTGTCGAGCTTTACACCAATCCAACCGACACTTTGCATTGAGCATGTTGATCTTAGGCTTGTGTGCGGCTGCTCGGCCATGGAAACCCATTTCGTGAAGCTTCCGACAAACAGTTATTGCGCTGACGTTGTTTCCAGAGGCAGTTTGGAACTCGGTAGTGAGTGTTGCAATCGAGGACAGACGATTTTTACGCACTATGAGCTTCAGCACTCGGGGGTCCCGTTCTGTGAGCTTGTGTGGCCTACCACTTCGCGGCTGAGCCGTTGTTGCTCTTAGAAGTTTCCACTTCACAATAACAGCACTTACAGTTGACCGGGGCAGCTCTAGCAGGGCAGAAATTTGACAAACTGACACCTTGGAAAGGTGGCATCCTATGACGGTGCCACGTTGAAAGTTACTGAGCCCTTCAGTAAGGCCATTCTACTGCCAATGTTTGTCTATGGAGATTGCATGGCTGTGCGCTCGATTTTATACACCTGTCAGCAACGGGTGTGGCTGAAATAGCCGAATCCACTAATTTTAAGGGGTATCCACTTACTTTTGTATATATAGTGTAAATAGATAGTGAAATGGATATTGGTCCACCCCTAGAGACTTATTTTTGGGCATAAAACATCCTGTACACTGCACTCTGCATGGCACATTCAGAAGGTTTGCTAACATCAGCTGTTTTGTCAGTGTTTAGGGATTACACCGTGTCCATCATGGCCCCGTTGTGGTTCATTACTTTGTAATCCTGTTGTGATAACCTGAGCTGCCTGTTCGAATAAGATCTAAGAATACATACGATACTATACGATGGACAGCGAAGCCACTGCATCTAATTGCCATCACATTGAAATCTTCCTGTGATTATGTTTTATTCATGATCCACTGGAAGCAAGGATCTCTTGGAAAGTATGGGATCTTCAAAGAGTATACAAAACATTAAGACCTGCTGTTTCCATGACATACTGTAGATTGACCAGGTGAATCCAGGTGAAAGCTACGATCCCTTATTGATGTAAATTCACTTAAATCAGTGTAAATGAAAGGGGAGGAGACAGGTTAATTGTGGGAAGCATTAGAGTCAACATGGGCCAGTATCTCTGTGGAACACTTTCGACACCTTGTAGAGTCCATGCCCCGACAAAAAAAAGGGGGGGGGGGGGTGCAACTCAATATTAGGAAGGTGTTCCTATGTTTGATATCCACTGTGTGTGGAATAAGGTCTCATTTGGGACGCATCCCTGTGGCTTCCTCTCCTCTCAGTGGACACAATGGGAACATAAGTCTAGGGACATCTACAAGGGCCCTTATTAATGGTGTTGTCATGGCGCAGGCAAGAGCAGCTTAATCTCTTTCAATTAATAACTCAGGCTGCCGCGGGCGACAGGGCAATGGCCACACACCGTCCCAGTGTCCCAGCGCTCTCTCTGTGTCACACACTCTCTACACAGCACAGTCACCGTGTACAGACACACACACACACACACACACTCACAAACACACACGCTGCTTCTCCAGGTCACACACACATACACACACACACACACACACACACTCACACACACACACACACTGCTTTTCCAGGCCTCTCTCAGCAGCTGAGTGCCTCTCACCTCCATACTGGTAATGAGTCCCCACTCTCCTCAGCAGCCTCTGTCGCCCTGGGCCAAACACTGGCTCTGAGTCCTCCAATATCTCTTTAAACAGCTATACAACACAACACGCGCACACACATGCACACACACACACACACACACACACACACACACACACACACACACACACACACACACATACACATTTACACACACACACACACACACACACACACACACACACACACATTTGGAAAGTAAATGTAAATGTGATATTTCCGTTTTTTATTTGTAATACATTCGCAAACATTTCTGAAAACCTCTCTTTGCTTTTCATTATGGGGTATTGTGTGTAGATTGTCAATTTTAGAATAAGGCTGTAACGTAACAAAATGTAGAAAAAGTCAAGGGGTCTGAATACTTTCTGAAGGAACTGTATATGTATATATATACATACAGTGAGGGAAAAAAAGTATTTGATCCCCTGCTGATTTTGTACGTTTGCCCACTGACAAAGAAATGATCAGTCTATAATTTTAATGGTAGGTTAATTTGAACAGTGAGAGACAGAATAACAACAACAAAATCCAGAAAAACACATGTCAAAAATGTTATAAATTGATTTGCATTTTAATGAGGGAAATAAGTATTTGACCCCATCTCAATCAGAAAGATTTCTGGCTCCCAGGTGTCTTTTATACAGGTAATGAGCTGAGATTAGGAACACACTCTTAACGGGAGTGCTCCTAATCCCAGTTTGTAACCTGTATAAAAGACACCTGTCCACAGAAGCAATGAATCAATCAGATTCCAAACTCTCCACCATGGCCAAGACCAAAGAGTTCTCCAAGGATGTCAGGGACAAGATTGTAGACCTACACAAGGCTGGAATGGGCTACAAGACCATCGCTAAGCAGCTTGGTGAGAAGGTGACAACAGTTGGTGCGACTATTCGCAAATGGAAGAAACACAAAAGCACTGTCAATCTCCCTCGGCCTGGGGCTCCATGCAAGATCTCACCTCGTGGAGTTGAGAACGGTGAGGAATCAGCCCAGAACTACACGGGAGGATCTTGTCAATGATCTCAAGGCAGCTGGGACCATAGTCACCAAGAAAACAATTGGTAACACACAATGCCGTGAAGGACTGAAATCCTGCAGCGCCCGCAAGGTCCCCCTGCTCAAGAAAGCACATATACAGGCCCGTCTGAAGTTTGCCAATTGACATCTGAATGATTCAGAGGAGAACTGGGTGAAAATGTTGTGGTCAGATGAGACCAGAATCGAGCTCTTTGGCATCAACTCAACACGCCGTGTTTGGAGGAGGAGGAATGCTGCCTATGACCCCAAGAACACCATCCCCACCGTCAAACATGGAGGTGGAAACATTATGCTTTGAGGATGTTTTTCTGCTAAGGGGACAGGACAACTTCACTGCATTGAAGGGACGATGGACGAGGCCATGTACCGTCAAATCTTGGGTGAGAACCTCCTTCCCTCAGCCAGGGCATTGAAAATGGGTCGTGGATGGGTATTCCAGCATGACAATGACCCAAAACACACGGCCAAGGCAACAAAGGAGTGGCTCAAGAAGAGGCACATTAAGGTCCAGGAGTGGCCTAGCCAGTCTCCTGACCTTAATCCCATAGAAATTCTGTGGAGGGAGCTGAAGGTTCGAGATGCCAAACGTCAGGCTTCGAAATCTTAATGACTTGGAGAAGATCTGCAAAGAGGAGTGGGACAAAATCCCTCCTGAGATGTGTGCAAACCTGGTGGCCAACTACAAGGAACGTCTGACCTCTGTGATTGCCAACAAGGGTTTTGCCACCAGGTACTAAGTCATGTTTTGCAGAGGGGTCAAATACTTATTTCCCTCATTAAAATGCAAATCAATTTATAACATTTTTGACATGCGTTTTTCTGGATTTTGTTGTTGTTATTCAGTCTCTCACTGTTCAAATAAACCTACCATTAAAATTATAGACTGATCATGTCTTTGTCAGTGGGCAAACGTACAAAATCAGCAGGGGATCAAATACTTTTTTCCCTCACTGTATGTATACAGTGGGGGAAAAAAGTATTTAGTCAGCCACCAATTGTGCATGTTCTCCCACATAAAAGATGAGTATTTTGGCCCATTTCTCCATGCAGATCTCCTCTAGAGCAGTGATGTTTTGGGGCTGTCGCTGGGCAACACAGACTTTCAACTCCCTCCAAAGATTTTCTATGGGGTTGAGATCTGGAGACTGGCTAGGCCACTCCAGGACCTTGAAATGCTTCTTACGAAGCCACTCCTTCGTTGCCCGGGCGGTGTGTTTGGGATCATTGTCATGCTGAAAGACCCAGCCACGTTTCATCTTCAATGCCCTTGCTGATGGAAGGAGGTTTTCACTCAAAATCTCACGATACATGGCCCCATTAATTATTTCCTTTACACGGATCAGTCGTCCTGGTCCCTTTGCAGAAAAACAGCCCCAAAGCATTATGTTTCCACCCCCATGCTTCACAGTAGGTGTCACGGTTTCGGCCGAGGCTGCTCCTCCTCCTTGTTCGGGCAGGCTTCGGCGGTCGTCGTCCCCCGGAGTACTAGCTGCCACCGTTGTATGTTTTCGATGTTTGTTTGGTTTTTTCTTATTGGTACACCTGTTTCTGTTTTGTGCTTATTATGTGTCCTATAAGTTCTCGTTGTTTGAGTCTTGTGTTGTGTGTAACCGGTCAGAGGTGCAGTGTTTGTTTCCTCCATTGGATAGGAGAGAGTTTCCGCACTTGTTGTGCGCGCTATTTTGGCGAGTAGAGTTTTACGCGTTGTGTGCGTAATTTTTTGTGTTTTGCCTTCCGGGCTCTTGTTGAGGCCCGTTTTTTTTTTTTTGTGTATTTACTAAAGCCTGTTGGACGAAGCCTCTGTTTCCTGCACCTGATTCCTGCACCACATCCACATTTCACACTGACAGAATTGCAAACCATTATCGATGGAATCAGCAGGGGCAGCAGCAACACCCGAGTCGTTCGAGGAGCGCGTCCGCGGACAGGACGACCGGATAAACCCTGCAGGGAGTAATAAATACTCTACACCGATGGGAGACCAGTGGGGTACCCACACCTCCACCTACCTCACCCCCACCATCGGCCAGTCCGCCCTTCCAGGCTCCAGAACCCAGTGGGATTCGGCTCTCGCTCCCGAGGGCGTTTGATGGTACCACTGCCTGGTGTCAGGGTTTCCTCCTACAGGTAGAACTCTACCTAGCCACCGTACTCCCGGTGCCCTCGGGACACGAGAGCGTTTCCGCCCTCATCTCCTGTCTCACCGGCAAGGCGTTGGAGTGGGCCAACGCCGAGTGGAGGAGGATAGACGCCGCAACGATCACCTACGCAACGATCACCACGCTTCAGGGCTGTGTTCGACCATCCACCTGAGGGGAAAGCGGCGGGGGAGCGTCTATTCTACCTCCGGCAGGGGAAGAGGAGCGCCCAGGAGTTTGCTTTGGAGTTCCGGACTCTAGCGGCAGATGCAGGGTGGAATGAGCGGGCCCTCATTGACCACTTTCAGTGCAGCCTACGGGAAGACGTCCGTCGTGAGCTGGCTTGCAGGGACACCAACCTCTCGTTTGACCAGTTGGTGGACATGGCCATACGCCTCGACACCCTGCTGGCCACCCGCGGACGTCCCGAGTGGGGGCCGTCCATTCCACCCTCCAGCGCCTCCGAGTCGAGTCCTATGGAGCTCGGAGGTGCTGGCGCTAGAGAAAGGAGGAGAAGGAGTCCAAGGGGGGCCGTCCCCTGCACCAACTGTGGCCGTGGAGGACACACTGCGGCTAGGTGCTGGGGAGGGTCTCCAGGGGGAAGAGACAACAGGCCACGCACTGGGGAGTCATTCTAGGTGAGTAGGCGCCCCACTTACCCAGAGCTCTCTGTTGTGCACCTAACTATACCTGTCAGTTTTCCACAGGTTGCACCTCGGTCCCAGCATTAGGCGCTAGTAGATTCAGGCGCAGCTGGGAATTTTGTTGATCGGAAGTTTTGTGTAGAGTTAGGGATTCCTCTCCTTCCTGTCAATGCTCCCTTCCCTGTACATGCTCTAGATAGCCGCCCGTTGGGATCGGGGTTGATTAGGGAGGTCACGGCGCCACTTAGGATGAGGACGCAGGGGGGTCATGAGGAGACTATTCAGCTATATCTGATCGACTCTCCTGCGTATCCGGTGGTGCTGGGGCTTCCCTGGTTGATTACCCATAATCCCTCTATTTCGTGGCAACAGAGGGCTCTTAAGGAGTGGTCTGCCCAGTGTATGGGGCGATGTCTGGGTGTTTCCGTGGGGGCGACCTCGGTGGAGAGTCCAAACCAAGTGCCCGCAATGCACGTTCCCCCTGAGTATGAGGATTTAGCACTCGTGTTTAGCAAGGCGAGGGCGGCGCGATTGCCACCTCATAGACAGTGGGATTGTGCGATAGACCTCCAGGCAGGAGCTGCGCTTCCGCGGAGCCATGTGTATCCTTTGTCTCAAGAGGAGAAGAGGGCTATGGAGACATACATAGCCGAGTCTCTGAGACAGGGATACATACGGCCCTCCACTTCCCCTGCGTCCTCGAGCTTCTTTTTTGTGAAGAAAAAGGATGGAGGATTGCGCCCGTGTATTGATTACCGTGGTCTCAATCAGATTACTGTGAAATACAGTTATCCACTCCCTCTGATTGCGACTATGACGGAGTCATTACATGGAGCGCGGTTCTTCACAAAATTGGACCTCAGGAGCGCCTACAACTTGGTGCGCATTAGGGAGGGCGATGAATGGAAGACAGCATTTAGTACCACCTCGGGTCATTACGAGTATCTCGTCATGCCAAACGGGTTAATGAATGCTCCTTCAGTCTTCCAATCCTTTGTGGATGAGATTTTCCGGGACATGCAGGAGCAAGGAGTGGTCGTGTACATAGACGATGTTCTGGTGTACACTTCTACCCGAGCCGAGCATGTAGCCCTGGTGCGCTGAGTGTTGAGGAGGCTGTTGGAGCATGACCTGTATGTCAAGGCAGAGAGATGTCTGTTCTTCCAGGAGTCTGTCTCCTTTTCCTGCGCCTGAATCCTGCACCACATCCACATTTCACACTGACAGTAGGTATGGTGTTCTTTGGATGCAACTCAGAATTCTTTGTCCTCCAAACACGACGAGTTGAGGTTTTACCAAAAAGTTCTATTTTGGTTTCATCTGACCATATGATATTCTCCCAATCCTCTTCTGGATCATCCAAATGCACTCTAGCAAACTTCAGACGGGCCTGGACATGTACTGGCTTTAGCAGGGGGACACGTCTGGCACTGCAGGATTTGAGTCCCTGGCGGCGTTGTGTGTTACTGATGGTAGGCTTTGTTACTTTGGTCCCAGCTCTCTGCAGGTCATTCATTAGGTCCCCCCGTGTGGTTCTGGGATTTTTGCTCACCGTTCTTGTGATAATATTGACCCCACGGGTGAGATCTTGCATGGAGCCCCAGATCGAGGGAGATTATCAGTGGTCTTGTATGTCTTCCATTTCATAATAATTGCTCCCACAGTTGATTTCTTCAAACCAAGCTGCTTACCTATTGCAGATTCAGTCTTCCCAGCCTGGTGCAGGTCTACAATTTTGTTTCTGGTGTCATTTGACAGCTCTTTGGGCTTGGCCATAGTGGAGTTTGGAGTGTGACTGTTTGAGGTTGTGGACAGGTGTCTTTTATACTGATAACAAGTTCAAACAAGTGCCATCAATACAGGTAACGAGTGGAGGACAGAGGAGCCTCTTAAAGAAGAAGTTACAGGTCTGTGAGAGCCAGAAATCTTGCTTGTTTGTAGGTGACAAAATACTTAATTTCCACCATAATTTGCAAATAAATTCATAAAAAATCCTACAATGTGATTTTCTGGATTTTTTTTCCTCAATTTGTCTGTCATAGTTGACGTGTACCTATGATGAAAATTACATGCCTCTCTCATCTTTTTAAGTGGGAGAACTTGCACAATTGGTGGCTGACTAAATACTTTTTTTCCCCACTGTGTGTGTATATATATATATATATATACAGTACCAGTCAAAAGATTAGACAAAACTACTCATTCAAGGGTTTTTCTTTATTTTTACTATTTTATAAATTGTAGAATAATAGTGAAGACATCAAAACTATGAAATAACACATATGGAATCATGTAGTAACCAAAAAGGTGTTTAAAAAATCAAAATATATTTTAGATTTTAGATTATTCAAAGTAGCCAACCTTTGCCTTAATGACAGCTTTGCACCCTCTTGGCTAAATCTAAAATATATTGTGATTTGTTTAACACTTTTTTTGGTTACCACGTGATTCCATATGTGTTATTTCATAGTTTTGATGTCTTCACTATTATTCTACAAAGTATAGCATAGTAAAAATAAAGAAAAACCCTTGAATGAGTAGGTATACATACAGTGGGGAGAACAAGTATTTGATACATTGCCAATTTTGCAGGTTTTCGTACTTACAAAGCATGTAGTGGTCTGTAATTTTTATCATAGGTACACTTCAACTGTGAGAGACGGAATCTAAAACAAAAATCCAGAAAATCACATCGTATGATTTTTAAGTAATTAATTTCCATTTTATTGCATGACATAAGTATTTGATCACCTAACAACCAGTAAGAATTCCGGCTCTCACAGACCTGTTAGTTTTTCTTTAAGAAGCCCTCCTGTTCTCCACTCATTACCTGTATTAACTGCACCTGTTTGAACTCGTTACCTGTATAAAAGACACCTGTCCACACACTCAATAAACAGACTCCAACCTCTCCACAAAGGCCAAGACCAGAGAGCTGTGTAAGGACATCGGGGATAAAATTGTAGACCTGCACAAGGCTGGGATGGGCTACAGGACAATAGGCAAGCAGCTTGGTGAGAAGGCTGTTGGCGCAATTATTAGAAAATGGAAGAAGTTCAAGATGGCGGTCAATCATCCTCGGTCTGGGGCTCCATGCAAGATCTCACCTCGTGGGGCATCAATGATCATGAGGAAGGTGAGGGATCAGCCCAGAACTACACGGCAGGACCTGGTCAATGACCTGAAGAGAGCTGGGACCACAGTCTCAAAGAAAACCATTAGTAACACACTACGCCGTCATGGATTAAAATCCTGCAGCGCACGCAAGGTCCCCCTGCTCAAGCCAGTGCATGTCCAGGCCTGTCTGAAGTTTGCCAATGACCATCTGGATGATCCAGAGGAGGAATGGGAGAAGGTCATGTGGTCTGATGAGACAGAAATAGAGCTTTTTGGTCTAAACTCCACTCGCCGTGTTTGGAGGAAGAAGAAGGATGAGTACAACCCCAAGAACACCATCCCAACTGTGAAGCATGGCGGTGGAAACATCATTCTTTAGGGATGCTTTTCTGCAAAGGGGACAGGACGACTGCACCGTATTGAGGGGAGGATGGATGGGGCCATGTATCGCAAGATCTTGGCCAACAACCTCCTACCCTCAGTAAGAGCATTAAAGATGGGTCGTGGCTGGGTCTTCCAGCATGACAACGACCCGAAACACACAGCCAGGGCTCCGTAAGAAGCATCTCAAGGTCCTGGAGTGGGCTAGCCAGTCTCCAGACCTGAACACAATAGACAATCTTTGGAGGGAGCTGAAAGTCCGTATTGCCCAGCAACAGCCCCGAAACCTGAAGGATCTGGAGAAGGTCTGTATGGAGGAGTGGGCCAAAATCCCTGCTGCAGTGTGTGCAAACCTGGTCAAGACCTACAGGAAACTTACATGATCTCTGTAATTGCAAACAAAGGTTTCTGTACCAAATATTAAGTTCTGCTTTTCTGATATATAAAATTCAAATTAATTACTTAAAAATCATACAATGTGATTTTCTGGATTTTTGTTTTAGATTCCGTCTCAGTTGAAGTGTACCTATGATAAAAATGACAGACCTCTACATGCTTTGTAAGTAGGAACACCTGCAAAATCGGCAGTGTATCAAATACTTGTTCTCCCCACTGTATATATACTGTTATATATAACTACTGCTGTACACACCGTTTCTATTTGCGTACTGTCCATACTGTCTATTTCACACCATTATAGATATATATGGTGCCAGGACAACAACCTTTCCCTCAATGTCAGCAAGACAAAGGAGCTGATGATGGACTACAGGAAATGTAGGGCCGAACACGCCCCCATCCACATCGAAGAGGCTGTAGTGTAGCGGGTCGAGAGCTTCAAGTTCCTCGCTGTACACATCACTAAGGATCTATCATGGTCCAAAACACACCAACACAGCTGTGAAGAGGGCACAACAACGCCTCTTCACCCTCAGGAGGTTGAAAATATTTTGCATGCGCCCGGAGTTCTACAGCTGCACCATTGAGAGCATCTTGATTGGCTGTATCACCGCTTGGTATGGCAACTGCTGGGCATCCAACTGCAACGCGCTACAGAGGGTAATGCGTACGGCCCCGTACGGACCAGAGCTCCCGGCCATCCAGAACCTTCATACCAGGCGGTTTCAGAGGAAGGCCCTAAAAACTGACAAGGACTCCAGCCACCCAAGTCATAGACTTTTCTCTCTGCTAATGAACCTATGCACCAAGTCTGGAACCAACAGGACCTTGAACATCTTCTACGCCCAAGCCATAAGACTGCTAAAAAGTTAACCAAATAGCTATCCAGAGTATCTGCATTGACCAACCCTTTGAACAAACTCTTTTGACTCATCACATACACTGCTGCCTCTACTTATTTTCTATCCTGCACTTTGTGACATCTGCTGGTGTAAAAAAAAAGATTGATTGATTGACTAGTCACTTTTCCCCTACCTACAGTTGAAGTCGGAAGTTTACATACACTTAGGTTGGAGTCATTAAAACTTGTTTTTCAACCACTCCACACATTTCTTGTTAACAAACTATAGTTTTGGCAAGTTGGTTAGGACATCTACTTTGTGCATGACACAAGTAATTTTTCCAACAATTGTTTACAGACAGATTATTTCACTAAATCACAATTCCAGTGGGTTAGAAGATTACATACACTAAGTTGACTGTTCCTTTAAACAGCTTGGAAAATTCCAGAAAATGATGTCACGGCTTTAGAAGCTTCTGATAGTGTAATTGACATCATTTGAGTCAATTGCAGGTGTACCTGTGGATGTATTTCAAGGCCTACCTTCAAACTCAGTGCCTCTTTGCTTGGCATCATGGGAAAATTGAAAGAAATCAGCCAAGACCTCAGAAAAATAATTGTAGACCTCCACAAGTCTGGTTCATCCTTGGGAGCAATTATCAAACGCCTGAAGGTACCACGTTCATCTGTACAAACAATAGTACGCAAGTATAAACACCATGGGACCACGCAGCCGTCATACCGCTCAGGAAGGAGACGCGTTCTGTCTCCTAGAGATGAACGTACTTTGGTGCGAAAAGTGCAAATCAATCCCAGAACAACAGCAAATGACCTTGTGAAGATGCTGGAGGAAACAGGTACAAAAGTATCTATATCCACAGTAAAACGAGTCCTATATCGACATAACCTGAAAGGCCGCTCAGCAAGGAAGAAGCCACTGCTCCAAAACCGCCATAAAAAAGGGGGGAGGGGCTTGCAAGCCGAAGAACACCATCCCAACCGTGAAGCACAGGGGTGGCAGCATCATGCTGTGGGGGTGCTTTACTGCAGGAGGGACTGGTGCACTTCACAAAATAGATGGCATCATTAGGAAGGAAAATTATGTGGATATATTGAAGCAACATCTCAAGACATCAGTCAGGAGGTTAAAGCTTGGTGGCAAATGGGTCTTCCAAATGGACAATGACCCCAAGCATACTTCCAAAGTTGTGGCAAAATGGCTTAAGGACAACAAAGTCAAGGTATTGTGGTGGCCATCACAAAGCCCTGGCCTCAATCCTATAGACAATTTGAGGGCAGAACTGAAAAAGCGTGTGCGAGCAAGGAGGCCTACAAACCTGACTCAGTTACACCAGCTCTGTCAGGAGGAATGGGCCAAAACTCACCCAACTTATTGTGGGAATCTTGTGGAAGGCAACCCGAAAACGTTTGACCCAAGTTAAACAATTTAAAGGCAATGCTACCAAATACTAATTGAGTGTATGTAAACTTCTGACCCACTGGGAATGTGATGAAAAACATAAAAGCTGAAAGAAATCATTCTCTCTACTATTATTCTGACATTTCACATTCTTAAAATAAAGTGGTGATCCTAACTGACCTAAGACGGGGAATTTTTACTAGGATTAAATGTCAGGAATTGTGAAAAACTGAGTTTAAATGTATTTGGCTAAGGTGTATGTAAACTTCCGACTTCATCTGTATATGTACATATCTACCTCAATTACCTCATACCCCTGCAAATCGACTCAGTACTGGTACCCCGTGTATAAAGCCAAGTTATTTCCTCATACGTGTATAAAGCCAAGTTATTACCTCGGGCCGTGTAGAAAGCCAAAATTATTACCTCGTACCATGTATAAAGCCAAGTTATTACCTCGTACGTGTATAAAGCCAAGTTATTACCTCGTACTGTGTATAAAGCCAAGTTATTACCTCGTACTGTGTATAAAGCCAAGTTATTACCTCGTACTGTGTATAAAGCCAAGTTATTACCTCGTAACGTGTATAAAGCCATGTTATTACCTCGTACCGTGTATAAAGCCAAGTTATTACCTCATACTGTGTATAAAGCCAAGTTATTACCTCGTAACGTGTATAAAGCCATGTTATTACCTTGTACCGTGTATAAAGCCAAGTTATTACCTCGTACCGTGTATAAAGCCAAGTTATTACCTCTGACCATGTATAAAGCCAAGTTATTACCTCGTACCATGTATAAAGCCAAGTTATTACCTCGGACCATGTATAAAGCCATGTTATTACCTCGTACTGTGTATAAAGCCAAGTTATTACCTCGTACCGTGTGAAAAGCCAAATTAGTACCTCGTACCGTGTGTAAAGCCAAGTTATTACCTCGTACCGTGTGAAAAGCCAAATTATTACCTCGTACCGTGTGTAAAGCCAAGTTATTACCTCGTACTGTGTGAAAAGCCAAATTATTACCTCGTTCCGTGTGAAAAGCCAAATTATTACCTCGTACCGTGTGTAAAGCCAAGTTATTACCTCGTACCGTGTGAAAAGCCAAATTATTACCTCGTACTGTGTGTAAAGCCAAGTTATTACCTCGTACCGTGTGAAAAGCCAAATTATTACCTCGTACCGTGTGTAAAGCCAAGTTATTACCTCGGACCATGTGTAAAGCCAAGTTATTACCTCGTACTGTGTATAAAGCCAAGTTATTACCTCGTACCGTGTGTAAAGCCAAGTTATTACCTCGGACCATGTATAAAGCCAAGTTATTACCTCGTACTGTGTATAAAACCAAGTTATTACCTCGTACCGTGTGTAAAGCCAAGTTATTACCTCGGACCATGTATAAAGCCAAGTTATTACCTCGTACTGTGTATAAAGCCAAGTTATTACCTCGTACCGTGTGTAAAGCCAAGTTATTACCTCGTACTGTGTATAAAGCCAAGTTATTACCTTGTACTGTGTATAAAGCCAAGTTATTACCTCGTACTGTGTGTAAAGCCAAGTTATTACCTCGGACCATGTATAAAGCCAAGTTATTACCTCGTACTGTGTGCAAAGCCAAGTTATTACCTTGGACAATGTATATAGCCAAGTTATTACCTCGGACCATGTATAAAGCCAAGTTATTACCTCGTACCGTGTATAAAGCCAAGTTATTACCTCGGACCGTGTATAAAGCCATGTTATTACCTCGTACCGTGTGTAAAGCCATGTTATTACCTCGTACCGTGTGTAAAGCCAAGTTATTACCTCGTACCGTGTGTAAAGCCAAGTTATTACCTCGTACCGTGTGTAAAGCCAAGTTATTACCTCGTACCGTGTGTAAAGCAAAGTTATCTTTACTGTTCGTTTTATTATCTTTCTCTTCTGCATGGTTGGAAAGGGCCCGTAAGCATTTCACTGTTAGCCTACACCTGTTAGTTTACGAAGCATACAACAAATAACATTTGATTTGATGATCTTTGTTTCGATACCATGTCCTTTTTATTTTAATTGTGATAGTGCTGTATTCGTGAGGTCCAGTGTTAGCGAACCCTCTTAGTACACAGTATTTTATAAAGGAAGTGGTCAGTGACAGTTCAAACATGCAATCCTCCTCCTTCTTCCTTTAAGCCCTACCCGTTCCCTTTAATTGCAACTTGTACTGTGTTTGTGAGTTTCAATGATCCCTACTGTAATTGCGAGGTACAGTGAAAACACTGTACCCATAGACACAGTTTTGCAGTGTATGAGGGAGCTGAGATTAGAT
Organism: Coregonus lavaretus; assembly: GCF_964263955.1. Classification (NCBI taxonomy): domain Eukaryota; kingdom Metazoa; phylum Chordata; class Actinopteri; order Salmoniformes; family Salmonidae; genus Coregonus; species Coregonus lavaretus. Next base: position 3,076,921 of record NC_139992.1, read on the forward strand.
CAATGGTGTCAGAGCGTATCTGGTAGAACACAAGGGTTGTCCTGGCCTCACTGAGCAGGAGAAGAATGATGAACAGAACCATCGGACCGGGACCGTAGAAAACACACACAGGAAGGACAACAGCAGCAGCAGCAGGTGCTTTTTGATACAAAGCTCGGAGAGAGGAGGAGCACTGTAGTCAGATCCCACTAAGCATTCAAAACACTGCAAAACAATCTGAAATGTCCCTTAAAATGAATTCACGAACATACAGTGGGGAGAACAAGTATTTGATACACTGCCGATTTTGCAGGTTTTCCTACTTACAAAGCATGTAGAGGTCTGTAATTCTTATCATAGGTACACTTCAACTGTGAGAGACGGAATCTAAAACAAAAATCCAGAAAATCACATTGTATGATTTTTAAGTAATTAATTTGCATTTTATTGCATGACATAAGTATTTGATACATCAGAAAAGCAGAACTAATATTTGGTACAGAAACCTTTGTTTGCAATTACAGAGATCATACGTTTCCTGTAGGTCTTGACCAGGTTTGCAAACACTGCAGCAGGGATTTTGGCCCACTCCTCCATACAGACCTCCTCCAGATCCTTCAGGTTTTGGGGCTGTCGCTGGGCAATACGGACTTTCAGCTCCCTCCAAAGATTTTCTATTGGGTTCAGGTCTGGAGACTGGCTATGCCACTCCAGGACCTTGAGATGCTTCTTACGGAGCCACTCCTTAGTTGCCCTGGCTGTGTGTTTCGGGTCGTTGTCATGCTGGAAGACCCAGCCCAGACCCATCTTCAATGCTCTTACTGAGGGAAGGAGGTTGTTGGCCAAGATCTCGCGATACATCCATCCTCCCCTCAATACGGTGCAGTCGTCCTGTCCCCTTTGCAGAAAAGCATCCCCAAAGAATGATGTTTCCACCTCTATGCTTCACGGTTGGGATGGTGTTCTTGGGGTTGTACTCATCCTTCTTCTTCCTCCAAACACGGCGAGTGGAGTTTAGACCAAAAAGCTCTATTTTTGTCTCATCAGACCACATGACCTTCTCCCATTCCTCCTCTGGATCATCCAGATGGTCATTTGCAAACTTCAGACGGGCCTGGACATGCGCTGGCTTGAGCAGGGGGACCTTGCGTGCGCTGCAGGATTTTAATCCATGACGGCGTAGTGTGTTACTAATGGTTTTCTTTGAGACTGTGGTCCCAGCTCTCTTCAGGTCATTGACCAGGTCCTGCCGTGTAGTTCTGGGCTGATCCCTCACCTTCCTCATGATCATTGATGCCCCACGAGGTGAGATCTTGCATGGAGCCCCAGACCGAGGGTGATTGACCGTCATCTTGAACTTCTTCCATTTTCTAATAATTGCGCCAACAGTTGTTGCCTTCTCACCAAGCTGCTTGCCTATTGTCCTGTAGCACATCCCAGCCTTGTGAAGGTCTACAATTTTATCCCTGATGTCCTTACACAGCTCTCTGGTCTTGGCCAATGTGGAGAGGTTGGAGTCTGTTTGATTGAGTGTGTGGACAGGTGTCTTTTATACAGGTAACGAGTTCGAACGGGTGCAGTTAATACAGGTAATGAGTGGAGAACATGGGGACTTCTTAAAGAAAAACTAACAGGTCTGTGAGAGCCGGAATTCTTACTGGTTGGTAGGTGATCAAATACTTATGTCATGCAATAAAATGCAAATTAATTACTTAAAAATCATACAATGTGATTTTCTGGATTTTTGTTTTAGATTCCGTCTCTCACAGTTGAAGTGTACCTATGATAAAAATTACAGACCTCTACATGCTTTGTCAGTAGGAAAACCTGCAAAATCGGCAGTGTATCAAATACTTGTTCTCCCCACTGTATGTATAATCCATACATACATAACACATTCATAAACAGTGTATCATCTCACTTTGCCATCATTAACATTTTAAACATTTTAATTACATTTTTAGTCATTTAGCAGACGCTCTTATCCAGAGCGACTTACAGTTAGTGAGTGCATACGTTTTTCATACTGCCCCCCCCCCCCTGTGGGAATCGTACCCACAACCCTGGCGTTGCAAGCGCCATGCTCTACCAACTGAGCTACAGGAGGCCATCAAATATTTTCTAGTCTGTCTACTGTACACTGAAAAAAAAGAAAGGTTCTTAAAAGGTTCTTCCTCAGCTCTTAAGGTTCCTTGGTGAACTCTTGCCCGATAAAGAACCTTTGAGTTAAGTGTGGGGTTCTTGACGTGGCATCTACGGTTCTTCAGAATTCTAAAAGGTTCTTGAAATGTATGGAAGCCTGCAGGGTCCCTTTCATAGCACACAGCAAATTGGCCAGTGTTATCTAGTGTTGCCTTTTCAGTGTAACATTTCTAGTGTTGATTCAAGAGTTAATTGAACACTATGAAGAGTTAAATGAACACTCAGTGGTGTAAAAGAACCCCAGTGTCGATTGAGCTGAACCAAAAACACGCCCATCTCATTATCATATTTCCTAGCGTGCTCTATTGAAGGTTGATTTTGTTGAATTGTTTTAATATGAATATTTTTGCATGTACATTGATTGATTAATTAATCTTATGCTACTCAAATATAAATAATATAACATTTTCTAAACTATTCCAATCTGTTAGTTGAACTTATTGCACCCGCTACTGAAATGGCTGTTCCAGTTTAGATGTTTAAGGTAGTCTCGTATCTTAGTCTTCCCAAACCTGGCAGTCATAGCATAATTTTTTATAACAACAGGATCTCACTTGGTGAAGGCCACAGGACAGGAAATGAATAAATGCAACAACCATGTCTCTGTCACTAGAAACCACAGTCATGGGTGGTACTGGTAACTCAAAAATTCACTCGAAAGGCACCATGGGAAATATGCAAATGAGGCTTAAAACCCTACAGCAGGTGTAATGTAGAGAACATTATGCCATAATCGAGTCCGTGTATTCGTACTGTGGGATTCCAGTTCTATGTTTTACAGCAGCCAGACAGTGGGAGTGAACCATGTAATGCCAGCATACATCTGTGTAAAGTTAAACTAAAGTATACGAACGCCCTGACCTTATAAACATAAGCAATCTAAACCGTTACAATTGGCGATGAGTGAAAACGCACAAGAGAAGAATACAAGACGAACTACGTGCCTACGTGTGATGAGGTGGTGTTGAAGTAGTCAGGCGCAGGAGGGTAAAATCACAGAATAACAGGCTTTAATCCGCTAAATACAGGTTTACGCAGAAATGCGTCAAACACACTCCAGGGCACAAAACAGACGCACTGGAAAATACAAGGCACACGGGAAATAATACTCCCGTCAATACACAACACAATGAGCTCCACCGAGCTTCACTAACCTCCACAATAAACAATCACTCACACAGACAAGGAAGCAGAGGGAACACTTATACCATGACTAATAAGGACCAGGTGTGTGTGATTGAAGACAAGACAAATGGAGTGATGATAAATGGATCGGCAGTAGCTAGTAAGCCGGTGACGCCGATTGCCGAAACCTGCCCGAACAAGGAGGGGAGGCAGCCTCGGCGGAAGTCTTGACACTATGTGAGTGAACGCAGATAGCAACAACAGCCTAGCTAACGTTGGAATCAGCTAGCTAACATCGTACATTACGGTACAATACCACGATGGCTAGTTTGATGTTTGATGTGTACACAGAACCCAGCTCACATCGCGGATAACACACAGATAAGGGCATTACTGTTAAACTATGCAGGGTCGGATGTGTACGAAATATTTGACACACTGCAAGATACCGGAGCAGCTGATGACTATGATACCACGTTGACAAGCTCAATGCATATTTCTGTCCAAAAGTCAACGCAGAATATGAAACCTACATTTTCAGACAAGCAAGACAAAATGAAAACGAAACCTTGGATGCTTACCACATGAGACTGAGGCAATTAGCATCCACATGCGAGTTTTGCAAACGTTGATAATGTAATGAAGTCACAAATAATGCTAAGCTGCAGTTCCGCACGTCTCCTCCGGATGGAGCTAAAATGTGCTCCAATTTCTCTCCAACAGCTCCTTGAAACAGGCAGGGCACGAGATGTCGGATAGACCAGTTGCAGGCGAATGCTCAGTCAAAATCACAAAAATAACTTTCAGTGTGCACTGTACAAAATAAAAAAATATCTATAACAAAAGCCAGGGCTAAAAAAATGAATGTGACAAACGTCAAAACAGAACACGCAATAACTGGGAGGTAAGTTCCCACACAATGGAGGACAAACAAACTGCCCTGGGGGGGGGGGGAAACAAACTGCCCTGGGGTGGGGGGGGTGGGGGGGGGGGGGACAAACTGCCCTGGGGGGGGGACAAACTGCCCTGGGGGGGGAAACAACCTGCCCTGGGGGGGGGGGACAAACTGCCCTGGGGGGGGAAACAAACTGCCCTGGGGGGGGGGGGGGGGGGGGGGATGTAAAGGATGTGGAAAGTTGAATCACTTTTTAAAAATGCTGTAGAAACGACCGAGTCCACTCCTCCAGTTGCTGAAAAACAAACCCAACAGCGTCCGAAACACAAAGTGCAGTCACAAGATGACAAAAAGACACAAAAACAAGACACCTCACCGATGATGATGATGATGATGATGATGATTATGTGTGTGTTGTGTGTGTTGTGTGTGTTGTGTGTACACTACAGAGCCCACCGCAATCACACATCCAAGTTACCATTATGAACACAACTGTGGATGTTATTTTTGTTTTCGGGAGCAACCGTTAACATTGTTGATGATGTCACATATGAGTTAAAGTTAAAGCGCAAGCTGTGAATTAAAAGGGTCATTCTACAGATTCGGTGCCTTTTGTGATTGAGGAGGATGAAACAATGAACATTAAAATCTTAAGCTTTTTTTATTTGATGTGACAAAGTAATGTGTGTACTTGATAGAAAATACCTTTTCCCATCTCAATGTAGAGTATTAAGTTATTATTCTGTATTATTTTCTCAAACAAGTCCCAATTTCATTCAACCCCGTCACAGTCATTTTGTTATTCAACTATTCATTTTTCCAATAAGCTTGAGATCAGCTTCTGGCATAATCTCACAGTTTAGATGTCCCTTGTAAATAATGGCATATTGTAATTAAAGAGAAAATCAAGAAAAACTGACCAGCACCATCCTTTCCAGTTTACGATGAAGAAATTTCTAATCTAACTCCACATTTTCACAAGAAATGTGCAAGGATGCTGCGTAATTCCTGACAAAATTGAAATAGCCTTATTTACCCTGATTTAATACACACAATAAAAACACTATTGATGTTATATTTTGTGTATTTAATACAAAAATGTAAAAAAATAATCTTGTAACAGGGATGAATGCACCGCAACAGGGTTGAAAATCATGTACCTGCTTTCTCAATTTGTCTTTTGTCTTTCTTGATTTTTTCTTCCCCTTCACAGATTGTCTAAAACAAACAAATAGACAATTCAATTCAATTTTATTTATTGTATCAAATCATAACAAGGTAAGTTCATAAGCAGTATAAATAAATGTTAAGGATACTATTACAATGTGAATATGTCTAAGCAGTTTTGAAGAAATAGTGTACAAAGTTACCAGAAATTATATTTGTATGCACTCCTTTGCACTCCTATTCTCTCTCTCTCTCTCTCTCTCTCTCTCTCTGTCTGTCTCTCTCTCTCTCTCTCTCTCTCTCTCTCTCTCTCTCTCTCTCTCTCTCTCTCTCTCTCTCTCTCTCTCTCTCTCTCTCTCTCTCTCTCTCTCTCTCTCTCTCTCTCTCTCTCTCTCTCTCTCTCTCTCTCTCTCTCTCTCTCTCTCTCTCTCTCTCTCTCTCTCTCTCTCTCTCTCTCTCTCTCTCTCTCTCTCTCTCACACACACACACAATCTTTTTCCTAACCTTGTGGGCTCATGTGACATCACCACGTCTCTATCAGGACTTTGTGGAGGGGTGGCAATAGTATTAACAGCCATTTCCCTTTGCTTTTGCCGCTCCTTCGCTTTTCTCCATCCCTTTCTCCTCATCTTTTGACCTCTCTTATCTAGATCTCCTATTCCTTTCTTCTTTCCTGCTAAAACATATTTTGTCCATCTCATGCGTTCACTCCTGAGGTACTTTTCCCTTCGTTCTGGATCAGCATTTCTTCTTGCCCTGTACTCTCTTTGCCTTTCTGCTGCTGTTTTTGCCATTGTTGAATCTGAAATTGTAGGTCAAGGTCAAGTCAATGACCAGTTTACTCTCCAAAACTAATTACTGTATCCTTTTAATCACTATGTAGTAAAATGAACGTGAACTTGCAGATAATACTCCTAAATATGTCAGTACAAACCAGTCGGCTAGTGAACATGAACCCCTCACGCACCAGTTGCCAAGGCAGTATACTGTATGTCTTTTTAGACTAGTCTTCATTTACATTCTCTAGTCTTTTTATGCATTACCAAATTATGCTTTAAAGCAACAAAACTTTATTTTCTGTTGATTGTGTGTCCATGACCACCACCACCTCGTGTCTTAAAGATCTTACATTTCCAGGAGAATTACCTGACCACCGGCGCGCGGATGTCCCTCACCTTCCTCTCTATGTGTGTTTCCTTTCTGCTGCTGTTTTTTCCATTGTTGAATCTGAAATTGTAGGTCAAGGTCAAGTCAATGACCTGCTTACTCTTCAAGACTAAATATTGTATCCTTTTAATCACTATGTAGTAAAATGAACATGAACTTGCAGATAATACTCCTAAATATGTCAATGTATATAGGAGAGAGAACAAATTAATTGTCACTTTTTTAAAGTTATTATTTTCAAAAATTCCTCGTACTTTTAGTTGATACTGTAAAACCGTAAACAACAAACATTCAACAAGAAAATATGATTGGTATTAAGCAATATACATTAAATATTGCTAAGATTTAACAGCTATTCAACCCTGTAACAGCCATTCAACCCCGTAACATTGAAAAATGTGATGGGGTTGAATGTGACAGGGTTGAAGATTTTGTGCTAATCTGTTGCTAATTCGGGATGCTAGCAGCTAGCAGTGTGCCACATGGCCTTATTCAACAAAATACATTGTTATACTTCATAGCTATAAAAACAATTCTTGGTAAAATCTTAACTATGAATTCCCCCCCCCCAACAGAGTTGAATACCTGAGATTGACAAAGCCCATATGTGCTTAAAAAACATGAAATATCTATAAAAAGTGAGAGAGCAGCTTACCACTTGTCACACCAGGCTTCTCTGAAGACTTGTATGATGTCACTTCCTCATAAATGATGTCCACAGGATCAAACCATTATTTAATTGTGAGTGGGGGTATTGTTGCGTTACGGGGTTGAAAGAAATACAAGGACAGGGGTAAAAGCCTGAATTTCTCAGAAAATAAAATGTCTTATGCTGAGAAAATGGATTATGCATAATAAGGGGGCATATAAAATTAATTTAAAAAAAAAAAAGCATTATTATTTAACACTGTGTACTCAAAATGAGTCACGCCATTTGCATGATGGTCAATAGGGACAGGCGAAATTCTTAATACTCCTAAGAAAAGCAAACATATAAGTATTGAAATTCATCTCTGTTTAAAATCATATTCTCTACTCCATATTAAAAACATGTAAAACTTTGAAATGTTGTAATTTAAGTGTAGTTTGATAAATGTTCTGACAAGTTATAACACTAGTACATCTTGGGACACTGACAATACTGAAATGTCACCGAATCTGTAGAATGACCCAAAACAGGCTAAAGCAAACATCTTTGCTTATGGCTCATCCGAACCTGAGAGGAAAATTCACAGCACCAGTCCGCTCCGAGACTAAGATGGTGGATACCACTTTTCTTTGTAATCAAAGGTGACTCTGGCTCATTACCCAGCTGTCAGACAGCAACAGACCTTGGACTTTCTGAAAATAATCAACTCTCTGTTCTCTCCAAGTGAACCAGCCGATGGTTCATTCATAAACCAGCTTACCAACGAACAGCAGGACCTCTTCCAAGACGTAGGAAAACTCAGACTTTTAAGTGAAGCTGCACATTGATGGCACAGTGCAACCAGCAGTGCAACCACACAGGAGGATTCCTTTTCGCATGAGAGAACAAGTTAAAACAGGAGCTTGACACACTACAAAGCCAAGACATCATCGAAAAAAATCAGCGGGCCAACGCCATGGGGTATCCCCAATAGTGGTCACCCCAAAAACCCAAGACGCCTGATAAAAGTTTGTGTCTGTGTCGACATGCGCCTTCCAAACACGGCAATGCAACGTGAACGACACATCACGCCAACGGTTGATGACCTCATCCACGATCTGAATGGAACAGTGGTGTTCTCAAAGCTAGATCTTTAAATGATGGGATACCACCAGCTTGAGTTACATCCAGACTCAATGTATATCACAACCTTCACTACACATTCTGGCCTCTGGAGATACACCAGACAGAACATTGGCATAAATTCAGCTGCAGAGGTGTTTCAAAATGCAATACAGCAAGTGCTGCAAGGTATTCCCAATGTGAGAAACATGAGCGATGACATCCTAGTCTATGGTAGACCTCCAGATGAACACAACGCAAGTCTCAAAGCTGTGTTTCAGAGATTGAGAGAGAAAAATCTCACGCTGGACAAAGAATAATGCGAATACAGCAAAATAACACTTGAGTTTTACGGCTATGTTTTCTCAGAGAAAGGCATTTCGGCGGATCCAAAGAAAATCAAAGCCATACAGAATCTGCCAGCACCTCAAAATGTCTCGAAGTTCGCAGTCTACTGGGTATGATAGAATACTGCTCACGGTTCATACCAGACTTCGCAACAACCGCACAGACTCTTTGTGAGCTCACAAGAAAAGATCACACCCGGTCATGGGGACCACACCACCAGTCTGCGATGAAAAAAAAATAAAGAACACGTCTGATGCAGCACACGACGACAGCCTACTTTGACCCAGCCAAGAGGTCGACACTGTTGGTTTAGGTGCCACACCAAGTCAGCACAACCCTACAAGTGACAAAGACGCCCATATCATCGCATATGCCAGCCCGAGCGCTTTCAGAGGTTGAACAGCGCCACTCACATAACCGGGAGAGAGAAGCTCTGGCGATCATCTGGGCATGTGAACACTTTCACTTGTATCTCTACGCAGCTCACTTCACGGTCATCACAGACCATATCTTCAACAACCCAAAAGCCACACCCCCCAGCACGACTTGAGCGATGGAGACTGAGACTACAACCCTACAGCTACTCTGTGAAGTACAAAGACGACGCTGCCGACTACATGTCAAGACATCCCGTCGCAGGGGAAACACATACATCGGGAGTTGAATCAGTCAATCAAACAGTGAGGAGTGCAAACAAACCGTGTTTGACAGGCGGCCTCACAGACCAAAATTCACAAAGTTAAATTAGCTGATAAAGATTATCTCGTAGAACAAAACGTATAAGATCTCCTAGCCTGCGTTTACCACAGACCTTATTTTCGCCGTTTATCCAAACCCCCCCCCCACCCCCCCTAAAAAAAAAAACCCATAGGCTTTGTGGTCCTCTGTAGCTCAATTGGTAGAGCACGGCGCTTGTAACGCCAGGGTAGTGGGTTCGATCCCCGGGACCACCCATACGTAAAAATGTATGCACACATGACTGTAAGTCGCTTTGGATAAAAGCGTCTGCTAAATGGCATATTATTATTATTATTATTATTAAACAGCGGGACGTTGCAGCAGGGATATTCAATTCCAGTCCTGGAGGGCCAAAACATTTCTGGTTTTGAATTTTTGTATGGTTCTTCAAAGAACCATCCCATTTATGGTTCCTCAGAGACCCTAAAATGGTTAACCCTATGGCATCGCTCTAAAGAACCTTATTTGGTTCCAAAATGCACCTTTTTTTTTTTTTAAGACTTTATGTCAAATCAGTGGATATCAAATATTTACTAAACAGTTTCCATTAACATTTGATGATGTTACAACACTGTAAAAGCCAATGTAATCTACCATATATTGCATTTCAATCTGACTATCCCCGTTAATTTGGCCCACCAGAGAGGCTGTAGTGATTCAAACCTACAGCTCTAGGACACTGTTATTGTGATACAGTTACGGTTGTAAAGCCTATATATCTTTAGCAATAAAATGGTATCTCTATAAACTAATGCTCTCTGTATCTCTATAAACTAATGCTCTCTGTATCTCTATAAACTAATGCTCTCTGTATCTCTATAAACTAATGCTCTCTGTATCTCTATAAACTAATGCTCTCTGTATCTCTATAAACTAATGCTCTCTGTATCTCTATAAACTAATGCTCTCTGTATCTCTATAAACTAATGCTCTCTGTATCTCTATAAACTAATGCTCTCTGTATCTCTATAAACTAATGCTCTCTGTATCTCTATAAACTAATGCTCTCTGTATCTCTATAAACTAATGCTCTCTGTATCTCTATAAACTAATGCTCTCTGTATCTCTATAAACTAATGCTCTCTGTATCTCTATAAACTAATGCTCTCTGTATCTCTATAAACTAATGCTCTCTGTATTTCTATAAACTAATGCTATCTGTATCTCTATAAACTAATGCTCTCTGTATCTCTATAAACTAATGCTCTCTGTATCTCTATAAACTAATGCTATCTGTATCTCTATAAACTAATGCTATCTGTATCTCTATAAACTAATGCTCTCTGTATCTCTATAAACTAATGCTCTATGTATCTCTATAAACTAATGCTCTCTGTATCTCTATAAACGAATACTCTCTGTATCTCTATAAACTAATGCTACATGTATCTCAATAAATTAATGTCTCTGTATCTCTATAAACTAATGCTCTACGTATCTCTATAAACTAATGCTCTATGTATCTCTTTAAACTAATACTCTCTGCATCTCTATAAACTAATGCTCTCTGTGTCTCTATATGAACTAACGCTCTCAGTATCTCTATAAACTAATGCTCTCTGATTCTTGGAAACAAAAATGTTGATTAGGCAAACATTAGCAGTCATAAACACAGACAAGAATAACTTCTGTAATTTTCAAACATTCCGATATGGTAACAACTAATTCTGACTAGAATGTTACAGCTACGTTTGAGACAAACACAGCAGAACAATGGCAAAGCTCTTTTCATACATAGTATAATTATATCGCAAATCCATTTAATTGCTTTTTTTCTGGATTGAGTGATTGCACATTTATGGAATATTTAAGGGAAATAAACTCTTATGCTTTAAGAAATATCTTAATAGCTTTCCTTCTACAGAATGACTGATGGCATCTGCCCATTGCTTGTCCTAATAATAAATATCTTATAAAACCATTATCCCTGATAGATATTTCAGGAGTGAATATTATAGATGTTCTGCTTTATAGCCTTTGCATCATCTAGTATTATTCAATAATCCAAATAATTACAGCAATATGTTAAAGGAGGTGATCGCGTCACTCGATTTCTTGAAATTAAAGAAATAAAACACAACATTCTAGAATGCGCAACAATTACCATTAACATTCTAAATGATTCCCTCAAACACCTTCAGTCTCAGTAAACAGTTGTGGAGAGAAAATATTTAGATATGCAGAAATTAGTTTGCTAAGACAGGAGACCTTTAGCAGGCATAAACATTTAGATAATGACTCTCTTTCATTCCACCTACCTCTCTTGTAATTAATAATCAACAAAGCTAAGAAATGGCCCTCTCCAGTCATTACAGATGAGTTAACCTGTGTGTGTGTGTGTGTGTGTGTGTGTGTGTGTGTGTGTGTGTGTGTGTGTGTGTGTGTGTGTGTGCATAAGATCAACATTCCATTGGACTAAAACAGCATAATAATACAATCTAATTGCAGTAGGTTTCTGCCGTCACACAAACATAATATCTCTCAGAGCGAACATTTAGCCCTATTCAACAAAACACTATAACATACAGAATTGTTAAAATTTTATGTAAAGTTCTAAACAGTGTTTTTGCTTGTAAGAGAAGTTTACTTTCAAACAAACACTCTAAGGTCGGCTAAGGTCGACATATGGTAAGACTCAATCATTACGGTATTTTTTATTGGTAAATTTACAAACATATATATAATGATAAATAGACTTGAAACGTGTATATCATTATGGTGTATGGTGAAATAAGTATAGCCAGTTATAATTGTAATGGCTTAGCTGATAATAACAAAAGAAGAACAATATTTACATGGCTCAAAGACGAGGAATATAATATCTATTGTTTACAGGAAACTCATTCAACAATTCTAGATGAAGTTGCGTGGAAAAAGGAATGGGGTGGCGAAATATACTTCTCCCATGGGCAAAGAAACTCAAAAGGGGTGATGACATTAATTAATAGTAATTTCGATCCGAATGTGCAAATTGTCCAAATATATACTCAAGGTAGATGGATTATTTTAAAAATGTTATTGGACCATAAACAGATATGGCTCATTAACCTTTACGGACCAAATAATGATGATCCACACTTCTTTGACAGTATATCCAGTGGGGAGAACAAGTATTTGATACACTGCCGATTTTGCAGGTTTTCCTACTTACAAAGCATGTAGAGGTCTGTAATTTTTAAAAATCCAGAAAATCACATTGTATGATTTTTAAGTAATTCATTTGCATTTTATTGCATAACATAAGTATTTGATCACCTACCAACCAGTAAGAATTCCAGCCCTCACAGACCTGTTAGTTTTTCTTTAAGAAGCCCTCCTGTTCTCCACTCATTACCTGAATTAACTGCACCTGTTTGAACTTGTTACCTGTATAAAAGACACCTGTCCACACACTCAGTCAAACAGATTCCAACCTCTCCACAATGGCCAAGACCAGAGAGCTGTGTAAGGACATCAGGGATAAAATTGTAGACCTGCACAAGGCTGGGATGGGCTACAGGACAATAGGCAAGCAGCTTGGTGAGAAGGCAACAACTGTTGGCGCAATTATTAGAAAATGGAAGAAGTTCAAGATGACGGTCAATCACCCTCTGTCTGGGGCTCCATGCAAGATCTCACCTTGTGGGGCATCAATGATCATGAGGAAGGTGAAGGATCAGCCCAGAACTACATGGCAGGACCTGGTCAATGACCTGAAGAGAGCTGGGACCACAGTCTCAAAGAAAACCATTAGTAACACACTACGCCGTCATGGATTAAAATCCTGCAGCGCACGTAAGGTCCCCCTGCTCAAGCCAGCGCATGTCCAGGCCCATCTGAAGTTTGCCAATGACCATCTGGATGATCCAGAGGAGGAATGGGAGATGGTCATGTGGTCTGATGAGACAAAAATATAGCTTTTTGGTCTAAACTCCACTCGCCGTGTTTGGAGGAAGAAGAAGGATGAGTACAACCTCAAGAACACCATCCCAACCGTGAAGCATGGAGGTGGAAACATCATTCTTTGGGGATGCTTTTCTGCAAAGAGGACAGGACGACTGCACCGTATTGAGGGGAGGATGGATGGGGCCATGTATTGCGAGATTTTGGCCAAAAATCTCCTTCCCTCAGTAAGAGCATTGAAGATGGGTCATGGCTGGTTCTTCCAGAATGACAACGACCCGAAACACACAGCCAGGGCAACTAAGGAGTGGCTCCGTAAGAAGCATCTCAAGGTCCTGGAGTGGCCTAGCCAGTCTCCAGACCTGAACCCAATAGAAAATCTTTGGAGGGAGCTGAAAGTCCGTATTGCCCAGCGACAGCCCCGAAACCTGAAGGATCTGGAGAAGGTCTGTATGGTGGAGTGGGCCAAAATCCCTGCTGCAGTGTGTGCAAACCTGGTCAAGACCTACAGGAAACATATGATCTCTGTAATTGCAAACAAAGGTTTCTGTACCAAATATTAAGTTCTGCTTTGCTGATGTATCAAATACTTACAGTGGGGAAGAAAAGTATTTAGTCAGCCACCAATTGTGCAAGTTCTCCCACTTAAAAAGATGAGAGAGGCCTGTAATTTTCATCATAGGTACACGTCAACTATGACAGACAAATTGAGAAAAGAAAATCCAGAAAATCACATTGTAGGATTTTTAATGAATTTATTTGCAAATTATGGTGGAAAATAAGTATTTGGTCACCTACAAACAAGCAAGATTTCTGGCTCTCACAGACCAGTAACTTCTTTTTTAAGAGGCTCCTCTGTCCTCCACTCGTTACCTGTATTAATGGCACCTGTTTGAACTTGATATCAGTATAAAAGACACCTGTCCACAACCTCAAACAGTCACACTCCAAACTCCACTATGGCCAAGACCAAAGAGCTGTCAAAGGACACCAGAAAAAAAATTGTAGACCTGCACTAGGCTGGGAAGACTGAATCTGCAATAGGTAAGCAGCTTGGTTTGAAGAAATCAACTGTGGGAGCAATTATTAGGAAATGGAAGACATACAAGACCACTGATAATCTCCCTCGGTCTGGGGCTCCATGTAAGATCTCACCTCGTGGGGCATCAATGATCATGAGGAAGGTGAGGGATCAGCCCAGAACTACACGGCAGGACCTGGTCAATGACCTGAAGAGAGCTGAGCCACAGTCTCAAAGAAAACCATTAGTAACACACTACGCCGTCATGGATTAAAATCCTGCAGCGCACGCAAGGTCCCCCTGCTCAAGCCAGCGCATGTCCAGGCCCGTCTGAAGTTTGCCAATGACCATCTGGATGATCCAGAGGAGGAATGGGAGAAGGTCATGTGGTCTGATGAGACAAAAAAATAGCATTTTGGTCTAAACTCCACTCGCCGTGTTTGGAGGATGAAGAAGGATGAGTACAACCCCAAGAACACCATTCCAACCGTTAAGGACGGAGGTGGAAACATCAGAGAAGGTCTGTATGGAGGAGTGGGCCAAAATCCCTGCTGCAGTGTGTGCAAACCTGGTCAAAACCTACAGGAAACGTATGATCTCTGTAATTACAAACAAAGGTTTCTGTACCAAATATGAAGTTCTGCTTTTCTGATGTATCAAATATTATGTCACGCATTAAAATGCAAATTAATTACTTAAAACTCATACAATGTGATTTTCTGGATTTTTGTTTTAGATTCCGTCTCTCACAGTTGAAGTGTACCTATGATCAAAATTACAGTCCTCTACATGCTTTGTAAGTAGGAAAACCTGCAAAATCGGCAACGTATCAAAAACTTGTTCTCCCCACTGTATGTATATATATATATATATACAGTTGGGGAAAAAAGTATTTAATCAGCCACCAATTGTGCAAGTTCTCCCACTTAAAAAGATGAGAGAGGCCTGTAATTTTCATCATAGGTACACGTCAACTATGACAGACAAAATGAGGCAAAAAATCCAGAAAATCACATTGTAGGATTTTTTATGAATTTATTTGCAAATAAATGAAAATAAGTATTTGGTCAATAACAAAAGTTTCTCAATACTTTGTTATATACCCTTTGTTGGCAATGACACAGGTCAAACATTTTCTGTAAGTCTTCACAAGGTTTTCACACACTGTTGCTGGTATTTTGGCCCATTCCTAAATGCAGATCTCCTCTAGAGCAGTGATGTTTTGGGGCTGTCGCTGGGCAACACAGACTTTCAACTCCCTCCAAAGATTTTCTATGGGGTTGAGATCTGGAGACTGGCTAGGCCACTCCAGGACCTTGAAATTCTTCTTATGAAGCCACTCCTTCGTTGCCCGGGCGGTGTGTTTGGGATCATTGTCATGCTGAAAGACCCAGCCACGTTTCATCTTCAATGCCCTTGCTGATGGAAGGTTTTCACTCAAAATCTCACGATACATGGCCCCATTCATGCTTTCCTTTACACGGATCAGTCGTCCTGGTCCCATTGCAGAAAAACAGCCCCAAAGCATGATGTTTCCACCCCCATGCTTCACAGTAGGTATGGTGTTCTTTGGATGCAACTCAGCATTCTTTGTCCTCCAAACACGACGAGTTGAGTTTTTACCAAAAAGTTATATTTTGGTTTCATCTGACCATATGACATTCTCCCAATCCACTTCTGGATCATCCAAATGCACTCTAGCAAACTTCATACGGGCCTGGACTGTACTGGCTTAAGCAGGGGGACACGTCTGGCACTGCAGGATTTGAGTCCCTGGCGGCGTAGTGTGTTACTGATGGTAGGCTTTGTTACTTTGGTCCCAGCTCTCTGCAGGTCATTCACTAGGTCCCCCCGTGTGGTTCTGGGAATTTTGCTCAACGCTCTTGTGATCATTTTGACCCCACGGGGTGAGATCTTGCGTGTAGCCCCACGCAAGAGGGAGATTATCAGTGGTCTTGTATGTCTTCCATTTCCTAATAATTGCTCCCACAGTTGATTTCTTCAAACCAAGCTGCTTACCTATTGCAGATTCAGTCTTCCCAGCCTGGTGGAGGTCTACAATTTTGTTTCTGGTGTCCTTTGACAGCTCTTTGGTCTTGGCCATAGTGGAGTTTGGAGTGTGACTGTTTGAGGTTGTGGACAGGTGTCTTTTATACTGATAACAAGTTCAAACAGGTGCCATTAATACAGGTAACGAGTGGAGGACAGAGGAGCCTCTTAAAGAATAAGTTACAGGTCTGTGAGAGCCAGAAATCTTGCTTGTTTGTAGGTGACCAAATACTTATTTTCCACCATAATTTGCAAATAAATTCATGAAAAATCCTACAATGTGATTTTCTGGGGAAAAAAATTACAGGCCTCTCTCATCTTTTTAAGTGGGAGAACTTGCACAATTGGTGGCTGACTAAATACTTTTTTAAATAAAATAAAAAATAAAATAAATGGAAAAACATATTTGTCAGTTCCGGGCGCATTGTTAGTCACAAGGACACCCTTTTCTGTCCAAAGAAAGTTTACACACGCACGCTTTCAGTCAGTCAGTCCTTTGTATGATGAAGTAAGACTAGCTTTCTTTGATCAAATGCAACAGCAGAAACCAGAACTATTCTGGATGAGAGAAGAAGAGAAACTTGAATGGTTTTTCAGAAAATAAGTGTCCCTTCTTGCAAATGTATTTCTAAAGCTTGGATGTTACGACAAGATAAGCTACATATTATTTTTCTATTATGTTTCATATGATTCTGTATGTGTGCATGCTTATTTAGTTTTGCTACAGAAGATAGTGTCTTATAAGGCCATTATTTATAATAATAAAATAAAACAATCAAATCACATACACACCCTCCTGTCTCCAGATGACAGGCCCACTTTGCCCTCTGCGCCCGTCTCACAGCCTCCTGGGGACCACAGCCGAGGCAGGCAGAGCAGAAATTATGTTGGTGATGTGAGCTGTCATTTGGGTTATTTGCCACCTGTAGTGCACAGGTGCTGCTAGCAACACTTGCTGTCTCACTGCACAGCAGAGACATAGCCCCAACAGGTCTGGAGGAAGAGGAGGAAGAGGAGGAGGAGGAGGAGGATGAAGACAAGAGGGAGGAGGATGAGGAGGATGAAGACAAGAGGGAGGTGGAGGAGGAGGAGGAGGAGGATGAAGACATGAGGGAGGAGGAGGAGGACATGAGGGAGGAGGAATAGGAGAGGGAGAAGGAGGGGGAGGAGGGGGAGGAGGAAGAGGAGGAGGAGGAGGATGAAGACAAGAGGGAGGAGGAGGAGGAGGAGGAGGAGGATGAAGACATGAGGGAGGAGGAGGAGGAGGAGGATGAAGACAAGAGGGAGGAGGAGGAGGAGGAGGAGGAGGAGGAGGAGGAGGATGAAGACAAGAGGGAGGAGGAGGAGGAGGATTCCAACATGGGGTATGAAAAAATGTATGCACTCACTAACTGTAAGTCGCTCTGGATAAGAGCGTCTGCTAAATGACTAAAAATGTAAATGTAAATGTATTAAATAGTATAAAGTATTAAATAGTCTATAGTACAGTATACAGTATTAAATAGTCTACAGTATTAAATAGTCTACATTACAGTATACATCATTAAATAGTCTACATTATTAAATAGTCTACTGTGTTAAATAGTCTACAATGCAGTCTACTGTGTTAAATAGTCTGCAATGCAGTCTACAGTATTAAATAGTATACAGTAATAAATAGTCTACAGTGTTAAGTAGTCTACAGTGTTAAGTAGTCTACAGTAATAAATAGTCTATAGTGTTAAATAGTCTACAGTGTTAAGTAGTCTACAGTATTAAATAGTCTACAGTTTTAAGTAGTCTACAGTAATAAATAGTCTAAAGTAGTAAATAGTCTACAGTATTAAGTAGTCTACAGTATTAAGTAGTCTACAGTATTAAGTAGTCTACAGTATTAAATAGTCTACAGTGTTAAATAGTCTACAGTAATAAATAGTCTACAGTATTAAGTAGTCTACAGTATTAAGTAGTCTACAGTATTAAATAGTCTACAGTGTTAAAAAGTCTACAGTGTTAAATAGTCTACAGTGTTAAGTAGTCTACAGTAATAAATAGTCTACAGTGTTAAAAAGTCTACAGTATTAAATAGTCTACAGTATTAAGTAGTCTACAGTATTAAATAGTCTACAGTGTTAAAAAGTCTACAGTGTTAAATAGTCTACAGTGTTAAGTAGTCTACAGTAATAAATAGTCTACAGTGTTAAATAGTCTACAGTGTTAAGTAGCCTACAGTGTTAAGTAGTCTACAGTAATAAATATTCAAAAGTAGTAAATAGTCTACAGTAGTCAACAGTCTACATTATTAAATAGTGTACAGTATTAAATAGTATACAGTACAGTGTACAGTATACAGTATTAAATAGTCTACGGTATTAATTATTAATGAATTATACAACGTGTGGGTCTAATCCTTATTGCTGATTGGTTATAGCCGCATTCCAGGCGTGTCTATTCCACAAGTTACCACCTGCTAAATCTATGACGTTAAAATGTCTATTTACTCTGTTCCATCTGACTGCCCAATCCACTGTCTCATCAGCCCAGCCAGGCAGTTCATCACCTTGATCTCCACTATAAAAAGCATCTAGACATTATCTCACATTTCTTTTAGACTAACATTTAGTTTTTAACAGCTGAGATTTGTATAAACCTTTCTGTCTGTCTCTCCGACATTTGCAACATTGTTTCAATATTCAAGTTCAATCTCCAGCTGTCGCATAGTAATGAACGTGTCGGGAGTCGGGATGAGACAGCTTTTCTCATCCAGTCGAAATCATGAATCAGTATAATTTTTATGGATATATACATGGAACTATCAATAGAAAACAGGTAAAACAAAACAAAGTGCAGCTAGTTTGAAGTCTTTCCAGCTTCAGTTTGAGGTGATTGTGTTAGCTGTGTTGTTGGCTAGCTCCTCTGAACAACAGTGTGCTGGCGAGAGACCACATTTTCTATGCCAGGCAAAATCGCTCATCATTAGCCTATTGTTATGGATGTATCCAAATTAATGTCACTAGAAAACAGCTTAAAGAAACGCAAATGCAGCTACTTTGCTGTTATTCTGTCTACTCTGTTTGACGTGACTGTAAGTTAGCCGTCTCTAGCACCGAACAGATACAACGAACGTCCAGCCGGCTTGGGTAGCAACCCTAGATTTGTGTCGGATCTATCTCTTGTGGAAGGATAAAATAGTATGAAAAAAATTCATCAAAATAACATTGATAATGAAAATATGTAAATCATTATTTGAATATGTTGGTAACCCATTGAATAAAAGTGATAATGGCCTAACAATACCATATTCAAATAATGATTTACATATTTTCATTATAAATGTTATTTTGATGAATATATTCATACTATTTCATCCTATTTAAAAACAAAAAAAAAATTTTTGCTTTGTCATTATGGGGTATTGTGTGTAGATTGATGAGGGGAAAAAACGATTTAATAAATGTTAGAATAAGGCTGTAACGTAACAACATGTGGAAAAAGTCAAGGGGTCTGCAGACTTTTCGAATGCACTGTATATCATTATTTATACAGTGGCTTGCCTTGGCATTTTTCGTATTTTGTTGCCTTACAAGCTGGAATGAAAATGGATTTTATGGGGGTTTGTATCATTTGATTTACACAACATGCAACAAAACACTTTGAAGATGCAAAATATTATTTTTTGTGAAACAAACAAGAAATAAGACAAAAAAAACAGAAAACTTGAGCGTGCATAACTATTCACCCCCCCAAAGTCAATACTTTGTAGAGCCACCTTTTGCAGCAATTACAGCTGCAAGTCTCTTGGGGTATGTCTCTATAAGCTTGGCACATCTAGCCACTGGGATTTCTGCCCATTCTTCAAAGCAAAACTGCTCCAGCTCCTTCAAGTTGGATGGGTTCCGCTGGTGTACAGCAATGTTTAAGTCATACTACAGATTCCCAATTGGATTGAGGTCTTGGCTTTGACTAGGCCATTCCAATACATTTAAATGTTTCCCCTTAAACCACTCAAGTGTTGCTTTAGCAGTATGCTTAGGGTCATTGTCCTGCTGGAAGGTGAACCTCCGTCCCAATGTCAAATCTCTGGAAGACTGAAACAGGTTTCCCTCAAGAATTTCCCTGTATTTAGCGCCATACATCATTCCTTCAATTCTGACCAGTTTTCCCAGTCCCTGCCAATGAAAAACATCCCCACAGCATGATGCTGCCACCACCATGCTTCACTGTGGGGATGGTGTTCTCGGGGTGATGAGAGGTGTTGGGTTTGCGCAAGACATAGCGTTTTCCTTGATGGCCAAAAAGCTCAATTTGAGTCTCATCTGGCCAGAGTACCTTCTTCAATATATGTTTGGGGAGTCTCCCACATGCCTTTTGGCGAAGACCAAACGTGTTTGCTTATTTTTTTCTTTAAGCAATGGCTATTTTCTGGCCACTCTTCCGTAAAGCCCAGCTCTGTGGAGTGTACGGCTTAAAGTGGTCCTATGGACAGATACTCCAATCTCCGCTGTGGAGCTTTGCAGCTCCTTCAGGGTTATCTTTGGTCTCTTTGTTGCTTCTCTGATTAATGCCCTCCTTGCCTGGTCCGTGAGTTTTGGTGGGCGGCCCTCTCTTGGCAGGTTTGTTGTGGTGCCATATTCTAACTAATTATGTGACTTCTGAAGGTACTTGGTTGCACTAGATCTTATTCAGGGGCTTCCTAGCAAAGGGGATGAATACATATGCATGCACCAATTTTTTGAAACAAGTTCTTTTTTTTATTTCACTTCACCAATTTGGACTATTTTGTGTATGTCCATTACATGAAATCCAAATAAACATCCTTTTAAATTACAGGTTGTAATGCAACAAAATAGGAAAAACGCCAAGGGGGATGAATACTTTTGCAAGGCACTGTAAGTCCAAAAATTGATGTAATAACTAAGGAAACTAGCTTTAAGCTATCTGCTAATCATTAAGCATTGCTCTCAATAATTTGTAGGCAACAAAGTCAATACTAAGAGCTATAACATAGAATAGATTGGTAATTATAAGTGATGTATCAATTTGAATGCAGGATACAGAGCGCTAAAGTAATGTATCATTTTTGCTGTATATAAAAACATAGCTACATTAAACATCAAATAAATTCACAGCTCACAATACTTGCTTTCTCTTTAATAAAAAAATTAATGACTTACAGTATATAAATTATTATATCTTCTACATGGCAAACAGAAAGCCTCTCCTTCCTTTAAGCACAGTCTAATGTTGATGGACTGGTAGTGATTTTTTTTGCTCTGATTCCTTTCTGAAAATCCTTCTTTGGACATTCAAGCATGATCTTAAAGTAAGTTCCACTTAATTTGATTAGGCTCATCCTTGACGTCTATGGAATTACTGTGACATGGTTAAATAATCCTCCTCTGCAATCCAGTCTCTCGACTTAGATCCAGTCCGGTGAAACGTGAAGCTGTGAATCTCACCTAGAGCCTAAATACTTTAGATTACTTCTCTAACTAGAACATAGACTTTAAAGGGGCAATCTGCAATTCAAGTTTACAATTACATTGTTTACAAACAGTAGAGTAAAACAAGCTTATATTCTGGGTTCTGATGGGGTACAACATGTTGAACTAAGCTCATGAGGCATTAATAAGCTATATTCTTCAACAGTCTGAGTATATACTTTAATTGAAAAGTGCAAAAATGGATGCAACAATAGCAGATTGACCCTTTAATCGAGCACACTACCTCTCCAAATGCAGTTATATATATATACCAAGAATGTGTTGTCTCTGGTCTTTAAGTGTGACAAGCACATCTAACAATGCTGCTAAAATGCTTGTTTTGATTCATGTAGTTGTAATTCAACAGAATAGTGAGATACACTGTTTTAGTGTGAAGCCCTCCGTCCTTATGGCAGACCAAGGACCATGAATGTTGCTAGATCCCTAATAGTAAAAAAAAGTATTCAAAAGTCCCCCAAAAGTCCCCCAAAAGTCATTGTTAACACTTTCTAAAGTTCTGTTGACTAACTCAAGTCATATATTAAAAAATTCCTTTTGAATAAAGCAAGTCCTTCCCAGTTACTTTGATCTCAATATGGGTTTGAAATCAATCCTGCAAATGTAGAAAGAAGAGGCATCTTTAATTCTGACATAATTCTAGAGATGATGGTTGGAATTCAGCTTAATTTGTCCATATATTACTTCAGATAGGGGGTAAGATGAAATACCATACCTTTGAGTCAAATAAACCTTCTCTCTTTTTTAATTAAGGGTGTGGGTGGCTGTTTGACATTTCTTCCGAACCACAAACTTTTCAGTAGAGCTTTATGACATTAAAGCAAAGCTAAGTTTGAAGCATCAAAATCTTCAGAGGATTTTTTTTTTTACTTGAGACAGATGCCTTGGGCGGAAGCCATTTTTGGGGCTGAGGAAGGCATTAGGCAGCCGTAGAGAGAACGAGGAGGAGGGGGTTTATTGATAAAGAACATTCAAATTGACATGGTAAAGGACTCAGTAGGGTACATTACTCCAAATAGACTCTCTATTTAATCATGTATCGTTGTTTTGATGTAATGTCCTTAATGGCACCCTATTCCTTATATTTACATTTACATTTACGTCATTTAGCAGACGCTCTTATCCAGAGCGATTTACAAATTGGTGCATTCACCTTATAGCCAGTGGGATAACCACTTTACAATATGTTTTTTTTTCCTTCTTTCTTTCTTTGGGGTGGGGTAAGGGGGGGTAGAAGGATTACTTTATCCTATCCCAGGTGTTCCTTAAAGAGGTGGTGTTTCAAATGTCTCCGGAAGGTGATGAGTGACTCCACTGTCCTGGCGCCGTGAGGGAGCTTGTTCCACCATTGGGGTGCCAGAGCAGCGAACAGTTTTGACTGGGCTGAGCGGGAACTGTGCTTCAGCAGAGGAAGGGGAGCCAGCAGGCCAGAGTTGGATGAACGCAATGCCCTCGTTTGGGTGTAGGGACTGAACATATATGACTCCAATTATCAACTAATCATGGTCTTCATTTTAGTTTGATGAGGTGTGTTAGCTATAAGGATGGGGAAAAAGTGTTTGGAGTTGTCCATCCCTGATATAGGGTATAGCCAGGTTCCATTTCTGACGCAGCCCATGATGTGGTTGGTGCTAGCTGGGATCCAGGGTGCTGACCATGATGTGGTTGGTGCTAGCTGGGATCCAGGGTGCTGACCATGATGTGGTTGGTGCTAACTGGGATCCAGGGTGCTGACCATGATGTGGTTGGTGCTAGCTGGGATCCAGGGTGCAGAGACGTGCAAATAGTCCGGGTAGCCATGATTAGCTGTTCAGGAGTCTTATGGCTTGGGGGTAGAAGCTGTTGAGAAGTCTTTTGGACCTAGACTTGGCACTCCGGTACCGCTTGCTGTGCGGTAGCAGAGAGAACAGTCTATGACTAGGGTGGCTGGAATCTTTGACAATTTTGAGGGCCTTCCTCTGACACCGCCTGGTATAGAGGTCCTGGATGGCAGAAAGCTTGGCCCCAGTGATGTACGAGCTACGAACCTAGGCAGGATCAGTATGTACAGTGCCTTGCAAAAGTATTCACCCCCCTTGGTATTTTCCTATTTTGTTGCATTACAACCTGTAATTTAAATTGATTTTTATTTGGATTTCATTTAATTGACATACACAAAATAGTCCAAATTGGTGAAGTGAAATAAAAATCTAAAAAATCAAAATAATAAATAACAGAAAAGTTGTGCGTGCATATGTATTCACCCCCTTTGCTATGAAGCCCCTAAATAAGATCTGGTGCAACCAATTACCTTCAGAAGTCATGTAATTAGTTAAATAAAGTCCACCTGTGAGAAATCTAAGTGTCACGTGATCTGCCACATGATCTCAGTATATATACATCTGTTCTGAAAGGCCCCAGAGTCTGCAACACCACTAAGCAAGTGGCACCACCAAGCAAGCGGCACCATGAAGACCAAGGAGCTCTGCAAACAGATCAGGGACAAAGCTGTGGAGAAGTACAGATCAGGGTTGGGTAAAAAAAAAAAATCTGAAACTTTGAACATCCCACGGAGCACCATTAAATCCATTATTTAAAAAAATTGAAACAATATGGCACCACAACAAACCTGCCAAGAGAGGGCCGCCCACCCAAACTCAAGGACCAGATAAGGAGGGCATTAATCAGGGAAGCAAAAAAGAGACCAAAGATAACCCTGAAGGAGCTGCAAAGCTCCACAGCTGAGATTGGAGTATCTGTCCATAGGACCACTTTAAGCCGTACACTCCACAGAGCTGGGCTTTATGGAAGAGTGGCCAGAAAATAGCAATCGCTTAAAGAAAAAAATAAGCAAACATGTTTGGTGTTCGCCAAAAGCCATGTGGGAGACTCCCCAAACATATGGAAGAAGGTACTCTGGTCAGATGAGACTCAAATTGAGCTGTTTGGCCATCAAGGAAAACGCTATGTCTGGCGCAAACCCAACACCTCTCATCACCCTGAGAACACCATCCCCACAGTGAAGCATGGTGGTGGCAGCATCATGCTGTGGGAATGTTTTTCATCGTCAGGGACTGGGAAACTGGTCAGAATTGAAGGAATGATGGATGGCGCTAAATACAGGTTAATTCTTGATGGAAACCTGTTTCAGTCTTCCAGAGATTTGAGACTGGGACGGAAGTTCACCTTCCAGCAGGACAATGACCCTAAGCATACTGCTAAAGCAACACTCGAGTGGTTTAAGGGGAAACATTTAAATGTATTGGAATGGCCTAGTCAAAGTCCAGGCCTCAATCCAATTGAAAATCTGTGGTATGACTTAAAGATTGCTGTACACCAGCAGAACCCCCATCCAACTTGAAGGAGCTGGAGCAGTTTTGCCTTGAAGAATGGGCAAATCCCAGTGGCTAGATGTGCCAAGTTTATAGAGACATACCCCAAGAGACTTGCAGCTGTAATTGCTGCAAAAGGTGGCTCTACAAAGTATTGATTTGGGGGGGTGAATAGTTATGCACGCTGAAGTTTTCAGTTTTTTTGTCTTATTTCTTGTTTGTTTCACCCCCAAACATTTTTTGGCATCTTCAAAGTGTTAGGCATGTTGTGTAAATCAAATAATACAAACCCCCCAAAATCAATTTTCATTCCAGGTTGTAAGGCAACAAAATAGGAAAAATGTTAAAGGGGGGTGAATACTTTCCGGAATGTACCATACATCACCCCACTACCACAGCATGTGAAAACACGACAACACTTAACAAAGAGCTGCAGTCAGTCTCAAAATGGGTGGCACGAAATAAGGTAGTCATAAATATTTATTTATTTTAAACTAAAAGCATTGTATTTGGGACAAATCATTCACTAAACCCTAAACCTCAACTAAATCTTGAAATGAATAATGTGGAAATTGACCCTTGTTGAGGAGACTAAACTTCTTGGAGTAACCCTGGATTGTAAACTGTCATGGTCAAAACATAATAATGCAATGGTAGCTAAGATGGGGAGAAGTCTGTCCATAATAAAGCGCTGCTCTGCCTTCTTAACAACACTGTCAACAAGGCAGGTCCTACAGGCCCTAGCTTTGTCACACCTGGACTACTATCCAGTCGTGTGGTCTGGTGCCACGAAGAGGGACTTAGGAAAATTACAATTGGCCTAGAACAGGGAAGCACAGCTGGCCCTTAAATGTACACAGAGAGCTAACATTAATAATATGCATGTCAATCTCTCATGGCTTAAAGTGGAGGAGAGATTGACTTCATCATTACTTATATTTGTGAGAAGTATTGACATGTTGAATGAACTGAGCTGTCTGTTTAAACGACTAGCACACAGCTCAGACACCCATGCATACCCCACATGACATGCCACCAGAGGTCTCTTCACAGTCCCCCAAGTCCAGAAAATACTATGGGAGGCGCACAGTACTACATAGAGCCATGACTACATGGAACTCTATTCCACATCAGGTAGCTGATGCAAGCAGTAGAATCAGATTTTACGAAACAGATACAAATACACGTTATGGAGACACGCACAAAGGAACAGACACACGCATACACACACACACGATAACATACGCACTATACACACACGTACACATGGATTTTGTGTTGCAGATATGTGGTAGTAGAGTAGTGGCTTGAGGGCACACACTTAGTGTGTTGTGAAATCTGTTATGAACTGTAATGTAATGTTCTAATTGTATATAACTGCCTTAATGTTGCTGGACCCCAGGAAGAGTAGCTGCTGCCTTGGCAGGAACTAATGGGGATCCACAACAAACCACAGGAAGAGTAGCTTCTGCCTTGGCAGGAACTAATGGGGATCCACAACAAACCCCAGGAAGAGTAGCTGCTGCCTTGGCAGGAACTAATGGGGATCCACAACAAACCCCAGGAAGAGTAGCTTCTGCATTGGCAGGAACTAATGGGGATCCACAACAAACCCCAGGAAGAGTAGCTTCTGCCTTGGCAGGAACTAATGGGGATCCATAATAAACCCCAGGAAGAGTAGCTGCTGCCTTGGCAGGAACTAATGGGGATCCATAATAAACCCCAGGAAGAGTAGCTGCTGCCTTGGCAGGAACTAATGGGGATCCACAACAAACCCCAGGAAGAGTAGCTGCTGCCTTGGCAGGAACTAATGGGGATCCACAACAAACCCCAGGAAGAGTAGCTGCTGCCTTGGCAGGAACTAATCGGTGTCCATAATAAACACACACAGGGAACGGAAAGGTAAATTACTTGATATTTTTTGCTCAATTATTCCTTAGTAGCCCCAGGAATTATTCTTAACTTCTTATTTTGAACTCACCACAGGTCTGTTAAGGCAATAATGCAATGTCCAAGTCCATTAGCTTACAAGTAAATATTACATTTATAACCCTTTTGCCTGTAGCAGTGTGTACAGGGATTTTCCGGTTGTCTGCTTTGCTTTTAGTCTCTGAGAAGACGAGGTAATAAATGACTGAACAGAGCGAAAATTAAAAGAAAGAAAAAACCAACCACAGCAGCAGCTTGTCTTCTGCTCTGTAGACCCCAGAGACACAGAACACAGAACAGGGAGGATGATCACTGCTGTCTGCTCTGTAGGCCCCAGAGACACAGAACAGATTTTAGTAAAATGTTGAACTCGCTAATCACTGATCAACGGCTAATCAGTGATCAACGGCTAATCACTGATCAACGTTCTAATCAGTGATCTTAATCACTGATCAACGGCTAATCATTAATTATAAATATTTATTTCCCTCGGGACCACGGCTCGACTGGCCTCTTACTTAGAGAAAAAAGAAACCATTAGTGTTATTAGTGCTTTTGATTTAATTCCAGTCTCTTCTTCATTAAGGCGAGGGAGGGAGCATGCAACCCCCCATGCCAGGCACACACAGTGGCACCCTGGCACCCCTAGGCAACCAAATGGCACCCTGGCATCCCTAGGCAACCAAATGGCACCCTGGCACCCCTAGGCAACCAAATGGCACCCTGGCACCCCTAGGCAACCAAATGGCACCCTGGCATCCCTAGGCAACCAAATGGCACCCTGGCACCCCTAGGCAACTAAATGGTACTCTGGCACCCCTAGGCAACCAAATGGTACTCTGGCACCCCTAGGCAACCAAATGCCACCCTGGCATCCCTAGGCAACTAAATGGCACCCTGGCACCCCTAGGCAACCAAATGGCACCCTGGCATCCCTAGGCAACTAAATGGTACTCTGGCACCCTTAGGCAACCAAATGCCACCCTGGCATCCCTAGGCAACCAAATGGCACCCTGGTACCCTATTCCCTACACACTCTTATAAGAAAAGGTGCTATCTAGAACCTGAAAGGGTTCTTCGGCTGTCCCCATTGGAGAACGCTTTGTAGAACCCTTTTTGGTACTAGGTAGAACACATTTGGTTCCAGAGAGAACCCTTTTGGGTTCCATGTAGAACCCTTTCCACAGAGGGTTCTACATGGATCCAAAAAGGGTTCTACATGGATCCAAAAAAGGGTTCTACATGGAACCGATAAGGGTTACCCTATGGGGATAGCCGAAGAACCCTTTTGGAACCCTTTTTTCTAAGATTGTATACGGAACTAAAGTAGTGCTCTATGTAGTGAATAGGGTGCCATTTGAGACACATCTTTAGTCGACCAGGGCTCTGCATTGTGTCATTTCATCCTCTGGTCTGATGAAACAAAAATAGAACTGTTTCACCATAATGACCATCGTAATGTTTGGAGGAATAAGGGGGTTCTTGCAAGCTGAAGAACACCATCCCAACCGTGAAGCACGGGGGTGGCAGCATCATGCTGTGGGGGTGCTTTGCAGCAGGAGGGACTGATGCAATTCACAAAATAAATGGCATCATGAGGAAGGAAAATTATGTGGATATATTGAAGCAACATCTCAAGACATCAGTCAGGAAGTTAAAGCTTGGTCGCAAATGGGTCTTCCAAATGGACAATGACCCCAAGCATACTCCCAAAGTTGTGGCAAAATGGCTTAAGGACAACACAGTCAAGGTATTGGAGTGGCCATCACAAAGCCCTGACCTCAATCCTATAGAAAATTTGTGGGCAGAACTGAAAAAGTGTGTTCGAGCAAGGAGGCCTACAAACCTGACTCAGTTACACCAGCGCTGTCAGGAGGAATGGGCCAAAATTCACCCAACTTATTGTGGGAATCTTGTGGAAGGCAACCCGAAAACGTTTGACCCAAGTTAAACAATTTAAAGGCAATGCTACCAAATACTAATTGAGTGTATGTAAACTTCTGACTCACTGGGAATGTGATGAAAGAAATAAAAGCTAAAATAAATAATTATCTTTACTATTATTCTGTCATTTCACATTCTTAAAATAAAGTGTTGATCCTACCTGACCTAAGACAGGGAATGTTTACTAGGATTAAATGTCAGGAATTGTGAAAAACTGAGTTTAAATGTATTTGGCTAAGGTATATGTAAACTTCCGACTTCAACTGTACATACATTATGTACATGCCTTGCTCAAGAGCACAACAGCAGGCAATGGCATCTAGGATTTGATACGAGCAACCCTCCAGTTTTCAGCTCAATTTCTGACAGATTTTTCCCGTCAGACCTGGGATCCGGTTTCTGGCTCGCCTCTGTAACCGCTAGGCTACATGCCGCTCATACAAAAAAAACTGTACTATACTAAAAACATGACGTCAGTCTCATACAACCACATGTATACCTACCACAGGAGGCTGCTGAGGGGAGGACAGCTCATAATAATGACTGGAACGGAGCAAATGGAATGGCATCAAACACCTTGAAAACCATGTGTTTTGATGTATTTGATACCAGTCCACTGAATCTGCTCCAGTTATTACCGCGAGAATGTTCTCCCCAATTAAGGTGCCACCAACTTCCTGTGATACCCTACGACACAAAATGTACCAAACATGAAAAGACAAACGACTTTAGATTGTGAATCTGGCTCCCCCTGAACTGTCTGAACATCAAGTCTCTGGTGTCTGACTGAGGGACAGCAGACAATTATGTTAATTTGTTTCATGAGTGACTGTGAATAATAATATTGTG
This sequence comes from Coregonus lavaretus, assembly GCF_964263955.1. Lineage (NCBI taxonomy): Eukaryota > Metazoa > Chordata > Actinopteri > Salmoniformes > Salmonidae > Coregonus > Coregonus lavaretus. The sequence continues at coordinate 3,106,757 of NC_139992.1, forward strand.
CAAAAAAAGTGACTAATGAATGGTAGGCAGATTGGGCTGCCATGATTGGACTGTGACAGGAAACAGGAAGTACAGCAGATCATCATCGATGTGATTAATGAGAGGGTTATGTGTGTGCGTGTGTGTGTGTGTGTGTGGATGTGTTTAACTATTCTTTTGGGGACCAGAAGTCTCCACAAGAATAGTAAACAAACAAAAATTAGACCAACTGGTGACATTTTGCTAGTCCCCATGAGGTCAAATGCTATTTCTAGGGGGTTTAGGGTTCAGGTTAGAATTAGTGTTAGTGTTAGAGTTAGAATTACGTGAAGGTTTAGGGTTAGGAGCTAGGGTTAGTTTTAGGGTTAGGAGCTAGGGTTAGGGTTAAGGTTAGGTTTTGGGTTAAGGTTGGGGTTGGGGTTAAGGTTAGGGTTAATGTAAGGGTAAGGGTATTATTACGGGTTAGGGTTAGGGTCAGGTTTAGGGTTAGGGAAAATAGGATTTTGAATGGGACTGAATTGTGTGTCCCCACAAGGTTAGCTGTACAATACTGTGTGTGTGTGTGTGTGTGTGTGTGTGTGTGTGTGTGTGTGTGTGTGTGTGTGTGTGTGTGTGTGTGTGTGTGTGTGTGTGTGTGTGTGTGTGTGTGTGTGTGTGTGTGTGTGTGTGTGTGTGTGTGTGTGTGTGTGTGTGTGTGTGTGTGTGTGTGTGTGTGTGTGTGTGTGTGTGTGTGTGTGTGTGTGTGTGTGTGTGTGTGTGTGTGTGTGTGTGTGTGTGTGTGTGTGTGTGTGTGTGTGTGTGTGTGTGTCAGTCGTCCAGTAAGAGGCGTCTGCATTGTACCCGGCTTGAGAAAGCTGCAGTAAGGGACGAGTTCCGTATTTCTCTCGCTGAAAGGCTGAGGGAGACTGAGCCTCTTCTAAGCGCAGAGGACGAGGACCCCATGGACCAGAAGTGGACATCATCTCACCTCAGTGCTCTATCAGGTAGCGTCCCACCCCATTGGCTACAGAGGTAGGAAACATCATCAGGACTGGTTCGATGAGAACTTTGACACCATCACAACCTTACTGGACAATATGCAGAAAGCGCACAGGGCTACTCTCAACAGCCCCACATCTGCTACCCTCCGCCAGCAATGGCGTGCATCATGCAAGGAAGTTTAAACAACCATGCAGAACGAATGGTGAACGAATAAGGCACAGGAAATCCAAATTTATGCCGAGAAAGACGACATGCACAATTTCTACAACTCAACTAAAGCTATCTATGGCCCTAGAAGTCGCTCCATCACCCCCCTGAAAACAGCTGATGGTCTGACTCTCAGAACCAGATCATGACGAGGTGGGTTGACCACTTTGAAGCACGACCCAATCAGCACTCTCCGACAGACCACTCCATCCTGGAAAGAACTGCCTGTCCATCCACCCATTCAAGACCTCAACCATTCGCTAATCTTCCAAGAGGTGTTATCAGCTTTCCGTTCCCTCAAGAACAACAAGGCTCCTGGCGCTGACAGCGTCCCGGCAGAGCTTCTCAAGAAGGGAGGTTACTTCTGCACCAGAATGCTCCACCAGTACCGTCACCGAGGTTTGGGACCGGGAGATCGTCCCCCGAACAGAGGCAGGATGCAAAACATTGTCACCATCTATAAGAACAAGTGTGACAGGTCCATCTGCGGTAACAGCCGGGGGGGGAAATCCCTTCTGGCTGTTGCCGGCAAGGTCCTGGCCAAGGTGATGCTACACAGGGCAGGTGAATAACATCATAGAGGAACTGCCGCCAGAGTCACAATGCGGCTTCAGGAGAAGTGCCTTCAGGAGTACGGTCGACATGATGTCCACGGTACGGCGACTCCAGGAGAAGTGCCGTGAACAACATCAGGACCTTTTCATGGCCTTTGTCGACTTCTCCAAAGCCTTCGACACTGTGAGCAGGGGTTATTCTACTCAGATTTGGCTGTCCAGACAAATTTGTCAACATCCTTCGCCAGTTCCATGATGGGATGACGGCTCGGGTGGCCACAGGAGGGCAGGAGTCAGTGCCTTTTGGAGTAAGCTATGGTGTGAGGCAGGGGTGTGCGCTGGCACCTGTACTCTTTAACAGCTTCCTCCTATGTGTCACCCAGCTTCTCCACAAGGAGCTTGAGGCCAGCAGCGGGGTTGCGGTGGACTCCAGGCTGGATGGAAATCTATTCAACATCAGGAGGATCCAAGCAACCACCAAGATTTTGACGGAGCGGGTTCTTGAGCTGCAGTATGCTGATGACTGTGCTCTTGTGGCCCATCCATTCTTTTTGTTGTTGTTGTTGTTGTTTGACATATCTCACATGTAAAGGACCACCTAAAGAGCAACTCTATTTGAATAACACATTGTTGATCAAAATGTCAAATAGGACCTTATAGTCCCCAGGTCACAGAATGTTGAAATACAAAGGACTTTTCTGTTTTTACTAATTGTTTACGCTAAAACTGCAGTTGTGAAAGTAAATATTTAGACACATTTTCATACATTATATATACAAAGTATGTGGATACCCCTTGAAATCAGTGGATTCGGTTATTCAGCAACACCCGTTGCTGACAGGTGTATAAAATTGAGCGCACAGCCATGCACTCTCCATAGACAAAACATTGGCAGTAGAATGGCCCGTACTGAAGAGCTCAGTGACTTTCAACGTGGCACCGTCATAGGATGCCACCTTTCCAACAAGTCAGTTCATCACATTTCTGCCCTGCTAGAGCTGCCCTGGTCAACTGTAAGTGCTGTTATTGTGAAGTGGAAACGTCTAGGAGCAACAACGGCTCAGCCTCAAAGTGGTAGGCCACAAAGTGTGTAAAAATCGTCTGTCCTCGGTTGCAATTGGAACACCGACTGTGAGCCAGGCCTAATCGCCCAACATCAGTGCCCGACCTCACTAATGCTCTTGTGGCTGAATGGAAGCAAGTCCATTCAGCTCAGCTGGTAGAGCACGGCGTGGTCCTCTGTAGCTCAGCTGGTAGAGCATGGCGCTTGTAACACCAGGGTAGTGGGTTTGATCCCCCGGGACCACCCATACGTAAAAATGTATTCACACATGACTGTAAGTTGCTTTGGATAAAAGCGTCTGCTAAATGGCATATTACTATTACTAAGTCCCCGCAGCACAGTTCCAACATCTAGTGGAAAGCCTTCCCAGAAGAGTGGATGCTGTTATAGCAGCAAAGGGGGGGACCAACTCCATATTAATACCCATGATTTTGGAATGAGACGTTCGACGAGCAGGTGTCCACAATACCTTTGGTCATGTAGTGTACTTTTAATTTAAGCTTCTTCACAAAAGCCATTGCATTAGATTTGGACACCTTTTCCATACTTAATCTGAACCCGTTTTACTGTTCTCGTTCTCATAAAGGGGGCGGCAGGTAGCTTAGTGGGTAAGAGTGTTGTGCCAGTAACCCGAAAGGTCGCTGGTTCTAATCCCCAAGCCGACTAGGTGAAAAATCTGTTGATGTTCCCTTGAGCAAGGCACTTAACCCTAATTGCTCATGTAAGTCGCTCTGGATAAGAGCGTCTGCTAAATGACTAAAAATGTAAAGCTCTTTTGTTCTGCGTCCATCCACTCTGTTGCTGCTGTGGCACAACGAAAGACTAAATCCCTACAAAAACCATTCAATGTCTCTCCATGTGTTCTTGGAAAAATGAGAGGTCTGTGTTATTGTCTGAGTCTCAAATGGCACCCTATTCCCTATATAGTGCACTACATTTGACCCTACCCTATGGGCCCTGGTCCAAAAGCAGTGAATTAAACAGGAAATAGGGTGCCATTTGGGATGCACACCAGTACACTGTCTCCCCCTTGAGTGTGGTTGATGCTGGCTCAGAGGCCTGTGTGGGGAGGCTGTCACCGTGAAAGGCTCTCACGCTGTTCGTCCCTTTGACCTGCCCGCACCGCCCACTGCCCACCGACCCTCCGCCATTGATCCTCTTGTCTCCTCTCCTCAGTGCTACTACTCTTCATATCACTGAAACAATAATTGATTTCTCTGCAGAGAGAAACGAAGAAGATCCCTCATATGAAGTAGGACTACAGAGGGACATAGATGAAGGCATACTTATTCTCCTCTGTCAATAATTGCATCGTTTTTTTCGTCACATCTAAGTGAAGGTACTTACTATCCCTGACGCCTGAAACAAACGTGATTTTGTCTTCAGAGAGAAAGAAAGAAGATCCCCCCCATAAAGCACTGCTCCATAGATCCAAGCCTCCAAGCTTCGTGTGTACAATCCACTCGCCTTCATGCTGGGAGATCACTCTTCAGTATTACAGTGCTCGGAGTACTTCTACAGTACTTTACTAGACTGCCTTACTTGACCTGTTTTGTGGGCAGTTTGAGTCTAACTCTAACAATCCAGGTTAAATAAAAAGAAAGAATGGTGTTTTTCAATAAGGTGACATTGCATTCTATCAATAAGGGTTAGGTTTACATGACATGTTATCAATAAGGGTTAGGTTTACATTACATGCTATCAATAAGGGTTAGGTTTACATGACATGTTGTCAATAAGGGTTAGGTTTACATTACACGGTATCAATAGCAGCGAAGGCTGAATTATTTCAGCTGAAAGACCCTGACCTCTGTCAGGTGAAATGGCAACTCAATAAATGCAGCAATATTCAACTGAGCCAGAAGTAAACAACCAAGCTATTGAAATCCCACCAACAGGAATGCAAGGCTGATGTTTGTTATGTTAGGGAACTGGCAATGGGAAGAACTGTCACCCTGAAGAAGGCACAGTGATGCAGAAACATCGGTGTTGTTGTTTTTTTTTTTTACCCAATAAATTACTGAGAGGTTGTACATATGGAGTGTGTGACTCTCTTTGTTTTTATAGAACTGGCAATGTGTGCAGATCTTGAGCTCTGAAATCATTTTTGTAGGTTCCTTTTGCAAATTGTTTCCATACAAACAGTATGTTTTTTGTAATCAATGTGTAAATGGGTCATATTTAAGAACCCCTTCCTGTGCTCACGGAGACATACAATTTGAATGTCGACCTTGTAAAGAATCTCCAATGGTAACTACGTATAGTAGGCCTTTGGTAATGTCGTTGAAAACAGCACAAGGTTGCATAGCAATGGAGTAGTCCTGACTGACAAAGCTGTGGAGATGGGCACGGACTTTAAATGTGGCAGCATAACTGACAATTATATTCTTCTTTGTTAAGGCTACTTATGTTTTTGTGAAGCAGTCCTTTTTTAAATAGATGTCAAATCATATACAGTCATTCACTAAGGTGAAGGCTAAATTAACACTGAGTTACTTGGAAATTGGTGCCAAACATCTTTCGACATATGTTTAAGCTACTTATGTTATTATGAAACCTTTTTCCTGTAAAGGAAATAATAATGAAGAGATGTTCACTAAGGTGAGGGCTATGTACCTAATCATAATGTAGAGATGTTCACTAAGGTGAGGGCTATGTACCTAATCATAATGTAGAGATGTTCACTAAGGTGAGGGCTATGTACCTAATCATAATGTAGAGATGTTCACTAAGGTGAGGGCTATGTACCTAATCATAATGTAGAGATGTTCACTGAGGTGAGGGCTAGGTTCCTAATCATAATGTAGAGATGTTCACTAAGGTGAGGGCTAGGTACCTAATCATAATGTAGAGATGTTCACTAAGGTGAGGGCTATGTAGCTAATCATAATGTAGAGATGTTCACTGAGGTGAGGGCTAGGTACCTAATCATAATGTAGAGATGTTCACTAAGGTGAGGGCTAGGTACCTAATCATAATGTAGAGATGTTCACTAAGGTGAGGGCTAGGTACCTAATCATAATGTAGAGATGTTCACTAAGGTGAGGGCTAGGTACCTAATCATAATGTAGAGATGTTCACTAAGGTGAGGGCTAGGTACCTAATCATAATGTAGAGATGTTCACTGAGGGCTAGGTACCTAATCATAATTTAGAGATGTTCACTACGGTGAGGGCTAGGTACCTAATCATAATGTAGAGATGTTCACTAAGGTGAGGGCTAGGTACCTAATCATAATGTAGAGATGTTCACTAAAGTGAGGGCTAGGTACCTAATCATAATTTAGAGATATTCACTACGGTGAGGGCTAGGTACCTAATCATAATGTAGAGATGTTCACTAAGGTGAGGGCTAGGTATGAAATCATAATTTAGAGATGTTCACTAAGGTGAGGGCTAGGTACCTAGTCATAATGTAGAGATGTTCACTAAGGTGTGGGCTAGGTACCTAATCATAACGTAGAGATGTTCACTAAGGTGAGGGCTAGGTACCTAATCATAATGTAGATATGTTCACTAAGGTGAGGGCAAGGTACCTAATCATATTGTAGAGATGTTTACTAAGGTAAGGGCTAGAAACCTAATCATAATGTAGAGATGTTAACTAAGGTGAGGGCAAGGTACCTAATCATAATGCAGAGATGTTCACTAAGTTGAGGTCTAGGTACCTAAACATATTGTAGAGATGTTCACTAAGGTGAGGGCTAGGTACCTAATCATAATTTAGAGATGTTCACTAAGGTGAGGGCTAGGTAACTAATCATAATGTAGAGATGTTCACTAAGGTGAGGGCTAGGTACCTAATCATAATGTAGAGATGTTTACTAAGGTGAGGGCTATGTACCTAATCATAATGTAGAGATGTTCACTGAGGTGAGGGCTAGGTACCTAATCATAATTTAGAGATGTTCACTGAGGTGAGAGCTAGGTACCTAATCATAATGTAGAGATGTTCACTAAGGTGAGGGCTAGGTACCTAATCATAATGTAGAGATGTTTACTAAGGTGAGGGCTAGGTACCTAATCATAATGTAGAGATGTTCACTAAGGTGAGGGCTAGGTTCTTAATCATAATGTAGAGATGTTCACTGAGTTGTTGAAGTGACGTGGTGCCCAACATATTTTTTACCTCTTAACTGTAACAACAGGGGATCTGGCCAGTGGAGTCGTTAAGCGTTGTTCCAATCCTACATGACACAAACTCTCAGCAAAGAAGATAAAAGCATCTGGAACAGAAACTGTGTTCCAAAAGGCACCCTAGTGCACTACGTTTGACCAGGGCCCAGGGTCCCTATTTGGGATGCAGACAGAGACTCCTTTCACAGGTCAAATCAGTTCTTTTTCAAAACAAGAATTTAACTTGGAATAGAGCACTAACAATGCTAACACCTTGCACCTTGTCTGTTCTCCTCAGAGACTGACAGGTGATATAGATACTTGTCTGTTCTCCCCCAGAGACTGACAGGTGATATAGATACTTGTCTGTTCTCCCCCAGAGACTGACAGGTGATATAGATACTTGTCTGTTCTCCCCCAGAGACTGACAGGTGATATAGACCTGTAACTTCTTCTTTAAGAGGCTCCTCTGTCCTCCACTCGTTACCTGTATTAATGGCACCTGTTTGAACTTGTTATCAGTATAAAAGACACCTGTCCACAACCTCAAACAGTCACACTCCAAACTCCACCATGGCCAAGACCAAAGAGCTGTCAAAGGACACCAGAAACAAAATTGTAGACCTGCACCAGGCTGGGAAGACTGAATCTGCAATAGGGAAGCAGCTTGGTTTGAAGAAATCAACTGTGGGAGCAATTATTAGGAAATGGAAGACATACAAGACCACTGATAATCTCCCTCGATCTGGGGCTCCACGCAAGATCTCACCCCGTGGGGTCAAAATGATCACAAGAATGGTGAGCAAAAATCCCAGAACCACACGGGGGGACCTAGTGAATGACCTGCAGAGAGCTGGGACCAAAGGACCAAAGTAACAAAGCCTACCATCAGTAACACACTACGCCGCCAGGGACTCAAATCCTGCAGTGCAGATGTGTCCCCCTGCTTAAGCCAGTCCATGTCCAGGCCCGTCTGAAGTTTGCTAGAGTGCATTTGGATGATCCAGAAGAGGATTGGGAGAATGTCATATGGTCAAATGAAACCAAAATATAACTTTTTGGTAAAAACTCAACTCATCGTATTTGGAGGACAGAGAATGCTGAGTTGCATCCAAAGAACACCATACCTACTGTGAAGCATGGGGGTGGAAACATCATGCTTTGGGGCTGTTTTTCTGATCAATATACTTGTCTGTTCTCCCCCAGAGACTGACACGTGATCAATATACTTGTCTGTTCTCCCCCAGAGACTGACAGGTGATCAATATACTTGTCTGTTCTCCCCCAGAGACTGACAGGTGATCAAGCTACTTGTCTGTTCTCTGTGGATCTGTGTTCACCTGGACTTTTACCATTTGACTTCCCTTTGTTGTAGAGCAGACTGATTGGTCAAATTCTTATACTGCTGTTATGCTATTTAACATTTCTGTATTTCTGTGTGTGTGTGTGTGTGTGTGTGCATGTGCGTGCACATATCTGTACAGTGTGTGTGTGTGTGTGTGTGTGTGTGTGTCTCTACTCCGTACAGTGTGTGTTTGTGTGTGTCTCTACTCCGTACAGTGTGTGTGTGTGTGTGTGTGTGTGTGTGTCTCTACTCCGTACAGTGTGTGTGTGTGTGTGTGTGTGTGTGTGTGTGTGTGTGTGTGTGTGTGTGTGTATACGAGCCGCCAGACATTTCCGAGGAGATCATTTCAAATTTTTGGTTTTCTGCCTCATGACTCAAGATTCAGCATGATGCATCGGAACGGAGGCCACCGCATTACCCCCTCTAATTATGACAAATTGAATTTTTTTTGAACGACTCAATTCAAATTCATTCCGTAAAAGACGATCATCTGTGTCTAACTCAATTTGACAAAGCTATGTAAAAGCCACTTTACATTTTCTGTACAACAAATGATGTTTTCCCCCATGCAGCCTAAGGCCAAGTCAGAAAATAAGTGCTGGCTCTCCTAAACTAATACGACACCCAATTTGAGTGTTGACAATTCAATTAATACATTTCACTATAAGTGTCTGTCTGAGGATAACGCTTATTCCCCGACCCCATTTATTAAGTTGTGTACCCATAATAAAAATAATTTAAAAAAACATACAAATTGTGTAACAAAGACACTGTAACCGCATTGATTCAATAATTTAAAAAGAATCCTAATTTCTTCCCCTTTTGAACTCTTCAAATGTTGACATTTGTGCATCTCATTTATAGTAACTTCCCAGATGTTTTTATTTTTATTTTTTTCTGGTTTTCTATTCGGCATGACAGGAGATAGCATCAGAAGGCCATTTCCCTTTTATCAACCCAAAACACCCATCCTCTTCAAGGTTCCCAGGCAGTGAGGATTTCGGGGAAAATGAAAACGACTTCCGTCTGTAATCTCTAAAACGTTCCTCTAAAAGTATATTTAAAAAATAAGATAAGCCCACTGAACGTGGGACGCTTTTGGCTCTTAATATCCGTGTTGGTGTATTATCTGGGAGGTAATGCCCATGTTTGTGTATTATCTAGGAGGTAAGGTTCATGTTTGTGTATTATCTAGGAGGTAAGGTTCATGTTGGTGTATTATCTAGGAGGTAAGGTTAATGTTGGTGCATTATCTAGGAGGTAAGGTTAATGTTCGTGCATTATCTAGGAGGTAATGCCCATGTTTGTGTATTATCTAGGAGGTAATGTCCATGTTGGTGTATTATCTAGGAGGTAATGCCCATGTTGGTGTATTATCTAGGAGGTAATGTCCATGTTGGTGTATTATCTGGGAAGTAATGTCCATGTTGGTGTATTATCTGGGAAGTAATGTCCATGTTGGTGTATTATCTGGGAAGTAATGTCCATGTTGGTGTATTATCTAGGAGGTAATGTCCATGTTGGTGTATTATCTAGGAGGTAATGTCCATGTTGGTGTATTATCTGGGAAGTAATGTCCATGTTGGTGCATTATCTAGGAGGTAAGGTTAATGTTCGTGCATTATCTAGGAGGTAATGCCCATGTTTGTGTATTATCTAGGAGGTAATGTCCATGTTGGTGTATTATCTAGGAGGTAATGCCCATGTTGGTGTATTATCTAGGAGGTAATGTCCATGTTGGTGTATTATCTGGGAAGTAATGTCCATGTTGGTGTATTATCTGGGTGTAAATGAAAAGAAAATGACAAGGAATGTGGCCCTTTCTCAACCAGCAGCCCTAGGGAGGGACAGTGTTTATGGGACAGACGTATTGCTGCTATCTCCACTGACCACACTGCTTACTCTTAACTGTATCTGACACGAGGCCCTGAGTCCCAAATGGCACCCTATTCCCTACATAGTGCACTAGTAAAATAAAAATAATTTAAAAAAAAAGTAGTCCAAAGTAGTGCACTATGAATGGAATAGGGTGCCATTTGGGACGCGCCCAGAGAACATGTAACTTTGTCATATCCCCCGCTTATAAACTACCACCAGTAGCCAGTCAAAGAGAATCACATATCAAATATTAAATAATATGCCTTAAAGGCATGACAGATAAATTGTCACAGTGGAGAGAGTAATGAATTGTAGATTGTAGCCTACTAATTTTATACTAGTATTTTCAGGCTCCGGAATTTTTTTTGCTAACTTGTCTTGACACGAAATTCAGCAGGCCTAGACATTATAATTTTGAGTTTATTATTGTGCGCTGCAGAATACATGTATTGAACCAATGTCTTAGTGTGGCTAAACCATGGTGGTAACAATTACACAATCTTTGTGTGGAAATCCTCACCCAAACATTTCCTGTACATTTGACTCATGCTTCCTACAGCTTTCGGTTGGATGGCCTTAGCATGTAGCAAGACTTTCACACACTGCCCTCTCCACGTTAAATGAGAAATAACCTCTTATCAATTCAGTATTAACCACACTTACCAAACTTAGGCTATTTCACACTGATCCAAAGGATTTCAGGCAGAGAGAAATTATATATCTTCAATAAATGTGAAAGTGAGCTACAGCCTGTTGGAGAAGGAAGGAACACATCAGAGCATCATTTGAACTGCAAGGTTGTCAGGCAGTCGGCAGAGCAGCCGCCTGCTTTAAAATACTGCATTTAAATTGTTTACACAGAGAGAGAGAGAGAGAGAGAGAGAGAGAGAGAGAGAGAGAGAGAGAGAGAGAGAGAGAGAGAGAGAGAGAGAGAGAGAGAGAGAGAGAGAGAGAGAGAGAGAGAGAGAGAGAGAGAGAGAGAGAGAGAGAGAGAGAGAGAGAGAGAGAGAGAAAGTGTGTGCGAGAGGGTGGGGGGGGGGGGGAGCTACTTTCCCTTTTTCCTGAGAATTTAATCTAATGGACAAACGCTTGTTCTAACCAAGAACTCACACGCCGACTCGATCACAAAGACATCTAAGCCTTTGGTACCCATCCTCATGCATATAAATGGCTGTGAGTTTGAGGTTAATAGCATGGTTTGTAATTGCATCTCCTTGAAGAAATTAGGAATGAAATGAGTATTAATCCAGTGTAATTCTGTCAGTAATTTCAGTACGACAAAGTAATGTTGGTTGTGTTTATTGCCAACATCCAACATTGCATTAAACATTTCTTTGAAACCAGGGAGACATTCTTCATATTGCAGGGCTCTAGTAATTTACCTTTTTTTGAGCAGTGTGCGTTTAGTTATGTGCGTTTAGTTATTTTGGTTTCCAGCACACAGTTTAGACCTACAACAGTAGCTAATGTTGGTCTGTTGTACTTCAAAACAATGTGTAGGCAGGTTGCTTGGGTTTTCAAACCTTCTCAAACCTTCATACTCTTAGAGAAGGTGATCCCACAATAATGTGATTTGTATCGCATACAAGTTCAAAAGTATCGGATTCTTCACACACCACACTATTCCCATTCCACTAACTGTGAATTACATGAAAACAAGTTTTGCTTTTATACTTACAAGACCATCAGGCTTGATGGAGCTGTTTTGTCTTTTAGTAATGTGGTGCCTGCCTGTATTTCCTTAAACCTTTTTAATTAGCATGACATGTCATTGAGGAAAATATATATTTTGGTGAGTAATCAACATAACAACAGGTGGTGCTGTGTTGGACACAGTCACTCATATATAGAGGTCTACAGAGCCTGCCTGCACTCCTGATTACTGTAACCGTTAGCTTACCTGTGTAATATTGACATAAACTTGTAAACATTGTCCTGTTTTATCAATTGCTGTGCTGATCAATGGGCAGTTCATTATCTCTGTCAGATGAATATGGAGCTTAAAGTTATGTGTGTAGTTGTATTTATCTTTACAATAAAGATGGAGACGCCACAATAATAGATATTTACAATAGGCTTACATCTAAAAAGACATACATCCTGAAGTGTTGGGCCCACAACATGCAAAGTGTTGGTCCCACAACATGTAAAGTGTTGTTCCCATGTTTCATGAGCTGAAATAAAAGATCCCAGAAATTTTCCATACGCACAAAAAGCTTATTTCTCTCATATTTTGTGCACAAATTTGTTTGCATCCCTGTTAGTGAGCATTTCTCCTTTACCAAGATAATCCATCCACCTGACAGGTGTGGCATATCAAGAAGCTGATTAAACAGCATGATCATTACACAGGTGCACCTTGTGCTGGGGACAATAAAAGGCCACTCTAAAATGTGCAGTTTTGTCACACAACACAATGCCACAGATGTCTCAAGTTTTTTTGAGGGAGCGTGCAATTGGCATGCTGACTGCAGGATTGTCCACCAGAACTGTTGCCAGAGAATATAATGTTCATTTCTCCACCAAAACGTTGTTTTAGAGAATTTGGCAGTACATCCAACCTGCCTCACAACCGCTGACCATGTGTATGGCGTCGTGTGGGCGAGCGGTTTGCTGATGTCAACGTTGTGAACAGAGTGCCCCATGGTGGCGGTGGGGTTATGGTATGGGCAGGCATAAGCTACGGACAATGAACACAATTGCATGTTATCGATGGCAGTTTGAAAGCATCAAAATGCCATAATGAGATCCTGAGGCCCACTGTGAGGCCAATTTTTTTTTAAAGGTGTCTGTGACCAACAGATGCATATCTGTCTCTGAATCATGTGAAATCCATAGATTTAGGACCTAATCAATGTATTTCTATTGACTGATTTCTCATATGAACTGTAACTCAGTAAAATCTGTGAAATTATTGCATGTTCCGTTTTTATTTCTGTTCAGTAGATACACTATAAAATATAAAAGTATGTGGACACCCCTTGAAATTAGTGGTTAGGCTATTTCAGCCACACCTGTTGCTGACAGGTGTATACAATTGAGCACACAGCCAAAACATTGACGCTAGAATGGCCTTTACTGAAGAGTTCAGTGACTTTCAGCGTAGGGGAAAGCCTTCCCTGAAGAGTGGAGGCTGTTATAGCAGCAAAGGGGGAACCAACTCTATATTAAAGTCCATGATTTTGGAATGAGACGTTCGACGAGCAGGTGTCCACATACTTTTGGTCATGTAGTGTATATATATATATATATATATATATATATATATATATATATATATATATATATATATATATATATATATATATATATACAGTGGGGAGAACAAGTATTTGATACACTGCCGATTTTGCAGGTTTTCCTACTTACAAAGCATGTAGAGGTCTGTCATTTTTATCATAGGTACACTTCAACTGTGAGAGACGGAACCTAAAACAAAAATCCAGAAAATCACATTGTATGATTTTAAAGTAATTAATTTGCATTTTATTGCATGACATAAGTATTTGATACATCAGAAAAGCAGAACTTAATATTTGGTACAGAAACCTTTGTTTGCAATTACAGAGATCATATGTTTCCTGTAGGTCTTGACCCCACTGTATATCTATACCTCAAGGTGTTTTATATTCTATGTTTTTATTTTGACGGTCACTGTGATGTTTGATTTTATGGGTCCCAGGACACTGGCAGACAGTGGCAAGTGTTACTCAGTGGACAATCGTGGCTACATAAATTAAAAATAATTCATTTATTAAATGAGTGTGGACAAGAATTGTCATTCCCAGCTGATACAGATACTGTGTCTATCGGCATGTGTTGAGTGGATGTGTTCAGAGGATGTGTTGAGTGGATGTGTTTAGTGGATGTGCTGAGTGGACGTGTTGAGTGGATGTGTTGAGTGGATGTGTTGAGTGGATGTGTTTAGTGGATGTGCTGAGTGGACGTGTTGAGTGGATGTGTTGAGTGGATGTGTTGAGTAGATGTGTTGAGTGGATGTGTTGAGTGGATGTGTTGAGTGGGTGTGTTGAGTGGATGTGTTGTGTGGGTGTGTTGAGTGGATGTGTTGTGTGCCAGGTCTCTCTGCATCTCATTCATCTGTGAACACATACACACAGTCACTGTTCTATTACCAATGGAAGTTAGGATAGGTGCTATCTGACACACAAACATATACAGTGAGGGAAAAAAGTATTTGATCCCCTGCTGATTTTGTACGTTTGCCCACTGACAAAGACATGATCAGTCTATAATTGTAATGGTAGGTTTATTTGAACAGTGAGAGACAGAGTAACAACAAAAAAATCCAGAAAAACGCATGTCAGAAATATCATGAATTGATTTGCATTTTAATGAGGGAATTAAGTATTTGACCCCTCTGCAAAACATGACTTAGTACTTGGTGGCAAAACCCTTGTTGGCAATCACAGACGTCAGATGTTTCTTGTAGTTGGCCACCAGGTTTGCACACATCTCAGGAGGGATTTTGTCCCACTCCTCTTTGCAGATCTTCTCCAAGTCATTAAGGTTTCGAGGCTGACGTTTGGCAACTCGAACCTTCAGCTCCCTCCACATATTTTCTATGGGATTAAGGTCTGGAGACTGGCTAGGCCGCTCCAGGACCTTAATGTGCTTCTTCTTGAGCCACTCCTTTGTTGCCTTGGCTGTGTGTTTTGGGTCATTGTCATGCTGGAATACCCATCCACGACCCATTTTCAATGCCCTGGCTGAGGGATGGAGGTTCTCACCCAAGATTTGACGGTACATGGCCCCATCCATCGTCTCTTTGATGCAGTGAAGTTGTCCTGTCCCCTTAGCAGAAAAACACCCCCAAAGCATAATGTTTCCACCTCCATGTTTGACGGTGGGGATGGTGTTCTTGGGGTCATAGGCAGCATTCCTCCTCCTCCAAACACGGCGAGTTGAGTTGATGCCAAAGAGCTCGATTTTGGTCTCTTCTGACCACAACACTTTCACCCTGTTCTCCTCTGAATCATTCAGATGTTCATTGGCAAATTTCAGACGGGCATGTATATGTGTTTTCTTGAGCAGGGGGACCTTGCGGGCGCTGCAGGATTTCAGTCCTTCACGGCATAGTGTGTTACCAATTGTTTTCTTGGTGACTATGGTCCCAGCTGCCTTGAGATCATTGACAAGATCCTCCCTTGTAGTTCTGGGCTGATTCCTCACCGTTCTCATGATCATTGCAATTCTCCAGGCCGAGGGAGATTGACAGTTCTTTTGTGTTTCTTCCATTTGCGAATAATCACATCAACTGTTGTCACCTTCTCACCAAGCTGCTTGGCGATGGTCTTGTAGCCCATTCCAGCCTCGTGTAGGTCTACAATCTTGTCCCTGACATCCTTGGAGAGCTCTTTGGTCTTGGCCATGGTGGAGAGTTTGGAATCTGATTGATTGATTGCTTCTGTGGACAGGTGTCTTTTATACAGGTAACAAGCTGAGATTAGGATCACTCCCTTTAAGAGTGTGCTCCTAATCTCAGCTCGTTACCTGTATAAAATAAATAAATCTTTCTGATTTAGAGGGGATCAAATACTTATTGCCCTCATTAAAATGCAAATAAATTCATAAAATTTTTGACATGCGTTTTTCTGGATTTTGTTGTTGTTATTCTGTCTCTCTCTGTTCAAATAAACCTACCTTTAAAATTATAGACTGATAATTTTTCTGTCAGTGGGCAAACGTACAAAATCAGCAGGGGATCAAATACTTTTTTTCCCTCACTGTACTATGTTGAAGTTTAAACAGGTCAGACTAAATTTACCTAATTCTGTTCTCCCCATCGACCACCGTTGGTGAGCAGGCAAGCTTTTCCAGAGCCGCATTGATGGGCATAGCAGCGTAGATCAGTTTCTGGTCCCTCATCAAAGATACTGGTCGGTCACCCACACCCACACACAATGATGAATAACCCCTTGTTTGTCTTCTCTATGCTGTATGTTCGGCTGCAAACTGGACATGTCTCTAACAACTGCAGCAGACAATCTTACGAGGTGGTGTTGACTGGGAGGGGCCTGTAACAGGTTGATATAATAGACAGCCAAGTGGTAAATTGCATTTTGTTCTAAAGGAAGGACAAAGCTTTTTCGCTAATGCACGTCACAACCAACATGACTCTACTAGTTGTTTCTGCTTGGCTGGGGAATTAGACTACTAGTTTATCAAGCCGGGTATATTTTAATACAACTTTTCAAATATACATACCCAGATACACAACCATCAGTCTATGGTCTAGCTACCGGTATACTGACTACCTCTGGGGACCAACCAACAGTCTATTGTCTAGCTACCGGTAAACTGACTACCTCTGGGGACCAACCAACAGTCTATGGTCTAGCTACCGGTATACTGACTACCTCTGGGGACCAACCAACTCCAACCACCTATTCTGCATGACAGTGTCCTTCGGCAGGGCATGCAAACCATAGTTGGTCAATCTTTATAGGGCTTTTCAGTCTGAAAACGGCCGTGATCCTTTGAATGCGCTGAGGACGATGAAACAACAGAGCCCCATTCAGTGGAAGCGAGGTGGGCAGACTGGCGCAATAAGAGCTAAGATGCTAATATTTGTTTAAACTCTACACAGTTGTGTTCTGTGATTGTCGTGGGTCCATAGGTTAGGCTGTGCAGTATAATTATGTCCCCATTCTAAAGTATATTACATCCACAGTGCTCATTACATCCACAGTGCTAATTATACCCACATTGCTCATTACATCCACAGTGCTCATTACATCCACAGTGCTCATTACATCCACAGTGCTCATTACATCCACAGTGCTCATTATACCCACAGTGCTCATTACATCCACAGTGCTCATTATACCCACAGTGCTCATTACATCCACATTGCTCATTACATCCACAGTGCTCATTACATCCACAGTGCTCATTACATCCACAGTGCTCATTACATCCACAGTGCTCATTATACCCACAGTGCTCATTACATCCACAGTGCTCATTACATCCACAGTGCTCATTACACCCACATTGCTCATTACATCCACAGTGCTCATTACATCCACAGTGCTCATTATACCCACATTGCTCATTACATCCACAGTGCTCATTACATCCACAGTGCTCATTATACCCACATTGCTCATTACATCCACAGTGCTAATTATACACACATTGCTCATTACATCCACAGTGCTCATTACATCCACAGTGCTCATTACATCCACAGTGCTCATTACATCCACAGTGCTCATTACATCCACAGTGCTCATTACACCCACAATGCTCATTACATCAACAGCGCTCATTATATCCACAGTGCTCATTACATCCACAGTGCTCATAAAAAGCATTTGATTATCAAAATGTAATAGTTGTTTTTACAAAAAGCTTGCTTAATGAAGCAGAAACTCAAGGCGATGTCACAAGGGTGGCTGTAAATATAAACCAATCAAGAGGAGAGAGAGATTCATGGAAATGATGCTTCTCCTTGTCCACAGAATGAGCAGAATTGATACACCAGACCAATGCTCACGCTAACATGATATTCCCTATATAGTGCACTACTTTTGACCAGGACCCATAGGAACAGGGTAGCATTTGGGAAGCAGCCTCTGTGTCAGAATGGCTGACTTTTATCCTTGGGCCTAAAACACAGTGTATGAGACATAAAGGATGAGCAGATCAGACAAAGATCAAAGATGCTCAAGGCTTGAAATGTCAGCATGTTTAAATTAAAGTCGCTCTCAGTCACTGGGCCTGAGACCCCCCTCAAGGGAGAAAAGAGACTTGGGAATGATGTCTGTGGACGTGGGTGTGGGTGTGTTGGGTACAATACCTTTAATATGTGCTATCCCCAATAGAGCCAGACTTGTATTTATTTAAATGTAGCCACCAACCTGACAGAGGCAGAAAGGGTATTTGACTGTTCCTAGATACACTGAGTATGTCAACCATTAGAAACACCTTCCTAATATTGAGTTGCACCCCCTTTTGCCCTCAGAATTGCCTCAATTCGTCGAGACGTGGACTCTACAAAGTGTCGAAAGTGTTCCACAGGGATGCTGGCCCATGTTGACTCCAATGCTTCCCACAGCTGTGTCAAGTTGGCTGGATGTCCTTTGGGTGGTGGGACCATTCTTGATACACACTGGAAACTGTTGAGCGTGAAAAACCCAGCAGCGATGCAGTTCTTGACACAAACCGGTGCACCTGGCACCTACTACCATACCCCGTTCAAAGGCATTTCAATCTTTCGTCTTGCCCATTCACCCTGTGAATGGCACACGTATACAATCTGTATCAATTGTCTCATGGCTTAAAATTCCTTCTGTAACCTGTCTCCTCCCCTTCATCTACACTGATTGAAGTGACATCAATAAGGGATCGTAGCTTTCACCTGGATTCACCTGGACAGTCTATAGTATGTCATGGAAAGAGCAGGTGTTCTTAATGTTTCATACATTCAGTGTATATTTCATGTGTTATTCTTCCAGTTTCTGTACCAGAGTTAGTTCAAGGTGGTCTGATGGGAGTTAGTTCAAGGTGGTCTGATTGGAGTTAGTTCAAGGTGGTCTCATGGGAGTTAGTTTAAGGTAGTCTGCTGGAGTTAGTTCAAGGTGGTCTCATGGGAGTTAGTTTAAGGTAGTCTGCTGGAGTTAGTTCAAGGTAGTCTGCTGGAGTTAGTTCAAGGTGGTCTGATTGGAGTTAGTTCAAGGTGGTCTGATTGGAGTTAGTTCAAGGTAGTCTCATGGGAGTTAGTTTAAGGTAGTCTGCTGGAGTTAGTTCAAGGTGGTCTCATGGGAGTTAGTTTAAGGTAGTCTGCTGGAGTTAGTTCAAGGTGGTCTGCTGGAGTTAGTTCAAGGTGGTCTCATGGGAGTTAGTTCAAGGTAGTCTGATGGGAGTTAGTTCAAGGTGGTCTGATGGGAGTTAGTTCAAGGTGGTCTGATAGGAGTTAGTTCAAGGTGGTCTGATTGGAGTTAGTTCAAGGTGGTCTGATTGGAGTTAGTTCAAGGTGGTCTGATTGGAGTTAGTTCAAGGTGGTCTCATGGGAGTTAGTTCAAGGTGGTCTGATGGGAGTTAGTTCAAGGTGGTCTGATGGGAGTTAGTTAAAGGTGACTGATGGGAGTTAGTTCAAGGTGGTCTGATGGGAGTTAGTTCAAGGTGGTCTGATGAGGGATAAAGAGAAGGGGCTTCAATCACATCATATTGCAAACCTTGCTAGGGATCGTAGCTACTGGAGCAAGCTTGTGGTCGACTGTTGTGCAGCCGAGAAAAAACAATAAAAGTAATGTTCAGCAGAAGTCTCCCTTCACGATCAGATGTCCGGTATGGTCATTAGGTAAGACAAGTTATAGGCACCCCACACAAAAGTTACCACCTTAAACGATCACGATTTCCAAAAGGCAACAGCACTTTGAAGCATTCCTGTTATGTTCCAACATGGTATCATTAGAGCATGCCAAACTGCTGACATCTAGGCATTTTATTTTATGTCACATAAAATGAAATATTGGTTAAAACCTCCAACAGCGTTGTATTCATTGTCAGTGAGTGTGGACGACTCTATCACTCATCTTCTTGATTCCCGTCTGAACCAAGGCCACATTCTTAGAAAAAAAGGTGCTATCTAGAACCTAAAAGGGTTCTTCGGCTTTCCTCATAGGATAACCCTTTGAATAACCCTTTTTGGTTCCAGGTAGAACCCTTTTGGTTCCAGGTAGAACTCTTTTGGTTCCAGGTAGAACTCTTTTGGTTCCAGGTAGAACCCTTTTGAGTGTGTAAAAGTGTTCTACATGGAACACAAAATAGTTATCCTATGGGGACAGCCGAGAAACCCTTTTGGAAGGCCTCCATAGTGCTGGACTAGGCCAAATTCTGTTTAACGAGTAGAACAAATTAAACTCAACAAAGTTCCTACCCTGATCAGAATGGATTCTGGTGGGAATGTCAGAGATGTTCAACCTATTTGTGTTAAGGATTTTTTTGGCAACAGAGATGTTCAACCTATTTGTGTTAAGGAGATGTTTGGCAACAGACCTTGCTTGATGTCTGATGTGGTCAAGATACCACACAATGAAAAGTGGACATGCAGGTCAACGTCATGAGATACTTCCTTATTTCCTATAGCCAGGCTCTTAGTGAGGTCATTAAAGACGATCGAGGCACCCGTGTGCCAATCGAATTAACATAATAAAACATTCCCCATCAAAAATCTGTGTGCTTAAGAGGGATAAGGAGGATGTCTGCAGAGAGAGAAGGCTGCCATCTTAGAATGAGGTATAGAATTTAATACGATTGATATGGCTCAGACACCATAGGTTGACACTGCAGACTATGATACCAAACTGCTCTGATCTGCACATTCTCTAATTCTCCCCCTCAGCAGATGTGTCTCCAGGGTTTGGTTTCCTTCAGTTGCCTGGGAACAAACAATTACTACACCTATTGAACTGCATTAACGCGGCATAATGTACCCCCAATGCAATTACAAATTGTAATAACCTGCCCAATTTGAATAGAGATGGGGGAGAGAGACTCTGCAGCCCAAATGGCACCCTATCCCCAATATAGTGCACTACTATTGACCAGAACCCCTATGAGCCCTGGACAATAGTAGTGCACTGTATAGGGAATAGGGTGCCATTTGAGATGCAGACCGACTCTCGGCATGAACCGGGGTAATTGTCTCAAGTTGATATTTTATTTTTGTTGCTTTAATGAAAATGCACCACTCAGCTCCATCCTAATGGGTGGCATTTTAAATCTTCATGTGAGGTAATTTGTTATTAACATACAATATGTAAGAGGTTTGTTTCAGAGAGCGGGAGTTTGGAAAATAAAAATGTCTATGACAAAAGGCTTACTTGATAGTATATGTTGATGCTACTACATTTAATACAATTTTTTTTTGACATGTTGTATAAAAAAAAAAAATCCCAGCATTGGTGCGAATTGATAACAGTGAAAGGAAACAATCTAAAATATTCAAGCTTAAAGTCGCAGATCAGGTGGCAGTCCTTCACCTTCAATGTCACAAGAGTTTATGGCAGAAATAAAACGCTGAAAGGGTGAAAAAAATATCCACTATTATTAAAAGATAAATAAAATAAAATGAGATGCGCTGACCTTTTGACATGCTGGTTGCTATGGTGATATGTCTGTACTGCCAACTCAGTCAATCTGGGAAGATCCTTGAATGACACAGTATGTAAAGGTAAAAACCCCTAAAATGAAGAGAAAGCCTGTGTAGGATAGAAAAGCTTTACTGTAAGAGCATGTTATAAAATCAAACAGTGTATACATGCCATATTCGAGCACCAATATTCAATATGTTGCCCTATGTTCATATCTCATATTTTCTGTTGTATTTTCTATATCTACAGTCCCTTGCAAAAGTATTCATCCTCCTTTGGCATTTTTCCTATTTTGTTACATTACAACCTGTAATTTAAATTGATTTTTATTTGGATTTCATGTAATGGACATTCACAAAATAGTCCAAATTGGTGAAGTGAAAAAAAAGTACTTATTTCAAAAATAAAATTTCAAAAATAACGGAAAAGTGGTGCGTGCATATGTATTCACCCCCTTTGCTATGAAGCCCCTGAATAAGATCTGGTGCAACCAAGTACCTTCAGAAGTCACATAATTAGTTAAATAAAGTCCACCTGTGTGCAATCTAAGTGTCACATGAACTGTCACATGATCTCAGTATACATACATCTGTTCTGAAAGCCCCAGAATCTGCAACATCACTGAGCAAGGTGCACCACCAAGCAAGCGCCACCATGAAGACCAAGGAGCTCTCCAAACAGGTCAGGGATAAAGTTGTGGAGAAGTACAGATCAGTGTTGGGTTATAAAAAAATATCCTAAACTTTGAACATCCCACGGAGCACCATTAAATCCATTATTAAAAAAAGGAAAGAATATGGCATCACAACAAACCTGCCAAGAGAGGGCCGCCCACCAAAACTCACGGACCAGGCTGCAAAGCTCCACAGCGGAGATTGGAGTATCTGTCCATAGGACCACTTTAAGCCGTACACTCCACAGAGCTGGGCTTTACGGAAGAGTGGCCAGAAAAAAGCCATTGCTTAAAGAAAAAAATAAGCAAACACGTTTGGTATTCGTCAAAAGGCAAGTGTGAGACTCCCCAAACATATGGAAGAAGGTGCTCTGGTCAGCTTTTTGGCAATCAAGGAAAACGCTATGTCTGGCGCAAACCCAACACCTCTCATCACCCTGAGAACACCATCCCCACAGTGAAGCATAGTGGTGGCAGCATCATGCTGTGGGGATGTTTTTCATCGGCAGGGACTGGGAAACTGGTCAGAATTGAAGGAATTATGGATGGCGCTAAATACAGGGAAATTCTTGAGGGAAACCTATTTCAGTCTTCCAGAGATTTGAGACTGGGACGGAGGTTCACCTTCCAGCAGGACAATGACCCTAAACATACTGCTAAAGCAACACTCGAGTGGTTTAAGGGGAAACATTTAAATGTCTTGGAATGGCCTAGTCAAAGCCCAGACCTCAATCCAATTGAGAATCTGTGGTATGACTTAAAGATTGCTGTACACCAGCTGAACCCATCCAACTTGAAGGAGCTGGAGCAGTTTTGCCTTGAAAAATGGGCAACAATCCCAGTGGCTAGATGTGCCAAACTTATAGAGACATACCTCAAGAGACTTGCAGCTGTAATTGCTACAAAAGGTGGCTCTACAAAGTGTTGACTTTGGGGGAGGTGAATTGATATGCATGCTCAAGTTTTCAAATTTTTTGTCTTATTTCTGGTTTGTTTAAAAAAATATATATTTTGCATCTTTAAAGTGGTTGGCATGTTGTGTAAATCAAATGATACAAACCCCCCAAAAAATCAATTTTACTTCCAAGTTGTAAGGCAACAAAATAGGAACAATGCCAAGGGGGGGGGGGGGGGGGTGAATACTTTCGCAAGCCACTGTAGAAGGCACAGTATGTAGGTTATTACGGGTGTATATATGGGGGTGTGATGATGTGATGGAAGACGGGGATTTTTGTGATTTGGAAAAGTGTGGTGAGTTAAGTGAGTGAAAAAGGAAAATGGTTGCAAATGCCAGAGCAGGACACGATATGGGATATACATTTTAAAATGAATTACAAACATAGTCTATTTATTTATTGTCCTATCATAAACGGTCCCCAACCCTATACCCTAGACACCCACCTGTGCGACCCACACATTAAGGAGAAGTCCTTATCTGTTTTGTTGGCCAACTGAAAGTAGCCAATACGCAGCCAAGACAGAAAGATAAATGCGGACAGAGACCAACTAAAGCAGCATAGCCCCCTAAAGAATCTGAGCCTGCCTAGCAGAGTTGGTCCAACAAAGCCAAAGCCCCCGGGTGGGAGAGCATAATATACAAGGAATTTCTCAAAGCTGCTAATGAGAACCTCGATGACCTTGTACCTAGCAGGTGGGAATTCCGGTGGAGACCCCCACCCAGGTAGTGGCAGTTCTGGCAACACTAGCTGCAGTAACCCATTGGGGAGAGGGTCACACTCAGGCAATCAGAGATGTGGGCAAATTAGTGTGTCCCTGGTGGCACAAAATAATCAAAAGGTCTGACTGCTCAGAGATGGTCACAACGGGGGACCAGCGTTTTTGTGTTTCAGGGGAAAGGGGTGTATCTGAGCTCCATCAACTAGGACTAGACATTGGTTAAGCAAATCTCTCCATTCTTGCTCAATTTTGCATGCCTTCTCAAACGGCTACAACATTAAGTATTCTCTTTGGTTGGGCTTGTGGTTGTTTGTTGGGGGAAGGGTGGGGAGAGTGTGTGTGTGTGTGTGTATGTATCCCACATCTGTTGCTATTGGGTAATGATGTTAGGGACAGTATAGGATGAATCACAATAATTGTTTCCCAAAATAATAGTTGATTGCCAAAAATGTAATTTGTGTAATACCAGTCCTGGTTATAAGTAACAATAGTTTGTATGAAGTACCTACATTATTACGCACATTATATTAGATAATTGTGGAAATAAATTTTAATATATACATGTATATATTTTGTAAATAACAGTAAACAATACAATGGAGGTGAGGGCGTTGGAAATGCTTTTTGGCTGTTAATCAGCTTCTGTTCTGTAGGTAGCACTGTGTGCTCTTTCTAAAGGATGGGTCCCGATCTCTCAAAGGCCCTAGGATCCAGGGGGACAGGGGTGGTCTGCCAGTCCCTGGGACGGCAACCCAGTGGGAACAATTGGAGGTTTACTTTAGCAGCTGTGCAAATATCATATGGACATTCAATCATCATGGTACGTCTTAATGGTTAGTTTACAAACTACTATGATAAATATAATTGAAAACTTACATCTCATTATGGTAAATGGTGAAATAAGTATAGCCAGTTATAATTGTAATGGCATAGCAGATAATAAAACAAGACGATCAGTATTTACCTGCTCAAAGAGAAGGAATATAATGTCTATTGTTTACAGGAAAATCATCCAACTATTTGTTATGAAGTTGTGTGGAAAAAAGACTTGGGGGGGGGGGGGGGGTGAAATATACTTCTCCCAAGGGCAAAGAAACTCAAAAAAGGTGATGATATGAATTAACAATAATTATTATCCAAATGTGCAAATTGTCCAAACAGATCCTCAAGGTAGATGGATAATTTTAAATATGTTATTGGACCATAAATAAATGTGGCTCATTAACCTATACGGTCAAAATAGTTATGATCCACGCTTCTTTGAAAATATATATAATAATTTATCTATTTATCTATTATAATGGTGTGATATTATAATACGGTTTAAAATACCTCAATGGATCATAAAGGAAATCACATTTCAAACTATCACCCTCATGCACTTAAGTAAATCACGAGTATCATGGATATATTGGAACTAGTGGATATCTGCAGGCTTAAATATCCTGACCTAGTGAAATATACATGGCGGAGGCTAAATCAAGCTAGCTAGTCGTCTTGACTACATTCTTGTGTCATTCTCGCTGGCACCAAAAGTTCAAAAAGTATAAGAACACATTTATTCACATACTTCGGATATCGCCAAAAATATATTTTACTAACAAATTCCAAGAAACCTTAAATAATATTTATAAAGTCACTTGGAAAATCATCCATCAACTGTTGAATAAGAAAAAGGCATCTACAACTATTACAAATCAATTTATTGTTGGAATAAGACCTGTAGTGATCCTAATGTTATTCCATGTGAATTTAATAACTTTTTTGTGAGTGTGGGTTCCTATCTGTCAAATAAAATTGAGAAAACTGATGGAAATCCCTTGGATTACATTAAGGGACATTTCCCTTCTCTGCTTCAGTTTGATCCTCCATCATCTGTAATGGAGGTAATCAGTAACTTAAAAATGTCAGCAGAATGTCATGATGAGATTGGTGAAATCAGTGTCTTTCTCTATCATTGAGCCTCTAACGTACATTACCAGTCAAAAGTTTGGACACACCTACTCATTCAAGGGTTTTTCTTTATTTGTACTATTTTTTTACATTGTAGAATAATAGCGAAGACATCAAAACTATGAAATAACACATATGGAATCATGTAGTAACCAAAAAAGTGTTAAACAAATGAAAATACATTTTATATTTGAGATTCTTCAAATAGCCACCCTTTGCCTTGATGACAGCTTTGCCTTGATGACAGCCATGCAATTCAATACTCATCTTTAACACAAAAGCAATTTAGGTCAAAAGAGTTCATATTAACCAAGGAAATAGAGGGACTAACAGTCCAGATAGATAGCAATACAAACTGTACCATAGTGTGTCCGTGTAAATAGCCTGTTTTTTGTTTTTTTTTGTCTCTTTCGCATATATTTCTCAACTTTTCATCCTTCTACTAAATATACTTTCCTGCAACCCGCCTCACCCAATGTGGAATGGATTCTATTATTTACTCACCTTTATCTAGAATCTCCAGTTGAAACTAGCCAGCCAGCTAACTAGCTAGCTAACTAGCTACTTGCTATTAGCCACCGTTAGCGTTTTTTTACCATTGTCCGTGGCCTGCATGTCAATATGCCTTGCCTATTGCTGTTCCGGTTAGTTCTTATTGTACAGTTTCACTGTAGAGCCCCAAGTCCCGCTCAACCAGGTTTACCTCCACTGTACTCATATCCTTCCATATCCTTGTCTGTACATAATGCCCTGAATCTATTCTACAACGCCCGGAAATCTGCCCCTTTTATTCTCTGTACCCAATGCACTAGAAGACCAGTTTTTAAAGCCTTTAGCCATATCCTTATTCTACTCCTCCTCTGTTCCTCTGGTGATGTAGAAGTTAACCCAGGCCCTGTAGCCCCCAGTATCACTCCTACTCCCCAGGCGCTATCATTTGTTGACTTCTGTAACCGTAAAAGCCTTGTTTTTTTGCATGTTAACATCAGAAGCCTCCTCCCTAAGTTTGAGTTACTCACTGCGTTAGCACACTCCGCCAACCCTGATGTTCTAGCAGTGTCTGAATACTGGATAAGGAAGACCACCAAAAACTCTGATATTTCCATCCCCAACTACAACATTTTCCGTCTAGATAGAACTACCAAAGGGGGCAGAGTTGCAGTCTACTGTAGAGATAGCCTGCAGCGCTCTATCATAGTATCTGGGTCTGTGCCCAAACAGTTTGAGCTTCTACTTCAAAAAATCCACCTCTCCAGAAATAAGTCTATCACTGTTGCCGCTTGCTACAGACCCCCCTCAGCCCCCAGCTGTGCCCTGGACACCATATGTGAACTGATTGCCCCCCATCTATCCTCAGAGTTCGTACTGCTTGGTGACCTAAACTGGGATATGCTTAACACCCCGGCCGTCCTACAATCTAAACTAGATGCCCTCAATCTCACACAAATTATCAAGGAACCTACCTGGTACAACCCTAAATCCATAAACATGGGCACCCTCATTGATATGATCCTGACTAATTTACCCTCTAAATACACCTCCGCTGTCTTCAACCAGGATCTCAGCGATCACTGCCTCATTGCCTGTGTCCGTAATTGGTCCGCGGTCAAACGACCACCCCTCATCACTGTCAAACGCTCCCTAAAATACTTCAGTGAGCAGGCACTTTCTAATTGACCTGGCCTGGGTATCCTGGATGGATATTGACCTCATTCCGTCAGTAGAGGATGCCTGGTTGTTCTTTAAAAGTGATTTCCTCTCCATCTTAAATAAGCATGCCCCATTCAAAAATGTCTGAACTAAGAACAGAAATAGCCCCTGGTTCAACCCAGACTTGACTGCCCTTGACCAGCACAAAAACATCCTGTGGCGTACTGCATTAGCATCGAACAGCCCCCGCGATATGCAGCTTTTCAGGGAATTCAGGAACCAATATACACAATCAGTTAGGAAAGCAAAGGCTAGCTTTTTCAAACAGAAATTTGCATCCTGTAGCACTAACTCCAAAATGTTTTGGGACACTGTAAAGTCCATGGAGAATAAGAGCACCTCCTCCCAACTGCCCACTGCACTGAGGCTAGGAAACACTGTCACCACCGATAAATCTACGATAATCGAGAATTTCAATAAGCATTTTGCTACGGCTGGCCATGCTTTCCACCTGGCTACCACTACCCCGGCCACCAGCTCTGCCCCCCTCCCCCCCGCTGCAACTTGCCCATGCCCCCCCCCCGGTTCTCCTTCACCCAAATTCAGATAGCTGATGTTCTGAAAGAGCTGCAAAATCTGGACCCCTACAAATCAGAAGGGCTAGACAATCTGGACCCTTTCTTTCTAAAATTAGCCACAGAAATTGTAGCAACCCCTGTTACTAGTCTGTTCAACCTCTCTTTCATATCATCTGAGATCCCCAGAGATTTGAAAGCTGCCGCGGTCATCCCCTTCTTCAAAGGGGGTGACACTCTAGATCCAAACTGTTACAGACCTATATCCATCCTGCCCTGCCTTTCGAAAGTATTTGAAAGCTAAGTTAACAAACAGATCACTGTCCAATTCGAATCCCACCATACCTTCTCCACTATGCAATCTGGTTTCCAAGCTGGTCATGGGTGCATCTCAGCCACACTAAAGGTCCTAAACGATATTATAACCGCGATCGATAAAAGACAGTACTGTGCAGCCGTCTTCATCGACCTGGCCAAGGCTTTCGACTCTGTCAAACACCGCATTCTTATTGGTAGACTAAATAGCCTTGGTTTCTCAAATGACTGCCTCGCCTGGTTCACCAACTACTTCTCAGATAGAGTTCAATGTGTCAAATCGGAGGGCCTGTTGTCTGGACCTCTGGCAGTCTCTATGGGGGTGCCACAGGGTTCAATTCTCGGGCCGACTCTATTCTCTGTGTATATCAATGATGGATGTCGCTCTTGCTGCTGGTGACTCTCAGACCACCTCTACGCAGACGACACCAATTTGTATACATCTGGCCCTTCATTGGACATTGTGTTAACAAACCTCCAAACGAGCTTCAATACCATACAACACAACAGCCTCCAACTGCTCCTAAATGCTAGTAAAATTAAATGCATGCTCTTCAATCGAACGCTGCTTGCACCCGCCTGCCCGACTAGAATCACTACTCTCGGTGGGTCTGACTTAGAATATGTGGACAACTACAAATACCTAGGTGTCGGTTAGACCATAAACTCTCCTTCCAGACTCACATTAAGCATCTCCAATCCAAAGTTAAATCTAGAATTGGCTTCCTATTTCGCAAAAAAAGCCTCCTTCACTCATGCTGCCAAACATGCCCTCGTAAAACTGACTATCCTACCGATCCTTGACTTCGGCGATGTCATTTACAAAATAGCCTCCAACACTCTACTCAGCAAATTGGATGTAGTCTATCACAGTGCCATCCGTTTTGTCACCAAAGCCCCATATACTACCCACCATTGTGACCTGTACGCTCTCGTTGGCTGGCCCTCACTGCATATTCGTCGCCAAACCCACTGGCTCCAGGTCATCTATAAATCACTGCTAGGCAAATCCCTGCCTTATCTTAGCTCATTGGTCACCATAGCAACACCCACCCGTAGTATGCGCTCCAGCAGGTACAGTGAGGGAAAAAGGTATTTGATCCCCTGCTGATTTTTTACGTTTGCCCACTGACAAAGAAATGATCAGTCTATCATATCTATGGTAGGTTTATTTGAACAGTGAGAGACAGAACAACAACAACAAAATCTAGAAAAACGCATGTCAAAAGTGTTATAAATTGATTTGCATTTTAATGAGGGAAATAAGTATTTGACCCCCTCTCAATCAGAAAGATTTCTGGCTCCCAGGTGTCTTTTATAAAGGTAGCGAGCTGAGATTAGGAGCACACTCTTAAAGGGAGTGCTCCTAATCTCAGTTTGTTACCTGTATAAAAGACACCTGTCCACAGAAGCAATCAATCAATCAGATTCCAAACTCTCCACCATGGCCAAGACCAAAGAGCTCTCCAAGGATGTCAGGGACAAGATTGTAGACCTACACAAGGCTGGAATGGGCTGCAAGACCATCGCCAAGCAGCTTGGTGAGAAGGTGACAACAGTTGGTGTGATTATTCGCAAATGGAAGAAAAACAAAAGAACTGTCAATCTCCCTCGGCCTGGGGCTCCATGCAAGATCTCACCTCGTGGAGTTGCAATGATCATGAGAACGGTGAGGAATCAGCCCAGAACTACATGGGAGGATCTTGTCAATGATCTCAAGGCAGCTGGGACCATAGTCACCAAGAAAACGATTGGTAACACATTACGCCGTGAAGGACTGAAATCCTGCAGCGCCCGCAAGATCCCCCTGCTCAAGAAAGCACATATACATGCCCGTCTGAAGTTTGCCAATGAACATCTGAATGATTCAGAGGAGAACTGGGTGAAAGTGTTGTGGTCAGATTAGACCAAAATGGAGCTCTTTGGCATCAACTCAACTCGCCGTGTTTGGAGGAGGAGGAATGCTGCCTATGACCCCAAGAACACCATAACCACTGTCAAACATGGAGGTGGAAACATTATGCTTTGGGGGTGTTTTTCTGCTAAGGGGACAGGACAACTTCACCGCAACAAAGGGACGATGGACGGGGCCATGTACCGTCAAATCTTGGGTGAGAACCTCCTTCCCTCAGTCAGGGCATTGAAAATGGGTCGTGGATGGGTATTCCAGCATGACAATGACCCAAAACACACGGCCAAGGCATCAAAGGAGTGACTCAAGAAGAAGCACATTAAGGTCCTGGAGTGGCCTAGCCAGTCTCCAGACCTTAATCCCATAAGAAATATGTGGAGGGAACTGAAGGTTGGAGTTGCCAAACTTCAGCCTCGAAACCTTTAAAATTATAGACTGATCATGTCTTTGTCAGTGGGCAAACGTACAAAATCAGCAGGGGATCAAATACTTTTTTCCCTCACTGTATATCTCACTGGTCATCCCCAAAGCCATCACCTCCTTTGGCCACCATTTTATCCAGTTCTCTGCTGCTAATGACTGGAACAAACTCCAAAAATCTCTGAAGCTGGAGACTCTTATCTCCCTCACTAACTTTAAACATCAGTTGTCAGAGCAGCTTACCGATCACTGCACAGCCCATCTGTAATTAGCCCACCCAACTACCTCATCCCCATATTGTTATTTATTTTGCTCACCTCTGTACCTTCAGGCTCTGATCAGTCCCTACACCCAAACGAGGGCATTGCGTTCATCCACCTCTGGCCTGCTGGCCCCCTACCTCTGTGGAAGCACAGTTCCCGCTCAGCCCAGTCAAAACTGTTCGCTGCTCTGGCACCCCAATGGTGGAACAAGCTCCCTCACGACGCCAGGACAGCGGAGTCACTCACCACCTCCTGGAGACACTTGAAACCCCACCTCTTTAAGGAATACCTGGGATAGGATAAAGTAATCATTCTACCCCCCCTTACCCTACCCCAAAGAAATAAAAAAATAAAAAATATATATATATATATATATTGTAAAGTCGTTATCCCACTGGCTATAAGGTGAATGCACCAATTTGTAAGTCGCTCTGGATAAGAGCGTCTGCTAAATGACGTAAATGTAAATGTAAATTTGCACCCCAGTATCTCTATTCGCACATCTTCTTCTGCACATCTATCACTCCAGTGTTAATACTAAATTGTAATTATATTGCACTATGGCCTATTTATTGCCTTACCTCAATAACTTACTACATTTGCACACACTGTATATATATTTTCTGTTGTATTTTTTGACTTTATGTTTTTGTACCCCATATGTAACTCTGTGTTGTTGTTTTTATCGCACTGCTTTGCTTTATCTTGGCCAGGTCACAGTTGTAAATGAGAACTTGTTCTCAACTGGCTTACCTGGTTAAATAAAGGTTAAATAAAACATTTAAAAAATGCTTGGGGTCATTGTCCATTTGGAAGACCCATTTGCGACCAAGCTTTAACTTCCTGACTGATGTCTTGAGATGTTGCTTCAATATATCCACATAATTGTCCTTCCTCATGATGCCATCTATTTTGTGAAGTGCACCAGTCCCTCCTGCAGCAAAGCACTCCCACAGCATGATGCTGCCACCCCCGTGCTTCACGGTTGGGATGGTGTTCTTCGGCTTGCAAGCAACCCCCTTTTTCCTCCAAACATAACAATGGTCATTATGGCCAAACAGTTCTATTTTTGTTTAATCAGACCAAAGGATATTTCTCCAAAAAGTATGACCTTTGTCTCCATGTGCAGTTGCAAACCGTAGTCTGGCTTTTTTATGCCGGTTTTGGAGCAGTGGCTTCTTCCTTGCTGAGCGGCCTTTCAGGTTATGTCGATACAGGAATCGTTTTACTGTGGATATAGATACTTTTGTACCTGTTTCCTCCAGCAACTTCACAAGGTACTTTGCTGTTGTTCAGGATTGATTTGCACTTTCCACACCAAAGTACGTTCATCTCTAGAGACAGAACGCGTCCCCTTCCTGAGCGCTATGACGGCTGCATGGTCCCATGATGTCAAGCATAGAGGCACTGAGTTTGAAGGTAGGCCTTGAAATACATCCACAGGTACACCTCCAATTGACTCAAATGATGTCAATTAGCCTATCAGAAGCTTCTAAAGCATGAAATCATTTTCTGGAATTTTCCAAGCTGTTTAAAGGCAGTCAACTTAGTGTATGTAAACTTATGACCCACTGGAATTGTGATACAGTGAATTGTAAGTGAAATAATCTGTAAACAGTTGTTGGAAGAATTACTTGTGTCATGCACAAAGTAGATGTCCTAACCGACTTGTCAAAACTATAGTTTGTTAACAAGACATTT
Organism: Coregonus lavaretus; assembly: GCF_964263955.1. Taxonomy (NCBI): domain Eukaryota; kingdom Metazoa; phylum Chordata; class Actinopteri; order Salmoniformes; family Salmonidae; genus Coregonus; species Coregonus lavaretus. The sequence goes on from NC_139992.1 coordinate 3,139,138, forward strand.
GTGGAGTGGTTGAAAAACGAGTTTTAATGACTCCAACCTAAGTGTATGTAAACTTCCGACTTCAACTGTATAATTCAGAATACACAAGATCAAGCACACACAAAATAACAATTTTTTAATTTTTTTTAAGTCATCTTTCATTGACAAGCTATAATTATTGATGACTAGAGCTGGAAACACATCAGATGGCTTCCACAATAATAAATAATATGCCATTTAGCAGACACTTTTATCCAAAGCGACTTACAGTCATGTGCGCATACATTTTTACGTATGGTTGGTCCCGGGGATCGAACCTACTACCCTGGCGTTACAAGCGCCATTCTCTACCAGCAGAGCTACAGAGGACCACATTGAGCTACAGAGGACCATCAACATGGGATCGATAGACCTAACAACTAGAAATGGGCAGATGTTTTAGTAAGTGGTGTCAGGTGTGGTCATGGGACGTTTCCAAGTGTCCCTAAACCTCTCCAAAGTGGCATATGTCTGTAAATTAGATAATTCCAGTGCTATTACACATTTGCAATCCATAAATGCTGTTTGTTCAGTATAAAAACACAATTTCTACCACATCAACCTCACTCAAACATTGTGGTGGTGTCGGGGGACATACAGGGGATATCAAAGGGTTTCTTCAACCTCTCCAAAGTGCCTGAATGTTTAGCCTAGGAATATCCAATGTATTGGTCCCACATACAAATGAACTGTTTACAAAAATAATATAAAGCAACAGATGTACATTCAGTCATACATCATCAGATAACATTGGCAATAGTCTAGATTTGTTCCTACCAACCTAAGGATTAATTTGATACCCCTCATGTAGCTATAGCTCAAACACAGACCAAATCGAAGTTTACCTTGTGGCGCAGTGGTCTAAGGCACTGCATCGCAGTGCTAGCTGTGCCACTAGAGATCCTGGTTTGAATCCAGGCTCTGTCGTAGCTGGCCGTGACTGGGGGACCCATGGGGCGGCGCACAATTGGCCTAGCGTTGTCTAGGGTAGGGGAGGGGAGGGAATGGCTGGCAGGGGATGTAGCTCAGTTCGTAGAGCATGGTGTTTGCAACGCCAGAGTTGTGGGTTTGATTCCCACAGGGGGTATGAAATAATAATATATAATAAAAAAAAGTAATGTATGCACTAACTGTACGTTGCTCTGGATAAGAGCGTCTGCTAAATGACGTAAATGTAATGTATGCTGTTTGGTGAAAACGTTGTGTAAAATACAACATGTTGACTCTCGGGGATGGTGATCAATAACGGCAGGTCACAGGCAGACAATTAAGACATCATCATGATCTGTGGAGTCCCGGCTTTCGGTGTGTATCGTATTCAGTGTTTATTTGGTTTATGCTTCACAACACTAACCGGAATGTAGGTAGCAGCCATCTTGAAATGGGGTCATTGGCTCGGCCTGCGCTTATAAATTTGTATGCCCATATATGGTAGTAAGTCACACCAAAGATTTCAAGGCACCGATCAATAGCCAAGATACTCAGCTTTCCGCAGACACCCTACTTTTGCAGATAGGGGCTACCGATCTCATACCAAACTGAATAGAATACATACAATCAAATAGTGTCCCCAAACATGGGGACTTTACATTTAAGAGGTATTTGAACTGGTTCTCTAACAGATTAGTAAGAATGACTCACCCCGTGTTCAAGAATTGTATTTTTCCCCTTATTCAGATTACAACCTCTCACTTTCGGTTAGTAAAAATGAAATAATCTCAAAAATATCGTTATTTTTTCATCAAGCCATAGAAAGTTGGTTGCAATTTCAGTTTAATCCACCAGAAAAGACAGAACACACATTACAACAAATATTATGTTTAAACTCAAATATACTAATTGATTAAAAAACAAAAAATGTTTAAAACAGAATAATATTTGTAAATGATATCATAAATAGGACTGGTGGAGTTATGTAAATCAAGCCGCTAACAAAAATATATAATGGAATGTATAATTTATCCAATATTACAACCAACTAATCGCAGAATTTACCGCAAAAATGGAAGAGGCAAGTGGAAGAGGGATGAAGTATGGAACTTTGCATTAAAGACCAGAATTTCTTAAAGAAAATTGAAATGTGAATTTTTTTTAAAAATTGTGATAAATAAAAATGTATACCAGTTTCATTTAAGGACCAAAGGATTGACAACCATACAGATTGCAAAATAGTTGGGAAGAGATTTTCGATGTACCAATTCCATGGCACATGGTTTATGAACTGATACACGAAACGACACCGGATGCAAAACTTCGAGTTTTTTCTATTTAAATTATTATATAACATTCTTGCAACCAATAGAATATTACATATTCGGAAAGTATTGTCTCCTTCACTTTTTCCACATTTTGTTAAAAGTTCAACGTTAAAGCCATATTCTAAAATTGATTAAATAAAATATGTCCTCAGCAATCTACACACAATACCCCATAATGACAAAGTGAAATTCGTTTTTTAGAAATGTTTGCAAATTCATTAGAAATAAAAACAGAAATACCTTATTTACATATGTATTCAGCTCCTTTGCTATGAGATTTGAAATTGAGCTCATGTGCATCCTGTTTCCATTGATCATCCTTGAGATGTTTCTACAATTTGATTGGTGTCTACGTGTGTTAAATTCAATTGATTGGACATGATTTGGAAAGGCACACATCTGTCTAGGTAAGGTCCCACAGTTGACAGTGCATGTCAGAGCAAAAACCAAGCCATGAGGTTGAAGGAATTTTCCATAGAGCTCAGAGACAGGATTGTGTCAAGGCACAGATCTGGGGAAGGGTACCAAAACGTGTATGCAGCATTGAAGGTCCCCAAGAACACAGTGGCCTCCATCATTATTAAATGGAAGATGTTTGGAACCACCTAGACCAGGGGTGTCAAACGTCCGGCCCGCAGGCCGGATCAGGCCCGCAAACGGGTTTAATCCGGCCCGCGAGATGATTTTGAAAAAATAAATAATAATAATAATAATAATAATTTTGTAAAGTATAAAAATGCGCTGCAATTTTTCAATGAAATAAACTGCTGTTCCAATTGCGTCCACTGGATGGCGCAATAGCAATTGTGTTAAGCAAGCAAACTGTTTATACCGGGGCAGAGCAAGTAGGTCAAGCACTTGCAGCCAATGAGCTACTTTGTTTTGCCTGCGATATGTATTACGGCTTCTACTTTTAACATTATGTGCTTTGGCACCCTCATTGCCCCAATATGTCCCTGTCAAAAAAGAGAAAAGTGGACGCAGAGTGCAGAGTGTTCCAAGAAAAATGGTCATCCTATTTATTCACTGAATTGAATGGGAAAGCTGTATGTTTGGTGTGTTCAGAGCATGTTGCAGTGCTGAAAGAATATAACCTTCGTCGCCACTATGTGAGTCTTCATGCCGACAAATATGACAACTTTCAAGGACAGCGGAGATGAGAGAAGGTGAATGAACTGTTGGCGGGTCTGAAGAAACAGCAGTCTGTGTTTACTCACAGCCGAGACATCAGTGACGCTGCAGTGAAAGCTAGCTACCTCATTGCTAATGAAATCGCAGTGGCTTCAAAACCATTTAGTGAGGGTGAATTTGTAAAAACATGCATGATGAAGGCAGCGGAGATTGTGTGCCCTGAAAAGCGGCAGGCTTTTGCAAATGTCAGCCTGACAAGAAACACAGTTGCAGACAGGATTTCCGATCTTTCAGTGGATTTGGACAGCCAGTTGAAGCAAAAAGTAAAGTCATTTATTGCGTTTTCGGTTGCAATTGATGAAAGCACGGACTTTACAGATGTTGCACAACTGGCCATTTTCATCCGCGGAGTTGATGACACATTGACCGTCACCGAGGAGTTCGTGGAGTTGGTGCCGATGACAGATACAACGACAGCAGCTGATATTTTTACCGCACTCGTCGGCGCGCTGGACAGGGTCGGAGTGGACTGGTCCCGCGCTGTCAGCCTGGCTACAGATGGTGCGCCCTCAATGATCGGGAAAAAAGCAGGCGTTGTGACAAAGTTCAGAGAGAAAGTGCAATCTGCAAATGGAGGACGTGATTTTTTGACTTTTCACTGTATTTTGCACCAGGAGGCTTTGTGTTGCAAGTCATTAAAGATGGATTATGTCATGAAGGTGGTCATCCAAACTGTTAATTTCATCCGATCCAGAAGCCTGAATCACCGTCAGTTTGACAGCCTTCTCAGAGAGAAAGACCACATCTATGGCCTGCCATACCACACTGAGGTAAGATGGTTAAGCCGAGGTGCTGTGCTGAGGCGTTTCTTTGATTTACGAGAAGAAATTGAACAGTTCATGGAAGAAAAGGGCAAACCAGTGTTAGAATTTCATTCCGCAGAATGGATGCAGGACCTTGCATTATTGGTGGATGTTACAGAGCACCTGAATAACTTGAACAAACAGCTGCAAGGGCGCAACAAAGTTGTCACGCAGTATTATGACAGCATACGTTCTTTCAAGTTGAAGCTGTCATTGTGGGAGACGCAATTTGCCGGTGGTGATGGAGCTCACTTCCCCTGTCTGAAAAATGTGTGCGCAACCCAACATGTGGCAGACATGAAGCGGTTCAAAGATAAAATAACGGGACTGTTACGGGAGTTTGAGCAACGCTTTCAGATTTATGTTTATATGTTTTTATGTTGATGTGCTATTGTTTTTAATAGATTTTATTTTATTTGTATATTTAACCTATTCTTGACTCTGTGGTTCTTGCACTTGTTTGGGGAACAGGATTTCATTATTTTTATCTACATTTCTGCCTGAGAAATGACACCCTGATATAGTTCTGTGATCTGTGAAACAGTTCTGTTAATCACTGAGGCATTGTGTGTTTGTGTGTTCTTTTTCTTTAGAATTTTCAAATAAACTTTTGATTAATAGTGATGTTGTGCTTGTACTATTTTGGACAGTTTAATGTTGTATATTGATCGTATTAAAACAAAGAAAACAATCTGAAGTTGTTGTTTTTAAGTTATATATACCATGATTTTACCGGTCCGGCCCACTTGGGAATAGATTTTCCTCCATGTGGCCCCTGAGCTAAAATGAGTTTGACACCCCTGACCTAGACTCTTCCTAGAGCTGGCTGCAAGCCAAACTGAGAAATCAGGGGAGAAGGGCCTTGGTCAGGGAGGTGACCAAGAACCTGATGGTCACTCTGACAGAGCTCTAGAGTTCCTCTGTGGAGATGGGAGAACATTCGAGAATTAATTATTAATTTGCCATTTAGCAGACGCTTTTATCCAAAGCGACTTACAGTCATGCGTGCATACATTTTTGTGTATGGGTGGTCCCGGGGATCGAACCCACTACCTTGGCGTTACAAGCGCCGTGCTCTACCAGCTGAGCTACAGAGGACCACAGAAGGACAACCATCTCTGCAGCACTCCACCAATCAGGCCTTTTTGGTAGAGTGACTAGACGGTAGCCACTCTTCAGTAAAAGGCAAAAGACAGCCCGCTTGGAGTTTGCCAAAAGGCACCTAAAGACTCTCAGACCATGAGAAACAAGATTCTCTGGTCTGATGAAACCAAGATTGAACTCTTTGGCCTGAATGCCAAGCATCACGTCTGGAAAAAACCTGGCACCATCCCTACATTGAAGCAGGGTGATGGCAGCATCATGCTTTGGGGATGTTTTTCAGCGGCAGGGACTGGGAGACTAGTCAGGATCAAGGCAAAGATGAACGGAGCAAAGTACAGAGAGATCCTTGATGAAAACATGCTCCAGAGTGCTCAGGACCTCAGACTGGGGTGAAGGTTCATCTTCCAACAGGACAATGATCCTAAGCACACAGCCAAGACAATGCAGGCTTCTGGCTTCGGAACAAGTTTCTGAATGTCCTTGAGTGGCCCAGCCAGAGGCCGTACATGAACCAGATCAAACATCTCTGGAGAGACCTGAAAATAGCTGTGCAGCGACGCTCCCCATCCAACCTGACAGAGCTTGAGAGGATCTGCAGAGAAGAATGGGAGAAACTCCCCAAATACAGGTGTGCCAAGCTTGTAGCGTCATACCCAAGAAGACTCGATGCTGTAATCGCTGCCGAAGATGCTTCAACAAAGTACTGAGTAAAGGGTCTGAATACTTATGTAAATGTTATATTTCAGTTTTTTTCATTATGGGGTATTGTTTGTAGGTTGATGAGGGAGAAAAACAATTTAATCCATTTTAGAATAAGGCTGTAACGTAAAACAAAATGTGGAAAACGTCAAGGGGTCTGAATACTTTCCGAAGGAACTGTATAGAGTAGAAAATAACATGGCTATCCTGGCACTGTAGAGTACTGTAGTCATTCGTTATAGTCACTCCCCCACACAGGGTGTGAGTGTGTCTGTGTGTGTGTGTGTGTGTGTGTGTGTGTATGTGTGTGTGTGTCTGTGTGTGCGTGTGTGTGTGTGTGTGTGTGTGTGTGTGTCTGTGTGTGTGCGTGTGTGTGTGTATGTGTGTGTGTGTATGTGTGTGTGTGTCTATGTGTGTGTGTGTGTGTGTGTGTCTATGTGTGTGTGTGTGTGTGTGTCTATGTGTGTGTGTGTGTGTCTGTGTGTGTGTGTGTGTGTGTGCATTCATCCTGACACCACAACTCTTAACCATGACATCCTCCGGACCACTATAGTTCTTGTTTAGTTGCAGCAAGAGTCCCTTAACCAGGGTGACTGGCTTGGCTTCCATCCATTAGGGTCATTGGTCGGTGTGTCTCTGCTTAACCAGCATGGCTGGCTTGGCATCCAACTATTAGTGTCATTGGTCCGTGTGTCTCTGCTTAACCAGGGTGGCTGGCTTGGCATCCATCTATTAGTGTCATTGGTCCGTGTGTCTCTGTGTCTAATGCGGAACAGATTGGGCCCTTCAGGATGTAATGCGGGTGAAAGACCTTGTAAACCCCAGGATCCCAACAGAAGAGTTGCATCCCAAACGGCACAATATTCCCTTTATAGTGCTCTTAAAATGCTGTCTAGAACCTAAAAAGGTTATTCTGCTGTTCCCATAGGAGAACCCTTTTTCGGGTTCCAGGTAAAAAAATAAAAATAATTACAGGACTGTGTCGCCAGACTGGATGTGTTCCGGGATTCATCCGATGGCACTGAAGAGTTTACCACGTCAGTCACCGACTTCATTAATAAGTGCATCGAAGACATCGTCCCCAAGTACATGTCCCAACCAGAAGCCGTGGATTACAGGCAACATCCCTCTCTGAGCTAAAGGCTAGAGCTGCCGCTTTCAAGGAGCGGGAATCTAACCCGGACGCTTATATGAAAAGTCAAGGTAAATAGTCTGGGTGGCCATTTGATTAATTGGAGCTTATCATGGACTATAGGGAAAGGAGGGCCGAACATGCCCCCATTCATATCGACGGGGCTGTGGTGGAGCGGGTCGAGAGTTTCAAGTTCCTTGGTGTCCACATCACCAACAAACTATCATCGTCCTAACATACCAGGAAAGTCGTGAAGAGGGCACGACAATGCCTATTCCCCCTCAGGAGACTGAAAAGATTTGGCATGGGTCCCCAGATCCTCAAAAAGTTCTACAGCTGCACCATCGAGAGCATCCTGACCGGTTGCATCACCGCCTGGTATGGCAACTGCTCGGCATCCGACCGTAACGCGCTACAGAGTGTAGTGCGTACTGCCCATTACATCACTGGGGCCGAGCTTCCTGCCATCCAGGACCTCTATACCAGGCGGTGTCAGAGGAAGGCTAAAGAAATAGACAAAGACTCCAGTCACCCTAGTCATAGACTGTTCTCTCTGCTACCGCATGGCAAGCGCCAAGTCTAGGTCCAAAAGGCTCCTTAACAGCTTCTACCCCCAAGCCATAAGACTTCTAAACAAGACTTCTAAATAGCTGATCAAATGGCTACCCGGACTACTTGTATTGCTCCTTTTTTTGCACTAACTCACATGCACTGACTCTATGCACGCCCACACACTCACACATACTTACGCTGACACCCCAACACAGACACACATACACACACACACACACACACACACACACACACACGCACACACACGCACGCACGCACGCACGCACACACACACACACACACACACACACACACACACGCACACACACATATACACACACACACACACACACAAACACACACTGTTCAAGGTTCTTTACGGTTCAGCATAGTCTCAGAACCATTATTAGTAAGGCAGTAAGTTATATCACAACAGACCCAGATGAACTGACTGATAATACATTGAAAATATTTGAAGAAAACCCCAGCTAAACCAAAGACACATTTTCAAGGCTTATCCTGCCTTTGGTGAGGGTTATCATGGTTTTAGTCTCCGATTGGAGATGAGGTGTAGGTCCGTGTCCTCTGCCGCGCAACATGCACAGATTACCCTGTCGCTGCAATCCCGGATACTACTAGCTACGAGTGGCTAACCCCCTTCACTGGAACCTGCCAGCAACTAACCCCCTTCACTGGAACCTGCCAGCAACTAACCCCCTTCACTGGAACCTGCCAGCAACTAACCCCCTTCACTGGAACCTGCCAGCAACTAACACCCTTCACTGGAACCTGCCAGCAACTAACCCCCTTCACTGGAACCTGCCAGCAACTAACCCCCTTCACTGGAACCTGCCAGCAACTAACCCCCTTCACTGGAACCTGCCAGCAACTAACCCCCTTCACTGGAACCTGCCAGCAACTAACACCCTGTCACTGAAACCTGCCAGTCGACTAACACCCTGTAACTGAAACCTGCCAGTCGACTAACACCCTGTCACTGAAACCTGCCAGCGACTAACACCCTGTCACTGAAACCTGCCAGCGACTAACACCCTGTCACTGAAACCTGCCAGCGACTAACACCCTGTCACTGAAACCTGCCAGCGACTAACACCCTGTCACTGAAACCTGCCAGCAACTAACACCCTTCACTGGAACCTGCCAGCAACTAACCCCCTTCACTGGAACCTGCCAGCGACTAACACCCTGTCACTGAAACCTTCCAGCGACAAATGTGCTAGTGACAAACCAAGATCTGATAATGAGAAATGCATAGTGATAATGTTGGATTTTCCATAAAACTGAAACACAGCAATAATGTTAGATTTACATTCAAACGCGGAGCAATAGTGTTCCATTAAGACAGAAATACACTTGCGAGAGGATAATGTTGGATTTTATCTGAGAACTCCCCTATGATTAAAGCTTGACACTGCAGGTGGTGTCCTCTGAGAACTCCCCTATGGTTAGAGGTCAACACAGCAGATGATGTCCTCTGAGTGCTATAGACTTCATCCCTGAGCTGCTACGGATGCGTCTGAATTATTATCGTGATTATTATTCTTATTCTCATTGTTATTACGTATTATTTGTACCTTTATTTCGAACGGGGAGTCATGCTGAGTCTAATGTCTCTTTTACAGATGAACCCTGGATACACGTCAATACACATCATTATACACATCAGTACTCGTCATTATACACATCATTATACACATCATTATATACATCAATATACATTATTGTAGACATCAATACACATCGGTACACATTATTATATACATCATTATGCTCATCAATATAGATTGTTATACACATCAATACACATCAGTACACATCATTATACACATCATTATACACATCAATATTCATTATTATACATATCAATACACATCATTATAAACATCAATATACACATCATTATACACATCATTATACACATCATTATACACATCATTATACACATAATCATACACATCATTATATACATCAATACACATCATTATACAAATACTACCAGATTATTTCCCTTTTCAACAACAGATGAAGTACAATGAAATAAAATATAAAACAGTGTTACAAATATTACAATATAACATCACAAAACATTATACACATCAGTATACACATCAATATACATCTTTACACACATCAATGTACATCATTACACACATCAATACACATCACTATACACATCAATATACACATCATCAAACACATTCATCTTTATGTCATTATGCACATCAATATACACATAAATATACACATCAACATACACATTAATATACACATCATTACACACATCCATATACATCAATAAACATCAATATATATCAATATACATCAATATACACATCAATATACACATCAATATACACATCAATATTCATATCAATATACACAGCATTATACACTGTCACGAATTCTGCCGAGACTGCTCCTCCTCCTTGCTCGGGCAGGCTTCGGCGTTCGTCGTCCCCGGAGTACTAGCTGCCACCGTTGAATGTTTTGATGTTCGTTTGGTTGGGTCTGTCTGTTACACCTGTGTCCGTTTGGGTCTGATTAAGTGCCCTATAAGTTTCCTGTGTTGTTTACGTTAGTTTGTGTGTTTTTTTCCGCCTGTCCGTTGGTGGCACCTGTGCAGTACTCTGGACTTTGTTTATTGTGACGCACTGTGTTGCGTTGTCGCTCGCCTCCTGGTTTTGAGGTCCTTTATTTTGTATTGTTTATACAGTTAGTAAAGTCTTGTTTGACTCAGCCTATGCGTCCTGCGTCTGACTCCTCAACCGCATCCACATCAACACTGACAGAATAACACACCCGCTATGGAGTCAGCAGGAGCAGCGGCGGCACCCAAGTCGCTGGAGGAACGGATCAGCGATCAAGACACCATGATCCGGCAACTTGGGGCCGCCATGAACGAGGTGTCCAACACTCTGCGCCGTTTGGTCACCGGAGAGGTGCCCACACCTTCGCACACCTTACCATCACCATCGGCCAGGCCTCCTCTCCCAGCACCGGAACCCAGTGGCATTCGGCTCTCGCTCCCGAGGGCATATGATGGTACCGCAGCCGGGTGTCAGGGGTTCCTCCTGCAGGTGGAACTCTACCTGGCCACCATACACCCGGCGCCCTCGGGATACGAGAGCGTCTCCGCCCTCATCTCCTGTCTCTCCGGCAAGGCGTTGGAGTGGGCCAACGCCGAATGGAGGGGAATAGACGCCGCCACCATCACCTACGCGGAGTTCTCCCGCCGCTTCAGGGCAGTGTTCGATCATCCACCTGAGGGGAAGGCGGCGGGGGAGCGTCTGTTCCACCTCCGACAGGGGAAGAGGAGTGCACAGGAGTTCGCCCTGGAGTTCTGGACTCTAGCGGCGGATGCGGGGTGGAATGAGAGGGCCCTCATCGACCACTATCGATGCAGCCTAAGAGAGGACGTTTGTCGTGAGCTGGCCTGCAGGGACACCAACCTATCCTTCGACCAGTTGGTGGACATTTCCATCCGTCTCGACACCCTGCTGGCTACCCGCGGACGTCCCGAATGGGGGTCGTCCATTCCATCCTCCAGCACCTCCGAGCCGATTCCCATGGAGCTCGGGGGTGCTGGTGCTAGGAAGAGGAGGAGAGAGAACCCGAGGGGGGCCGTCCCCTGCACCAACTGTGGCCGTGGAGGGCACACTGCGGCTAGGTGCTGGGGAGGGTCTCCTGGGAGAGGGGACAACAGGTCACGCACTGGGGAGTCATTTCAGGTGAGTAGGCGCCCCACTTACCCAGAGCTCTCTGTTGGTCACCTGTGTATACCTGTGAGATTTCCACAGGTGGCACCTCATTCCCAGCATAAGGCGCTAGTAGATTCAGGCGCAGCTGGGAATTTTGTTGATCGTGAATTTTGTTCTAGGTTAGGAATTCCCCTTCGGCCGGTGGAAGCCCCCTTCCCTATTCATGCCCTAGACAGACAGCCGCTGAGGTCGGGGTTGATTAGAGAAGTCACAGCACCACTTAAGATGACTACGCAGGGGGGTCATGAGGAGATCATTCAGTTTTATCTGATCGACTCTCCTGCGTATCCCGTGGTGCTGGGGCTTCCCTGGTTCAGCGCCCATGATCCTACCATTGCGTGGCAACAGAGGGCTCTTATGGAGTGGTCTGCCCAGTGTGTAGGGAGATGTCTAGGTGTTTCCGTAGGGGCGACCTCGGTGGAGAGTCCGAACCAAGTGCCCGCAATGCGCATTCCCCCTGAATATGAGGAATTAGCACTTGTGTTCAGCAAGACTAGGGCAACCCGGTTGCCACCTCATAGACAGGGGGATTGTGCGATAGATCTCCAAACAGGAGCGGCACTTCCGCGGAGCCGTGTGTATCCCCTGTCTCAAGAGGAGACAGCGGCTATGGAGACTTACATAGCCGAGTCCTTGGAACAGGGATACATACGGTCCTCCACTTCCCCGGTTTCCTCGAGTTTCTTCTTTGTGAAGAAGAAGGACGGGGGTTTGCGCCCGTGTATTGATTACCGTAGTCTCAATCAGATCACGGTTAAGTACAGTTATCCTCTTCCTCTGATTGCGACTATGACTGAATCATTACGCGGAGCGCGGTTCTTCACAAAGTTGGATCTCAGGAGCGCGTACAATCTGGTGCGCATTAGGGAGGGAGATGAATGGAAAACAGCATTTAGCACCACCTCGGGTCATTACGAGTATCTCGTCATGCCATACGGGTTAATGAATGCTCCTTCAGTCTTCCAATCCTTTGTGGACGAGATTTTCCGGGACATGCATGGGCAGGGTGTGGTAGAGTACATCGACGACATCCTAGTGTACTCTTCTACACGAGCCGAGCATGTAGCCCTGGTGCGCCGAGTGTTGAGGAGGCTGTTGGAGCATGACTTGTATGTCAAGGCAGAGAAATGCTTGTTTTTCCAGGAGTCCATCTCCTTTTTGGGTTATCGATTGTCCGCGTCTGGTGTGAAGATAGAGGTTGACCGTGTGTCTGCCGTGCGTAATTGGCAAACTCCAACCACTGTAAAAGAGGTGCAGCAGTTTTTGGGTTTTGCTAATTACTACCGGAGGTTTATCCGGGGCTTTGGACAGGTGGCAGCTCCCATTACGTCCCTGCTAAAGGGGGGCCCGGTGCGTTTGCAGTGGTCAGCTGAAGCGGACAGGGCATTTGTTAAACTGAAGAACCTGTTCACTTCGGCTCCGGTGCTGGCGCATCCGGACCCCGCTTTACTATTCCAAGTTGAGGTAGACGCGTCAGAGGCTGGTATTGGGGCGGTTCTGTCGCAACGGTCCGGCACGCCACCTAAACTCCGCCCCTGTGCGTTCTGTTCTAAGAAGCTCAGCCCGGCGGAGCGTAATTATGACGTAGGGGACAGGGAGCTGTTAGCCGTGGTTCAGGCCCTAAAGGTGTGGAGGCATTGGCTTGAGGGGGCTCAACACCCTTTCCTCATTCTGACTGACCACCGTAACCTGGAGTACATCCGGGCAGCTAGGAGATTAAACCCTCGTCAGGCTAGGTGGAACATGTTCCTGACCCGGTTTGTTTTTAAGATCACGTACATCCCAGGGTCCCAGAACGGTAAGGCAGACGCCCTGTCCCGGCGGTATGACACAGAGGAGAGGTCCATTGAGCCTACTCCCATACTGCCGGAGTCTTGTCTGGTGGTTCCGGTGGTGTGGGAGGTCGATGCGGAGATCGAGCGGGCGTTACGTACCGACCCTACTCCCCCAGAGTGTCCTGTGGGGCGGACGTACGTTCCGCTCGAGGTTCGTGATCGCCTTATTTATTGGGCTCATACATCACCCTCCTCTGGACATCCAGGTATTGGCCGGACAGTGCACTGCCTTAGCGTGAAATACTGGTGGCCAACGTTAGCTAGGGATGTGAGGGTTTATGTCTCCTCCTGCTCGGTGTGCGGCCAGTGTAAGGCGCCTTGACACCTGCCCTGAAGTTACATCCCCTGCCCGTTCCACAACGACCATGGTCCCACCTCTCGGTGGATTTTGTGACCGACCTTCCCCCCTCCCAGGGGAATACCACCATTTTGGTCGTTGTGGACCGGTTTTCCAAGACCTGTCGTCTCCTCCCAATGCCGGGTCTCCCTACTGCCCTACAGACCGCTGAGGCCCTATTTACCCACGTTTTCCGGCACTATGGGGTTCCCGAGGATATAGTGTCTGACCGAGGTCCCCAGTTCACCTCCAGAGTCTGGGGGGCGTTCATGGAACGCTTGGGGGTCTCGGTGAGCCTTACCTCGGGTTACCACCCAGAGAGCAATGGACAGGTAGAATGAGTCAACCAGGATGTGGGTAGGTTTCTGAGGTCCTATTGCCAGGGCTGGCCGGAGGAGTGGTCAAGGTATATCCCCTGGGCAGAGATGGCACAGAACTCTCTCCGCCACTCCTCCACCAATCTAACCCCTTTCCAGTGTGTGTTAGGGTATCAGCCGGTTCTGGCACCATGGCACCAGAGCCAGATCGAGGCTCCTGCGGTGGATGAGTGGATTCGGCGCTCGGAGGAGCTGTGGAACGCTGCACATGTCCATCTGCAGCGGGCCATCCGTCGACAGAAGGCGAGCGCCGATCGCCACCGCAGTGAGGGACCGGTGTACGCACCGGGAGATCGAGTCTGGCTCTCGACTCGAAACCTGCCCCTCCGCCTGCCCTGCCGGAAGCTGGGTCGGCGGTTTGTGGGGCCTTTTAAAGTCCTGAGGAGATTGAACGAGGTGTGTTACAGGTTACAACTGCCTATTGATTATAAGAATATTAACCCCTCGTTCCATGTGTCTCTTCTCAGGCCGGTGGTAGCTGGTCCACTCCAGGAAGGTGAGATAGGAGAGACCCCTCCGCCCCCACTGGACATCGAGGGAGCTCCGGCGTACACGGTCAGGACCATCTTGGACTCGAGACGTCGGATGGGGGGTCTCCAGTATCTCGTGGAGTGGGAGGGGTACGGCCCAGAGGAACGGTGCTGGCTGCCTAGGAGGGATATCCTAGATCCATCCCTCCTGACTGAGTTCCACCGTGGTCATCCCACGCGCCCGGCTCCGCGACCTCCTGGTCGTCCCCGAGGCTAAGGGGCGGGTACTGTCACGAATTCTGCCGAGACTGCTCCTCCTCCTTGCTCGGGCAGGCTTCGGCGTTCGTCGTCCCCGGAGTACTAGCTGCCACCGTTGAATGTTTCGATGTTCATTTGGTTGGGTCTGTCTGTTACACCTGTGTCCGTTTGGGTCTGATTAAGTGCCCTATACGTTTCCTGTGTTGTTTTCGTTAGTTTGTGTGTTATTTTCCGCCTGTCCGTTGGTGGCACCTGTGCAGTACTCTGGACTTTGTTTATTGTGACGCACTGTGTTGCATTGTCGCTCGCCTCCTGGTTTTGAGGTCCTTTATTTTGTATTGTTTATACAGTTAGTAAAGTCTTGTGTGACTCAGCCTATGCGTCCTGCGTCAGACTCCTCAACCGCATCCACATCAACACTGACATACACATCAATATATACATACATACACATCAATACACATCATTATACACATCAATACACATCATTATACACATCAATATACACATCATCAAACACATCCATCTATATGTCATTATGCACATCAATATACATATAAATACCCCTGTAGCTCAGTTGGTAGAGCATGGCGCTTGCAACGCCAGGGTTGTGGGTTCGATTCCCACGGGGGGCCAGTATGAAAATGTTTGCACTCACTAACTGTAAGTCGCTCTGGATAAGAGTGTCTGCTAAAATTAAAAAAATACACATCAACATACATATCCATTATTATGCACATCAATATACATTTTAGTCATTTTGCAGACCCTCTTATCCAGAGCGACTTACAGTTAGTGAGTGCATACATTATTATTTTTTTATTTCATACTGGACCCCGTGGGAATCGAACCCACAACCCTGGCGTTGCAAACGCCATAAGCTACCAACTGAGCTACATCCCTGCCGGCCATTCCCTCCCATACCCTGGACGATGCTGTGCCAATTGTGCGCCGCCCCATGGGTCTCCCGGTCGCGGCCGGCTACGACAGAGCCTGGATTTGAACCAGGATCTCTAGTGGCACAGCTAGCACTGCGATGCAGTGCCTTAGAACACTGTGCCACTTGGAAGACACATCAAATCACCTCAATAGACATCAGTACACATCAATACACATCAATATACACATCAAAATACACATTAATATTCATATCAATATACACATCATTATACGCATCATTATACACATCAATATTCATATTATTATACATATCAATATTCATATCAATATACACATCATTATATACATCATTATACATATCAATATACACATCAATATTCATATCAATATACACATCAATATTCATATCAATTTACACATCATCATACACATCATTATACATATCAATATTCATATCAATATACACATCATTATATGGGCGGCAGGTAGCTTAGTGGTTAAGAGCATTGTGCCAGTAACTGAAAGGTTGCTGGTTTTAATCCCCGAGCTGACAAGGTGAAAAATCTGTCGATGTGCCCTTGAGCAAGGCACTTAACCCTAATTGCTCATGTAAGTAGCTCTGGATAAGTGTGTCTGCTAAATGACGTAAATGTAATTATACACATCATTATACACATCAATATTCATATCAATACACGAAAAGTAAAACACAATCATTGAAAACAAAAACAAGTCTTTAAAAAGTTCCTCAATCAGCCTTTTTGAATTGCCAAAGATCAACTGATTCATGAGCCTTTTATAGAGCCTTTTAATATAAGTCCACAAGAAAGGTACAAACAAACTTGAAGGGATCTCCAGAGTTAGCCATCCCTGAGACCGGGTCTGGTAGCTCGTTCATCTGTAAAGTGACCCTGTTGGCACCCTATTCCACATTTGGGATGCAACTTGTATCTGTTCTATATACATTGGCTTGCGAAATAATTCACCCCCTTGGAATTTTTCCTATTTTGTTGCCTCACAACCTGGAATAAATAAAAAAAATTGGGGGGGGTTGTATCATTTCATTTACACAACATGCCTACCACTTTGAAGATGCAAAATATTTTTTCTTGTGAAACAAACAAAAAATATGACAAAAAAAAACAGACAATTTGAGCGTGCATAACTATTCAAGGATGAACCAGACTTGTGGAGGTCTACAATTTATTTTCTGAGGTTTTGGCAGATTTCTTTTCATTTCCCCATGATGTCAAGCAAAGAGGCACTGAGTTTGAAGGTAGGCCTTGAAATACATCCACAGGTACACCTCCAATTGACTCAAATGATGTCAATTAACCTATCAGAAGCTTCTAAAGCTATAACATCATTTTCTGGAATTTTCCAAGCTGTTTAAAGGCACAGTCAACTTGGTGTATGTAAACTTCTGACCCACTGGAATTGTGATACAGTGAAATATAAGTGAAATAATCTGTCTGTAAACAATTGTTGGAAAAATTACTTGTGTCATGCACAAAGTAGATCTCCTAACCGACTTGCCAAAACTATAGTTTGTTAACAAGACATTTGTGGAGTGGTTGAAAAAATAGTTTTAATGAGTCCAACCTAAGTGTATGTAAACTTCCGACTTCAACTGTATATGCCATATTTTTCTAACTGTGCTCTTTCACAAAAGCTCACAATATATAACCTATATACTTATTATGGACACAGTATGCTTTACAAGAGTTATCTTGTTGTTATTAGTTGTTGTTATTAGTCCCATCCTTCAGCTCCATTCAACACCTCCCGTCTATCTCTTAACACCATCCATATTGGATTTCTATTTGCCAAATATTGTTCAACTGTACAGGGATGTAGCTCAGTTGGCAGAGCATGGCGTTTGCAACGCCAGGGTTGTGGGTTCAATTCCCACGGGGGGCCAGTATAATTAAAAAATAATAATAATAGTAATAATAAAAAAATGTATGCACTCACTAACTGTAAGTCGCTCTGGATAAGAGCGTCTGCAAAAATGTAAAAATTTGATGTTTTACAAAAGTTCTGAACCTCTCTATTCTCATTGTTTCTACAGATCATAAATTGAATATAAACATTTTTGCTAAAAGTATTATTATATTATTGATCAATTGACTATGACTTTTCAGATCACCCAGTAATGCTATCTGCAAGGTTAGCTCCAGGTAAATATTGTAATCCTTTAGCCATTCCTGGACCTGTGTTCAAAAACTAGCTACAAATGGACAGTACCAAAACAAATGATCTAATGATTCTGTCTCTTCGCAGCAAAATCTGCAGAGCTCGGAAGATTGTATCCCCCATATAAATAACATTCTATTGGTAGCAAGAATTTTATAGAATAATTTTAATAGAAAAATTATACGTTTTGAATCCGGCGTCGTTTTGCGTATCAATTCATAAAGACTATGCCATGGAATCGGTACGTCAAAAATCTCTTCCAAACTATTTTGCAATCTACAGTGGGGAGAACAAGTATTTGATACACTGCCGATTATGCAGGTTTTCCTACTTACAAAGCATGTAGAGGTCTGTAATTTTTATCATAGGTACACTTCAACTGTGAGAGACGGAATCTAAAACAAAAATCCAGAAAATCACATTGTTTGATTTTTAAGTAATTAATTTGCATTTTATTGCATGACATAAGTATTTGATCACCTACCAACCAGTAAGAATTCCGGCTCTCACAGACCAGTTAGTTTTTCTTTAAGAAGCCCTCCTGTTCTCTACTCATTACCTGTATTAACTGCACCTGTTTGAACTCTTTACCTGTATAAAAGTCACCTGTCCACACACTCAATAAAACAGACTCCAACCTCTCCACAATGGCAAATCTTCACTAGATCCTCATCTTCACTAGATGCTGCTCCTCTACTAATCTCACTGCAACTCCCCTCCAAGTCTCCGACCACTACTTTGTTTCCTTTTCTCTCTCACTCTCCTCCCACACTACTCACTCTGCCCCTACACATGTATTAGATCGTAGGTAGGTAGTTAGCTGTAGTTAGGTATTGTATTTATTGTAGGTTAGTATTGTTGTTATTGTAGCTTTCCGTGGGTAATTTGTGGGTTAGTATCGAGGCATGAGGCTAGCTAGCTAGCGGGTAGCTATTGGTAACGATTAGCAACACTGGAGAGCTGGTTCCAACGGTAATGTACTCCTACCCAACGTTTAACTTTTGCTTAACCATGTATTAGATCGTAGGTAGGTAGCTAGCTGTAGTTAGGTATTGAATTTATTGTAGGTTAGTATTGTGGTTGTAGTAGCTTTCCATAGGTAATTGTGGATTAGTATCGAGGCACGAGGCTAGCTAGCTAGCGGGTAGCTATTGGTAACGATTAGCAACGCTGGAGAGCTGGCTCCAACGGTAATGTAGTCCTACCCAACGTTTAACTTTTGCTTAACCATGTACTAGATCGTAGGTAGGTAGTTAGCTGTAGTTAGGTATTGTATTTATTGTAGGTTAGTATTGTTGTTATTGTAGCTTTCCGTGGGTAATTGTGGGTTAGAATTGAGGCACGAAGCTAGCTAGCTAGCGGGTAGCTATTGGTAACGATTAGCAACGCTGGAGAGCTGGTTCCAACGTTTAATTATTATTATTATTATTTTTTTTTTTTGTTGCGTTGTGAAGGGAACTCGACACGGACTTGAATTGTCTGTTTGGTGTGCTGACACACTCTTGGCAGTTTGTTGTGGCCAGGTGTTGATGCTAAGTTGTGTGTTAATGGATGCTAGCTTGCAGGTTGGCTACGGCGTCATAGCTAGGCTTCGTGGGTTGTTGTGGGTAGTTACTGTGTCTTGGCAGTGTCCTCGGCCGTGCCAGCTGTAGCACGAAGCTAGCTAGCTAGCCGTTCTTCAAACAGAGTCGACACAGTGGCCATTGCTAGCTACCCAACATGACCATTTGGCTGTACTGAAGTAGCTAACCACAATTTACTTGTCCTAGCTAGCCAACGTCTAATCACTGCTGCGTCATGTAAGGAACTTGACACAGACACGAATGATCTGTTTAGTGTGTTATCACAATATTGGTGGTTTGTTGTGACCAAGTGTTGGCGCTAAACGGTGTGTTATTGTTATTGGATGCTAGTCTGCTAGTTGGCTATGGAGTCATAGTTGGCTAGCTGAACAAAGTGGGTTGAGTCTACTCCTTTAAACATTGAACCGCTGTGGTTCACAACAATTCTGATTTCCAAAGGCGGAAGTTGGGAGAGTTTTTTCTTTGGGTGGTTCAGTGAAACAATTTTAGTTTCCGAGGTAGAAGTTTTGGTGAGGGAGGCCCTGCTCTCTCCACTCCCAGATGCTTAGCCCATTTCATTCCGATCTCCTCTGCATTTTTGTAGCCATTTGCTACAGCCTGTCAACTATGCCTCTGCCTATCCCTGTTCTCTCCTCTCTGCACAGGCTACACAAACGCACCACACCGCGTGGCTGCTGCCTCTCCAATCTGGTGGTCCCTGCACGCACCACCCACGTGGAGTTCCAGGTCGCAGGCAGCCTCTGGAACTGCCGTTCTGCTGCCAACAAAGCTGACTTCATCCCAGCCTATGCCAACCTCCAGTCCCTCGACTTCCTGGCGCTGACGGAAACATGGATCACCACTGAAAACACTGCTACTCCTACTGCTCTCTCCTCGTCTGACCATGTGTTCTCGCATACCCCGAGAGCATCTGGTCAGAGGGGTGGTGGTACAGGAATCCTCATCTCTCCCAAGTGGACATTCTCAATTTTTCCCCTAACCCATCTGTCTATCTCCTCATTTGAATTCCATGCTGTCACAGTCACTAGCCCATTTAAGCTTAATATCCTTGTCATCTATCGCCCTCCAGGTTCCCTTGGAGAGTTCATCAATGAGCTTGACGCCTTGATAAGTTCCTTCCCTGAGGATGGCTCACCCCTCACAGTTTTGGGGGATTTCAACCTCCCTATGTCCACATTTGACTCATTTCTCTCTGCCTCCTTCTTTCCACTCCTCTCCTCTTTTGACCTCACCCTCTCACCGTCCCCCCCTACTCACAAGGCAGGCAATACGCTTGACCTCATCTTCACTAGATGCTGCTCCTCTACTAATCTCACTGCAACTCCCCTCCAAGTCTCCGACCACTACTTTGTTTCCTTTTCTCTCTCACTCTCCTCCCACACTACTCACTCTGCCCCTACACAGATGGTAATGCGCCGCCGCAACCTTCGCTCTCTCTCTCCCACTACTCTCTCCTCTTCCATCCTATCATCTCTTCCCTCTGCTCAATCCTTCTCCCTCCAATCTCCTGATTCTGCCTCCTCAACCCTCCTCTCCTCCCTTTCTGCATCCTTTGACTCTCTGTGTCCCCTATCCTCCCGGCCGGCTCGGTCCTCCCCTCCAGCTCCGTGGCTTGATGACTCATTGCGAGCTCACAGAACAGAGCTCCGGGCAGCGGAGCGGAAATGGAAGAAAACTAAATTCCCTGCCGACCTGGCATCTTTTCACTCCCTCCTCTCTACATTTTCTTCATCTGTTTCTGCTGCTAAGGCCACCTTCTACCACTCTAAATTCCAAGCATCTGCCTCTAACCCTAGGAAGCTCTTTGCCACATTTTCCTCCCTCCTGAATCCTCCCTCCCCCCCCCCCCCCCTCCTCTCTCTCTGTGGATGACTTCGTCAACCACTTTGAAAAGAAGGTTGACGACATCCGATCCTTGTTTGTTAAGTCTAATGACACTGCTGGTCCTGCTCACACTGCCCTACCCTATGCTTTGACTTCTTTCTCCCCTCTCTCTCCAGATAAGATCCTGCGACTTGTGACTGCAGGCCGCCCAACAACCTGCCCGCTTGACCCCATCCCCTCCTCCCTTCTCCAGACCATCTCCGGTGACCTTCTCCCCTACCTCACCTCGCTGATCAACTCATCCTTGACCGCTGGCCATGTCCCTTCCGTCTTCAAGAGAGCGAGAGTTACTCCCCTTCTCAAAAAACCAACACTCGACCCCACTGATTTCAACAACTACAGACCAGTATCCCTTCTTTCATTTCTTTCCAAAACTATTGAGCGTGCCGTCTTTAGCCAACTCTCTTGCTATCTCTCTCAGAATGACCTTCTTGATCCAAACCAATCAGGTTTCAGGACTGGTCATTCAACTGAGACTGCTCTTCTCTGTGTCACAGAGACTCTCCGCACTGCTAAAGCTAACTCTCTCTCCTCTACTCTTGTCCTTCTAGACCTGTCTGCTGCCTTTGATACTGTGAACCATCAGATCCTCCTCTCCACCCTCTCCGAAATGGGCATCTCCGGCGCGGCTCACTCCTGGATTGCGTCCTACCTGACCGGTCGCTCCTACCAAGTGGCGTGGCGGGAAGCTGTCTCCGCACCACGTGCTCTCACCACTGGTGTCCCCCAGGGATCGGTTTTGGGCCCTCTCCTTTTCTCCCTATACACCAAGTCACTTGGCTCTGTCATATCCTCACATGGCCTTTCCTATCATTGCTACGCTGACGATACACAACTAATCTTCTCCTTTCCCCCTTCTGATAACCAGGTGGCGAATCGCATCTCTGCATGTCTGGCAGACATATCAGTATGGATGACGGATCACCACCTCAAGCTGAACCCTGGCAAGACGGAGCTGCTCTTCCTCCCGGGGAAGGACTGCCCGTACCATGATCTCGCCATCACGGTAGACAACTCCGCTGTGTCCTCCTCCCAGAGTGCGAAGAGCCTAGGCGTGACCCTGGACAACACCCTGTCGTTCTCCGCCAACATCAAGGCGGTGACCCGCTCCTGCAGGTTCATGCTCTACAACATTCGGAGAGTGCGACCCTGCCTTACACAGGAAGCGGCGCAGGTCCTGGTCCAGGCACTTGTCATCTCCCGTCTGGACTACTGCAACTCGCTGTTGGCTGGGCTCCCTGCCTGTGCCATTAAACCCCTACAACTCATCCAGAATGCCGCAGCCCGTCTGGTGTTCAACCTTCCCAAGTTCTCTCACGTCACCCCCCTCCTCCGCACACTCCACTGGCTTCCAATTGAAGCTCGCATCCGCTACAAGACCATGGTGCTTGCCTTTGGAGCAGTGAGGGGAACGGCACCCCTGTACCTTCAGGCTCTGATCAGTCCCTACACCCAAACGAGGACATTGCGTTCATCCACCTCTGGCCTGCTGGCTCCCCTTCCTCTGCGGAAGCACAGCTCCCGCTCAGCCCAGTCAAAACTGTTCGCTGCTCTGGCACCCCAATGGTGGAACAAGCTCCCTCACGACGCCAGGACAGCGGAGTCACTCACCACCTTCCGGAGACATTTGAAACCCCACCTCTTTAAGGAATACCTGGGATAGGCTAAAGTATTCCTTCTAACCCCCCCCCCCCCCCCCCAAATTGTAAAGTGGTTATCCCACTGGCTATAGGGTGAACGCACCAATTTGTGAGTCGCTCTGGCTAAGAGCGTCTGCTAAATGACGTTAATGTGCCCTTGAGCAAGGCACTTAACCCTAATTGCTCCTGTAAGTCGCTCTGGTTAAGAGCGTCTGCTAAATGACTAAAATGTAATGTAAAAAATGGCAAAGACCAGAGAGCTGTGTAAGGACATCAGGGATACAATTGTAGTCCTGCACAAGGCTGGGATGGGCTACAGGACAATAGGCAAGCAGCTTGGTGAGAAGGCAACAACTGTTGGCGCAATTATTAGAAAATGGAAGAAGTTCAAGATGACGGTCAATCACCCTCGGTCTGGGGCTCCATGCAAGATCTCACCTCGTGGGGAATCAATGATCATGAGGTGGGTGAGGGATCAGCCCAGAACTACACGGCAGGACCTGGTCAATGACCTGAAGAGAGCTGGGACCACAGTCTCAAAGAAAACCATTAGTAACACACTACGCCGTCATGGATTAAAATCCTGCAGCACACGCAAGGTCCCCCTGCTCAAGCCAGCGCATGTCCAGGCCCATCTGAAGTTTGCCAATGACCATCTGGATGATCCAGAGGAGGAATGGGAGAAGGTCATGTGGTCTGATGAGACAAAAATATAGCTTTTTGGTCTAAACTCCACTCACCGTGTTTGGAGGAAGAAGAAGGATGAGTACAACCCCAAGAACACCATCCCAACCGTGAAGCATGGAGGTGTAAACATCATTCTTTGGGGATGCTATTCTGCAAAGGGGACAGGACGACTGCACCATATTGAGGGGAGGATGGATGAGGCCATGTATCGCGAGATCTTGGTCAACAACCTCCTTCCCTCAGTAAGAGCATTGAAGATGGGTCATGGCTGGGTCTTCCAGCATGACAACGACCCAAAACACACAGCCAGGGCAACTAAGGAGTGGCTCCGTAAGAAGCATAGAAGACCTAGCCAGTCTCCAGACCTGAACCCAATAGAAAATCTTTGGAGGGAGCTGAAAGTCTGTATTGCCCAGCGACAGCCCCGAAACCTGAAGGATCTGGAGAAGGTCTGTATGGAGCAGTGGGCCAAAATCCCTGCAGCAGTGTGTGCAAACCTGGTCAAGACCTACAGAAAACGTATGATCTCTGTAATTGCAAACAAAGGTTTCTGTACCAAATATTAAGTTCTGCTTTTCTGATGTATCAAATACTTTTGTCATGCAATAAAATGCAAATTAATTACTTTAAAATCATACAATGTGATTTTCTGGATTTTTGTTTTAGATTCCGTCTCTCACAGTTGAAGTGTACCTATGATAAAAATTACAGACCTCTACATGCTTTGTAAGTAGGAAAACCTGCAAAACCGGCAGCGTATCAAATACTTGTTCTCCCCACTGTATTTGGGAATGCTGTCAATCCTTTGGTCCTTAAATGAAACTGGTATACTTTTTCCATATGTTTGTGGAGTCTCCCACATGCCTTTTGGAGAACACCAAAAGTGTTTGCTTGTTTTTTTCTTTAAGCAATGGCTTTTTTCTGGCCACTCATCCGTTAAGCCCAGCTCTGTGGAGTGTACGGCTTAAAGTGGTCCTATGGACAGATACTCCAATCTCCGCTGTGGAGCTTTGCAGCTCCTTCAGGGTTATCTTTGTTCTCTTTGTTGCCTCTCTGATTAATGCCCTCCTTGCCTGGTCTGTGAGTTTTGGTGGGCGGCCCTCTCTTGGCAGGTTTGTTGTGGTGCCATATTGTTTCCATTTTTTAATAATGGATTGAATGGTGCTCCGTGGGATGTTCAAAGTTTAGGATATATTTGTATAATCCAACCCTGATATGTACTTCTCCACAACTGTCCCTGACCTGTTTGGAGAGCTCCTTGGTCTTCATGGTGCCGCTCGCTTGGTGATGCCCCTTTCAGAACAGGTGTATATATACTGAGATCATGTGACAGATCATGTGACACTTAGATTGCACACAGGTGGACTTTTTAAAACTAATTATGTGACTTCTGAAGGTAATTGGTTGCACCATATCTTATTTAGGGGCTTCATAGCAAAGGGGGTGAATACATATGCACGCACCACTTTTCCATTATTTATTTTTTTGACATTTTTGAAACAAGTTATTTTTTTCATTTCACTTCACCAATTTGGACTACTTTGTGTATGTCCATTACATAAAATCCAAATAAAAATAAATTTAAATTACAGGTTGTAATGCAACAAAATAGGAAAAAGCGCCAAAGGGGGATGAATACTTTTGCAAGGCACTGTATATGGCATAACTGCAGGATCAGAAGGAAGAACAGAACATTTATGGTGCCATTTGTTAAAATATACCCTTCTGTCCAAGGGACCAATAGTTATATTCTAGGATGTATCTCTAAATGATTTCTCAATGTATTTTTACAATGTATTCTCTATGCAATCTGCGCTGATGAAAACCAAAACCTGTGTTAGGTTAACCACAGTACTTTGTATTGGCCACCTATCAAACCCTGCTGTTGAGTGATATGTCAAAGACATGAGGTAGCTGATGTAAAATGTATGGTCAATGTCTCAAAGCATAAACAGTGTTACACATTATACAAATACAAAATGAATCCTAACATATTATTTTTCTATTCAACAACAGATTAAGTACAATGAAATTAAATACAAAACAAATATTTTAATATAAAATCACAAAACATTTTGTCCTACCAGAGAATGTATCTTTTAATAGAGAGGTATATTGGAAACAGAAACAGACTGACCCCGGTCGGAACACTTACAGGTTTCCATAGATACACTTTTTGTTCTTCCTCTCATTGACTCAGGGATCAATTGGTATAGCTAATTGCTTTTATGTAAGGGGGGTGCCTGGCTCTTTCCACAATTAATTAAACTCAATTAAATGCTCACATGGGTGCTGATGGAAGAGTGTGTGAGTGTGTCCTGTGGAAAGAGAAGACCACACACACACACACACACACACACACACACACACACACACACACACACCGTCATTTCCAGTAATTTCCACCCCCAATAGATTTACACCTGGGTCACTCAGCCACTGGTGTCTCATCTGGTTACATTGAATCCTGGCAATAAAGGAGGACATATTGCTTTGGTCAGTGACTAACTTTAGGACATTGTCTAAACACAATTGAGCCTATATTCCTCCGTGTGCAGTATACCACAATACATTATCATTATCAGCATTACACTAACAACTGGATTATAAAATAACTAAACATTCTTCTTTCCTTTTAATGGAACGGGTCACGTGAATTATAGACCTAGGTCCCAATGCTGTGTGTGAAAATGTAGACTCACTCTTTCTCTGAGTATGTACAGTGTCTTCAGAAAGTATTCATACCCCTTGACTTATTCCACATTTTGTTTGTGTTACAGCCTGAATTCAAAATGGATTTTAAAAAAAATAAAGTCTCACCCATCTACACACAATACCCCATAATGACAAAGTGAAAACATGTTTTTAGAAATGATTGCACATTTATTGAAAATAAAATTCTTAAATATCTAATTTACATAAATATTCACACCCCTAAGTAAATACTTTGTAGAAGCATCTTTGGTAGCAATTACAGCTGTGAGTCTTTCTGGGTAACTCTCTAAACGCTTTGTACATGTGGATCTGGCAACATTTGGCCAATATTCGTTTCAGAATTATTCATGCTCTGTCAAATTGGTTGTTGATCATTGATAGACCCCATTTTCAGGTCTTGCCATAGATTTTCAAATAGATTTAAGTCAAAACTGTAACTCGGCCACTCAGGAACATTCACTGTCTTCTTGGTAAGCCACTCCAGTGTAGATTTGGCATTGTGTTTCAGGTTATTGTCCTGCTGAAAGGTGAATTAATCTCCCAGTGTCTGGTGGAAAGCAGACTGAACCAGGTTTTCTTCTAGGATTTTGCCTGTGCTTAGCTCCATTCCGTTAATTCTTTATCCTGAAAAACTCCCCAGTCCTTGCCAATGACAAGCATACCCATAACATGATCCAGCCACCACTATGCTTGAAAATATGGAGAGTGGTACTCAGTAATGTGTTGTATTGGATTTGCCACAAACATAACACTTTGTTTCAGGACAAAAAGTGAATTTCTTTAGTGCCGTGTTTCAAACAGGATGCATGTTTTGGAATATTTGTATTATATACAGACTTCCTTCTTTTCACTCTGTCAATTAGGTTAGTATTGTGGAGTAACTACAATGTTGTTGATCCATCCTCAGGTTTCTCCTATCACAGCCATTCAACTCTGTAACTGTTTTGAAGTCACCATTGGCATCATGGAGAAATCCCTGAGCGGTTTCCTTCCTCTCCGGCAACTAAGTTAGGAAGGATGCCTGTATCTTTGTAGTGACTGGGTGCATTGATACACCATCCAAAGTGTAATAAAAAATGTCACCATGCTCAAAGGGATATTCAATGACCACTTTATTTACTTTTTACCCATCTACCAATAGGTGCCCTTCTTTGCGAGGCATTGGAAAACCTCTCTGGTCTTTGTGTTTGAATCTGTGTTTGAAATTCAGTGTTCGACTGAGGGACCTTACAGATAATTGTATGTGTGGGGTACAGAGATGTAGTAGTCATTCAAAAATCATGTAAACATTAAAGGGGTTGAACACTTATTGACTCAAGACATTTCAGCTTTTCATTTTGAATTAATTAGTAAAAATTTCAAAAAACATAATTGCACTTTGACATAATGGGGTATTGTTTGTAGGCCAGTGAGAAAAAAAAATCAACTTAATCCATTTTAAATTCAGGCTGTAACACAACAAAATGTGGAACAAGTCAAGGAGTGTGAATACTTTCTGAAGGCACTGTAGCTTTCCTCTGATGTAGCATGAATGTATTGGCTTTTTATTAACCAGATATGGAGGACAAAAGAAAAGCCATGTCAATCCAGCTGAATGGCTCCTTTAAAATGGGATTGGCTCTATTAAGGAACATTAACTGTTTTCCATATGCCTTGAGCCTTACAGCCGCATCCCAAATGGTACCCTATTCCCTATATAGTGCACTACTTTTGACTATGCCTGTACTGAATAGACCAGGCCCCTATAGGGAATAGGGTGCCATTTGGGACGTATACCCTACCTCTTTTATATGACACATTCTATTCGTCCTTTCTGTCTCCCACAGCAGCTGTTTTGCCGCGTTTGGAGATAACAGCCAATCCCCAAGTTAATAGGTACCTCTTGCCCTTTACCTTGTCACACAGTGCTTAACAATGGCCCCCGTCCCCATCGAATATAGCAAAAACACATGCCCCCCTACCCCATCCACTATTGCAGGAACACAATGACGGGTCAGGCAAGGCTAAGAGGAGATTCCACTATCTCATTCCCCTGTGTGGGAGGGAAGATTCATACAATAAACTAATCGCCTTCTGTTATTCATTCAACATGGAGCCAGCGTTACAGTGAATCATCATTCGAGTTTAAGTGGACCATCATTTGCATTCATCCTACAGGGTGGCTGGCAAATGGAACACCGCATTCATCCTACAGGGTGGCTGGCAAATGGAACACCGCATTCATCCTACAGGGTGGCTGGCAAATGGAACACAGCATTCATCCTACAGAGTGGCTGGCAAAAGGAACACAGCATTTCAGGCCTGTGCGCTGATTCGATGTGACCGTGTGACTTGGTCTCACAAAGGTTCTAATCAATCAGCTTCAGCTTCACAGACTTCTTAAGAAGAAAGTTGAGCAAGAAGATGATTGAAGATATATTTAGATAGAATGGGTGATTGGATTTTTGTCTAATGATGTACAGACAATATAGCACAAGCACCAGACTACACTGGGTTTAACTGTTGTAAGTCTGGACTAAAATGTGTAATGGATCCTACCATCAATGACTGTTGAAGTCTGGACTAAAATGTGGAATGGATCCTACAATCAATAACTGTTGGAAGGCTGGACTAAAATGTGGAATGGATCCTACCATCAATGACTGTTGAAGTCTGGACTCAAATGTGGAATGGATCCTACCATCAACAACTGTTGGAAGTCTGAACTAAAATGTGGAATGGATCCTACCATCAATGACTGTTGAATTCTGGACTAAAATGTGGAATGGATCCTACCATCAATAACAGTTGAAGTCTGGACTAAAATGTGGAATGGATCCTACCATCAATAACTGTTGAAGTCTGGAGTAAAATGTTGAATTGATCGTACCATCAATAACTGTTGGAAGTCTGGACAAAAATGTGGAATGGATCCTACCATCAATAACTGTTGAAGTCTGGACTAAAATGTGGAATGGATCCTACCATCAATAACTGTTGGAAGTCTGGACTAAAATGTGGAATGGATCCTACCATCAATAACTGTTGGAAGTCTGGACTAAAATGTGGAATGGATCCTACCATCAATAACTGTTGGAAGTCTGGACAAAAATGTGGAATGGATCCTACCATCAATAACTGTTGGAAGTCTGGACTAAAATGTGGAATGGATCCTACCATCAATAACTGTTGGAAGTCTGGACTAAAATGTGGAATGGATCCTACCATCAATAACTGTTGAAGTCTGGACTAAAATTTGGAATGGATCCTACCATCAATAACTGTTGAAGTCTGGAGTAAAATGTTGAATGGATCCTACCATCAATAACTGTTGGAAGTCTGGACTAAAATGTGGAATGGATCCTACCATTAATGACTGTTGAAGTCTGGACTCAAATGTGGAATGGATTCTACAGTCAATAACTGTTGGAAGTCTGGACTTAAATGTGGAATGGATCCTACCATCAATAACTGTTGAAGTCTGGAGTAAAATGTTGAATGGATCCTACCATCAATAACTGTTGGAAGTCTGGACAAAAATGTGGAATGGATCCTACCATCAATAACTGTTGAAGTCTGGACTAAAATGTGGAATGGATCCTACCATCAATAACTGTTGAAGTCTGGAGTAAAATGTTGAATGGATCCTACCATCAATAACTGTTGGAAGTCTGGACTAAAATGTGGAATGGATCCTACCATTAATGACTGTTGAAGTCTGGACTAAAATGTGTAATGGAAATGGAAGTTCTGAAATTGTCCTTATTTCTTATTTTATGCATAGCCTTAACCTTACAGTTTGTTATTAGTCGTTCAGACTAGGGCCAGTGGGCAATTCCATTTTAACATGTTTACCCCAGGGTTTATTTTGGTCTCTCATTAAACATAGCCTACAGCCTTCAGGAAACTATCTCACAGCGTTAGGTTGGGCACATTCACAACAAATAAGGTATTTCATTTTAAATGTGTTTTAAACGTGAAATGACAGAAGCTATTTTCTAACGAACCAAACACGAGTTTGTTGTTGGAAGGGAAGAAAAGAGCAATGGTGTATTTAGGTACGATAACTAGGTGTTTCAATTAGCAACATCTACAGTGGGGTCCAGAAATACTGGTGTATTTAGGTACAATAACTAGGTGTTTCAATCAGCAACATCTACAGTGGGGTCCGGAAATACTGGTGTATTTAGGTACGATAACTAGGTGTTTCAATCAGCAACATCTACAGTGGGGTCCGGAAATACTGGTGTATTTAGGTACGATAACTAGGTGTTTCAATCAGCAACATCTATGGTGGGGTCCAGAAATACTGGTGTATTTAGGTACGATAACTATGTGTTTCAATCAGCAACATCTACGGTGGGGTCCAGAAATACCGGTGTATTTAGGTACGATAACTATGTGTTTCAATCAGCAACATCTACGGTGGGGTCCGGAAATACCGGCGTATTTAGGTACGATAACTATGTGTTTCAATCAGCAACATCTACGGTGGGGTCCAGAAATACCGGTGTATTTAGGTACGATAACTAGGTGTTTCAATCAGCAACATCTACGGTGGGGTCCAGAAATACTAGGTGTTTCAATCAGCAACATCTACGGTGGGGTCCAGAAATACCGGTGTATTTAAGTACGATAACTAGGTGTTTCAATCAGCAACATCTACGGTGGGGTCCGGAATTACTGGATCCCTTGATGAAGATGAGTCACATGACAGTATCATGTCATCCAACAAATATAAATGCCTGGACTTTGCTAAACCGCACTGGCACTCGGATCAGAACCGTTGCTATGGTCAGATGACATAATAATAGAGCTCTTTGGCCACGCGCACCAGTGGTGGGTTTGGCGTCATAAGAACATGCTTGTGCAGAAAATACCTCATCCCTGCTGTAAAATATGGAGGTGGATATTTGATGTTATGGGGCTATTTTGATTCCACTGGTCCTGGGGGCCTTGTTAAGTTCAACCACATCATGA
The DNA here is from genome assembly GCF_964263955.1 of Coregonus lavaretus. NCBI lineage: Eukaryota > Metazoa > Chordata > Actinopteri > Salmoniformes > Salmonidae > Coregonus > Coregonus lavaretus. Next base: position 3,170,515 of record NC_139992.1, read on the forward strand.
ACTTCACCAAGTCCCAGGACATTTTAGCCCAAAACCTAGTTGTCTCTGCCAGAAGGCTGAAACTTGAATGCAAGTTGATCTTCCAACAAGACAATACCCCCAAGCACACATCAAAATCCACAACGAAATGGTTAATTAACCACAAAATCAACATTTTGCAATGGCCATGTCAGTCTCCGGATTTGAACCGCATTGAAAACCTGTGGTCTAAATTGAAGAGGGCAGTCCATAAGCACAGACGAAGGATATCAAAGATCTGGAAAAATTATGTCTGAATGGTCTAAGATCCCTCCTACTGTGTTCTCTAATCTCATAAAACATTTTAGAAAAAGGCTCAGTTGTTTTCTTCACAAGGGGGGAGGGCGGCAGGTAGCCTAGTGGTTAAGAGCATTGGGCCAGAAATCAAATGGTTGCTTAAGAGCATTGGGCCAGTAATCAAATGGTTGCTGGTTCTAATCCCCGAGCCGACTATGTGAAAAAGCTGTTGATTTTCTCTTGAGCAAGGCCTAATAAGAGCATCTGCTAAAATGCAAGGGGGGGGTTTATTACTTGTTAAAGAAAATCTCTTTCTCTGAGCAATTGTATTAATATTACGTTTCCATTTTTTTTGGCATACAATATAGCTCAGTATTGTATACAGTCTTTTTTTGCTCATCTTTATCAAGGGATCAGGTAATTCCGGACCCCACTGTACATGGAGGGTGTTGAAACAAAGACATACTCTTTAAATACATTTATTTGATTCACTTTTTTTTTAGGCACAAAGAAGAGTATTCGAGCATGAAAAAAAATAAACCAATGTAATTGAAGTTCATGATGCATGAAGTATCATCCTAGAATAGTAACTGTATACTGTTAACTTTAAAGACCGTAAGTCAAGATGTGTCAAGCTGCAGAATCGTTTGGCTTTTAGTCAGTCGTTTTTTTACAGCAACATGACCTCAATATTTGAAAAGACTACGGCGGCATCCCCAAATGGAACCCTATTCCCTATGTAGTGCACTACTTTTCCCTATTTAGTGCACTACCTTTGAGGGCTCTGGTCATAAGTAGTGCACTATATATGGAATAGGGTGCCATTTGGGACACAGCCTAACAAATAGTCATCATCAATTACAGTTGAATGGCGAAAACATTTAGACACTTCAAAGATATCAAAGTGCTGTGTAATGCAACATAGATTACTGTTTTTAATGGCAATTAAATGTTCATAATTTCCATTTAAATTGAAACCTTTGATCCTGTTTCCTAATTAAACTGTCATCCCTCTGGCATATCACTGGACGACTGTAAGTATATCAATTATAATAGATGTGAAAAACTCAAAACATTCATAATTTGCTGTCCTTTCAACCAGTATGCCACTTCAAGCTTTTAATGTTGAATGGATGCGTCTGGTTAATTAGACATTTACCTCAGTAATGTGCTGTAAAGAAGAAAAAAAACATTTACTCATTATATAACACAAGATGTTGTTATTACAGTAGGTTTTAAAATAGTTGATTTTTATTTTTTTTTACCATTGTAATTTTAATGTCACCTAAGTTGACATGTTAGTGAAATGTCATTTAAGGTGACATAAATCACATAATAACTAGAGATTTTGAGCTGATTTTCTAATAATGTATATAACAATGATATGTACCCATATCACATAGTACAGAAAGAGAGTGTATCATCCTCTCTCAGTTTAATCAAAACTAAGGCATATTATGTTGATTAAGGGCTTGTAAGTAAGCGTTTCACTGTAAGGTCTACACCTGTTGTATCTGGCGCACGTGACAAATAAAATTTGATTTGATTTTTATTTTATTTCTGAGTGAAGTTTAAATATGTTGCAGAATATACAGAGTATGGAAAGTGTATATCCTTCCTCTGAGAGGAATCCTCTCTCTCAATTTACAGAGAGTTCACAGGAGTTTAGAGAGAAAACAGCGGGTCCATAACTCTGTATTTGACAGAAGCTATCTACAGGCGAGTTGTTGAGTGTGTAATTCAATGACATCTGAATCAATGGAAGGATCTGAGGGGACAAGAAGTGCAGCTCCAGTCTGCCTACACTGAGACACAGTGTGCATCCCAAATGGCACCCTATTCCCTATATAGTGCACTACTTTAGACCAAGGCCTGGTCAAAAGGTGTGCACTATAACGGGAATAGGGTTCTATTTGGGATGCAGACACACACCAGACAATCTACGGCACAGGAGAACTGGCAATGCAATCCAGACCCCATGTGAGGTTGGAGAAAAAGAAAAAGTAGAATGTTAACGGAGAGACTTTGAGCTCTTTTTGGTTGTGTGCTACAGTGGGCTGACATAACACTAGAGTAAGCTGAATTGTACGTGTTAAGGAAAAATACAATTACAGTTAAGCATTTGAGGAAATGGACAAGGTTCTCTTCTGTTACCGCATGAACAGTGTCAGTCTGTTTTGAAAGACAGACGTCAAATCAAATGCATTCTGAAATTGTCTCAGTAGTTCAAGGTGTGTTAAAGTCCCACTTAAACCCAGTCTATCTTTCACTAGTCACTCCTCAATGTTCACTGAAGGTCAACTGTATCTACAGTACCATTCAAAAGTGTGGACACACCTACTCATTCAAGGGATTTTCTTTTATTTTTTATTCTTAACCAACCCGATCGAACGTCTCTGGAGAGACCTGAAAATAGCTGTGCAGCGACGCTCCCCATCCAACCTGACAGAGCTTGAGAGGATCTGCAGAGAAGAACGTGAGAAACACCCCAAATACAGGTGTGCCAAGCTTGTAGCGTCATACCCAAGAAGACTCGAGGCTGTAATCGCTGTCAAAGGTGCTTCAACAATGTACTGAGTAAAGGGTCTGAATACTTATGTAAATGTGATATTTCAAAAAAAAAATGTTTTATACATTTGCTAAAATTGGGGGTTATTGGGGGTATTGTGGTATTATGTGTAGATTTATGAGGAAAAACAACAATTTTATCCATTGAGATGGTTTGGGATGAGTCGGACAGCAGAGTGAAGGAAAAGCAGCAAACAAGTGCTCAGCATATGTGGGAACTCCTTCAAGACCGTTGGAAAAGCATTACACGTGAAGCTGGTTGAGAGAATGCCAAGAGTGTGCAAAGCTATCATCAAGGCTAAGGGTGACTATTCTACAATGTAAAAAATAGTAAATGTTTACTATTTTCTACATTGTAGAATAATAGTGAAGACATCAAAACAATGAAATAACACATATGGAATCATGTAGTAACCAAAAAGGTAGAAAATAGTTGAGAAAAAATTAAAACCCTTGAATGAGTAGGTGTTCTAAAAGTTTTGACCGGTAGTATATATATATATATATATATATATATATATATATATATATATATATATATATATATATATATATATCCATTTCCTGCAGTCAAATGACCAAAGCACAGTTTAGTGGCCTCATGGTTGGAATGTTATAAATACTTTTCATAATTTCATTATTTATCAACATTATTTTAGAAAAACGCAGAAAATCCGGTGTTTCTATGTCAAATGGTTTTGTTATATTTCAGTCTTCTTTGATGTACAAAAAAGTGTAATATTGGGATGCAAACTCGAAATTGTATACATTTCAACTCTATATTCGACATGGTACAGGTGTCTTCTTTTTTTTTAAGCCCGTAACCAAAGTAGATTTGTTTAAACACTACCAAGAACACTACCCTGATTTAGCCCACTGCAGTTAAAGGTTAATACGTGGTACAGGACCGATTCCCAAACAAATTAAAGCTTGCCTTTAAAGTTTATGGCCCCTTAATACAGCTGCTCTTCCTGCATCGGAGAACCAGAGAGACCTTGCTGCCGTTATATAATAATGATTGTGAAATCACCCCGGGACCCGTCTTCGTCTGGTAATAAATCCTCGCTCTCAAAAAGGAAAATGTTAATTAAGCTTTAATTTAGCAGCCAGCTAGTGACTTGACACTGTGGCAATGCAATATTGTTGCTGCCGGAGCGCCATTGCATCAGTTTGTGTTTCTCCTTTCCACCTGAGCTGACCTTGGAGGAGAACAAAACAACAACAACAACAACAACAACAACAACAATATCAACAAACACAAAGGGGAGGGACAAACATGTAGCAATATCTTCCCATAGCAATATCCAATATCTTGACAAGTCAGGTCCTATAAACAGCGATAACAAACATGTAGCAATATCTTCCCACAGCAATATCCAACGTCTTGACAAGTCAGGTCCTTTAAACAGCGATAACAAACAGAAAGGAAAGGCCAGATAAAAAAAAGTATTGATCTCAATCTCCTCCTAGTTCTTATTGCAGGTGACAAGTCACAATCAATAAATAGCAACGGGATCAAAAGTTGGATTCGTGATTAAGAAATAGATTAACAAACTGATACACTTAGGTAAAATAATTAAATGTGGGTTCAATCAGCAAGAGCTCTGCACATATGAACCATGCTGTGTGGAAGAGTGGAGATCTTGAGAGCTTTAGATTAGCATTTAGTTTGGAGAGGCTCTGTTTATCCATTCAAGTATTTGTTTTGTCTTCCTGTATTATTCCAGCTGGAGAACCAGCGCTGTACATATGTGGGCGTTTGGAAGGGACACTGTCCAAGAGTCTGGAGGCAACATGTGCTCTGTGAAGTGTAAGAGACTGTTAGCGCCGGATTACACATTTTTAAATGTTTTGTATTTTATGTAACCAGGGGATTTTTATTTTTCATTTTATGTAACCGGGGGAAAATATTTAATTTTATTTAACTAGGGGAATGTGTATTTTATGTAACCAGATAACAATATACATTTTAGCAGACACTCTTATCCAGAGCAACTAGGGTTAAGTGCCTCGCTCAAGGGCACATCGACAGATTTTTCACCTAGTTGGTTCAGGGATTCAAACCAGCGACCTTTCGGTTATTGGCCCAACGCTCTTAACCACTAGGCTACCTGCTGCCCTGAGAAGATTATATAGTATTCACCGAATGTAAATATGTATTTTATGCTATATTTTCTTTCGTAGGAAATCACCTAATGACCAAACAAAAAATGTGTTGTTGCCACAGACTAAAGTACTTTTGTTATGAATTAAAAGGGTCCATTTTATTGTGGCTCCTAACAGCAGGTGTGTGTGTGTGTTTGTGTGTGCGTGTGTGTGTGCGTGTGTGTGTGTGCAATCAACAGGAAGGACATGTTGTGTTTTTGCCTGGTGGGCAGAGAGGCGTAGAGATACACAGCAGTGGGAGTTCAAGAGCCATGTATCCGGTCCAAGACCTTGGGAGGCACTGAGGCAATATCGACACGGGGAGATGAGTCACCTCACAAACTGAGACTAATACTAGAGGGAGGGAGGGAGGGAGGAAGGTAGGGACCCAGCTAACAACAAACGTTCCCACAACTTTAGAGAACATTCCCCTTAAGAGTCTCATAGGAATGTTCCTGTGATGTGCAAGGAATGTTTCCAAGAGACCATTCCCTTAATGTCAATTAGAACTTACCCAGAATGCAAGGAATGTTTCCAAGAGACCATTCCCTTAATGTCATTTAGAACTTACCCAGAACGTGGTTAGAATGTTCTCAGAATTTAAGATTATTTTCTAGACACGGGAACATTGCAAGAACATTCATGTGTCCAGTTTTCTGTGGGTTGGGAATATTCCAGCAACGTCCCCACAAACATACACAGAACATGGTTGCCACGTTCTCAGAACATAAGATATTAACGTTCTAAACACATTTCATGGGAACGTTGCCAGAACATTAATGTGTCATTATGTCATTATTAATGACATTAACATATTTTGCTAAGAATGTGAGAGTAGGGTGGTCCTCCCGAGTGGCGCAGTGGTCTAAGGCACTGCATCGCAGCGCTAGCTGTGCCACTAGAGATCCTGGTTCGAATCCAGGCTCTGTTATAGCCGGCCACGACCGGGAGACCCAGGGGGCGGCGCACAATTGGCCCAGCGTCGTCCAGGGTAGGGTAGGGGAGGGAATGGCCGGCAGGGATGTAGCTCAGTTGGTAGAGCATGGCATTTGCAACGCCAGGGTTGTGGGTTCGATTCCAGTATAAAAATGTATGCACTCACTAACTGCAAGTCGCTCTGGATAAGAGTGTCTGCTAAATGACTAAAAATGTAAATGTAAAAAATGTGATTCCCCTAGCAGGTCTCTAAACCCCTAAATCTGAAACAATTTGATAGGTGTAAGCAATAGCGTGAATCACTTGGGACCAGTGTTGCGGGTAATATATTACTTTTGAAGTAAAATCTCAGCTCTGTTAAAAGTACACTCAAGAAAAAGAGTGATTCAGGAGTATCATTAAAACAGAATAATATATCCCACCAACATTATTCAACTATACTGAAAGCCCCTAAATTACTGAAATAAGTAAATCAAATCAATGATGAGAATAGTCAAATTATCTGATATGTGACACGGACATGGTGGCATAGCAGGAAGATTGGCGTACCGTGAACCAAGAGGTTGTGAGTTCATATCCCAGGTGAGCACTGTTGAATAATAATTTCTGTATAAATAAACATGCACAATGTAATCATGTATTGTATGTCAAATATGTAAGTTGAACACACTATGTTAAAAGCACAGAGTGAGTAGCCTTGCCAATAGAAAAAAAAGAGCTGTGAATGGATCAGTGGTTCACCAATCAGGGCCTTGATGGGCTAGGCAACAGTAACAATGCATGATGTGTAATGAAACTGTTTTTTGTAGAATGTTTATTTGGTTCCTTCAGGAGTCGTCCTGACAACTGATACACAGAAATGTTCTGGCAACGTTCCCATGAAACGTGTCTAGGACATTAATATCTTGTATTCTGAGAACATGGCAACCACGTTCTGTGTATGTTTGGTGGGACGTTGATGGAATATTCTCCTAACCTACAGAAAACTGGACACAATACTGTTTTTTGCCCCATGAAACTTGTCTAGAACATGTGTAGAACATTAATATTGTATATTCTGAGAACATAGTAACCCCGTTCTGGGTATGTTCTGTTTGACAATGTTCTTCAAACTTGAACACCAAAACATGCTAAAAGGGTTCTCAGAAGGTTTTTGCTAACATACATAGAATGATCACCTAACTGAAAATTGGACACTCAAACATTAGGGAAACATAACGGGTAACATTACAAAAACGTTCTCTCTCTCTCTCTAGAATTGTTAGCTGGGGAGGGGGGGAGTGAGGTAGGGAGGGTGAGATAAAGGGAGGGAGAGAGAGAGAAAGGTAGAGAGAGAGAGATAGAGGGGTGGGGGAGAGAGCAAGAGAGAGAGAGAGAGAGAGGGGTGAGACACAGAGAAAGGGAGTGAGAGAGAAAGAGAGAAAGAGAAAGAAAGGGAGAGAGAGAAAAGGGAGTGAGAGAGAAATAGAGAGAAAGGGAGAGAGAGAGAAAGGGAGAGAGAGATTAGCTAGCTGGGTTAGCTAGGTGTGAATCCCTCTCACTGAGAGATGGCTTAGCCATCCGCTGCTGCGTCATGGAGAAGAGGAAGTGTGGCAGCAAATTGCCGCTGATATGTATGAGGAAAGGCAACGTCTTAGCTCCATCATCATCCACACTCTAACGCATCTGTGGCAGTAAGCTGTCATCACAGTGGTCAATCTATGGACTGTGGTTTCAACAGCAAACTATCCCTTTGTAAAACTAAGTAAGGAATACTTAATGATGGGCTATGCGTTCTGTGGAAATTACAAACGACGCGGCAGGTGTGTTCCTAGCGGAGTAGAAATGACCTTCCACGGAGTTGCATTGTTTTCTAGAGAACGCATAGCCCCTGATTAATTATTGATTATCCCTTTTATACCATGGCTATAATTGAACACATATGCCGGTAGAAATGTGTTCAACATCCACTGAAGTAGCTAGCAAGTTACTATAAAGCTAAGGTACAGTAGTTGCTGTGGTAACCAAACAAACATACTTGGTAGTTTAGCTAACCAAACCATCAGTCCTATCTTGACATTATGAAAATTGAATTCAACAATACTAATAATGTTTTCATTTCGATTTTTGCTTTCAAAAGCAGCTCATGCTGTCACGATCGTTGATGAACGGGTCAGACCAAGGCGCAGCGTGATATGCGTACACAACACAACACAACACAACACAACACAACACAACACAACACAACACAACACAACACAACACAACACAACACAACACAACACAACACAACACAACACAACACAACACAACACAACACAACAAAACTGGAACAAGATCCCACAACCCACTAGTGCCAATAGGCTGCCTAAGTATGATCCCCAATCAGAGACAACGAGCGACAGCTGCCTCTGATTGGGAACCACACCGGCCAACATTGAAATACAAAATACTAGAAATACAACATAGACAATCAACCACATAGAAAATACACACCCTTACTCAACAAATAAGAGTCCCCAGAGTCAGGGCGTGACACATGCATTAACTATGGCCATTGAATTCAACCGTGCAAATATACTGTGCGTTATAGGGAAATAATGTACGCTCTAGAATGCCCTTCAAGCCAATCAGAAACAAGTATTCAACAATGCCATGGTATAAAGTACTATGACGTATGTATTCATTCCCCCTGTAAAGGGGGACCTTGTGATAACGCATTACTTTGACTTAACCTGACTATACCCTTTAAAGCGGCAATCTGTGATTGCTACATCAATTTTTTACTTTTAAATTAATTATATACACCAACTGATTCTTGAAGAAAATATAACTTATGAGTGAGCTTAGTTCAACTGTCGTACCCCATCAGAACCCAAAATATAAGCTTTCTTTACTTCATGGTTTGTAAACAATGGAAATGAAAACAAAAATTGCACATGCTGATGTCGTGGAGGGTCAGTCCTTGCATCCATAGCCCTGTCTATGAATTTGAAATGGATTACATTTCCCCAGCCCCATCTCTCAGCTGTTTACAAAATCAGTGGTGGGGTGGCAGCTTTGTTATTGGTTGAACTGCAGATCACCCCTTTAAGTCACTCAATTGAAAAATACTTACATTTTTTAAATATTTTTTATTTTATTAAACAACATCTTAGGGACTGTGAAATGACACACACACACAGACACACTCTATCACACTCTGTCACACTATATCGCACTATATCACACTATATCACACTATATCGCACTATATCACACTCTGTCACACTATATCACACTATATCACACTATATCGCACTCTATCACACTATATCACACTATATCGCACTATATCGCACTATATCACACTATATTTACATTTACATTTTAGTCATTTAGCAGACGCTCTTATCCAGAGCGACTTACAGTTAGTGAGTGCATACATTTTTATTTATTTTTTATACTGGAATCGAACCCACAACCCTGGCGTTGCAAATGCCATGCTCTACCAACTGAGCTACATCCCTGCCGGCCATTCCCTCCCCTACCCTGGACGACGCTGGGCCAATTGTGCGCCGCCCCATGGGTCTCCCGGTCGCGGCCGGCTACAACAGAGCCTGGATTCGAACCAGGATCTCTAGTGGCACAGCTAGCACTGCGATGCAGTGCCTTAGACCACTGCGCCACTCAGGCGATATATCACACTATATCACACTATATCACACTCTGTCACACTATATCACACTATATCACACTATATCGCACTCTATCACACTATATCGCACTATATCGTACTATATCACACTATATCACACTATATCACACTATATCACACTATATCACACTCTGTCACACTCTGTCACACTATATCACACTCTATCACACTATATCGCACTATTTCACACTATATCGCACTATATCGCACTATATCACACTATATCACACTATATCGCACTATATCACACTATATCACACTATATCACACTATATCACACTATATCACACTATATCACACTCTGTCACGCTCTGTCACACTATATCACACTATATCACACTATATCACACTATATCACACTATATCACACTATATCACACTGTCACGCTCTGTCACACTATATCACACTATATCACACTCTGTCACGCTCTGTCACACTCTGTCACTCTAACACACTCTAACACACACTATCTATACACACGTTATCATTATATTATTTGTATGTCGTTGTATTTTATATTTGTGTGTCTGTTCTTGTCTATCAGCGTATCAGTGTTTTGTTTACTTGTCGTGTTTTTTTGTTTTTGTGTGGCCCCCTGAAGGAATAGCTGCTTTCTTCGGCAAAAAAAGCTAATGGTGTTCTGAATAAACCAATAATAAGCCAATAATACTGAGAAACACTGTAGAAGCCTGGAAGTGAAAGTGGCCATTTTAGTGACATCTCTAGACCTCTGAAGGTCATTTGTAGCTGTGAAACAGCATGTGGGGTGTTTGACAAGCCTTGCTCGCAGAAGATTTAATGCATCTCATTGTAAAATAGACTGACTAAATTTGTGTGACTCCACATATCCGCCATCATCTCTCAGCAACTGTTTAAGGTGAAATATTCAACAGCACTTTATCGCCTAAGACAAATTGCCTCCGCGTTGCATTTTCTCTCTCGTACAACCCCACAAACAACTATGCTGTTAATGCTTTTTCTCTCAGACTGCTTGTTATGAGACGGTCGACTTAACGCGGATGTTGCTCATTATGCTACACTGCTGAGTGGTGAAAAAAAGACTCGACACATCTGAAACAATGAGACTCGAGAAAGAGGAATATTTTATATTTATTTTTATTTCATTTATTTGAACGTCATTCTGTTGGCAAAATGTAAGTAAAAACATAGTTTTATGTAAATAATGATGACAACACATAAGGGTAACCTGCACTATAAAATCAGAACTGTATCTTACAATAAATCCTGCAAGTGGATTATAAATATGGCTAATTTACAACGTGTACAAATTTCTCAAAGCAAGTGGAATTAGTTGCAGAGTGGTAGAACAGTTTTTACCCCAGCAACAGTTCGTATCTACTGCATTACATGGAGAAGTTCTATGGAGAGCATTGTAACCACTTGGTAAGCATGTTTAAGTACATAATCAATCAGGGCTGTGTGATTATAAAGACACGGTCACTTTTTTTTTGATCTAATGTATAAAATCTATCTCGTGAGACATGTAACCCTACCTTGTCCATATTAGGACAACCACAGCTCAGACCTGTTCTTTCAATGCATACTCTACTTTCCAAAATAAAGGTTTATTGGCTGTGGCTGAAACCTACAGAGGGATGCTGTACAACAGAGTGTTACACGAATGAATTGTCATTCTTTAGGAAAACACAATGGATGTAGGGTGAAAATCATCCACACGTACTGACGCACTAAACACTGGTTGTGCTTCTGTTCATGTTTAATTGAACTAGCATTGCAGTAATGCCCTAAAGGTAGACTATTGAAGCGCTTAACATCTACCGGCAAAAATACAGTCCAGAGAATAACTCTAATAATGAATCTGCTTCAGACTGGTTTTAATGTGCACACGTCCTAATTCTGCAGTTTTGCTTGATTGTCATTCTAAAAGGAAATATTTCTGGCTAATACAGTATGAATGAAAATCACTTATCACTCTGAATAGGCTACTACATAAGCCGTTTCATCGCTAAAGCAGGTTTGGATGTTACATGAAGAAAATACTACTTTACCTACTAGGTTCAATTCTCAGTAACTTTTTTTTTGTTGCTTTCGCACCCCAAATGAAATAAGAGTTGTCAGTAAAACAACACAAAAGATGATTGAAAGCTGCAGTGGCATGTTAGGGGATGACATCATCAAAACATGGGCAGTAGAGGGATGACAGTGTGGTGTGATGTCATCAAATCAAGGGCTGTAGAGGGATGACAGTGGGATGTGATGTCATTAAAACATGGGCTGTAGAGGGATGACAGTGTGGTGTGACGTCATCAAAACATGGGCTGTAGAGGGATGACAGTGGGATGTGATGTCATCAAAACATGGGCTGTAGAGGGATGACAGTGGGATGTGATGTCATCAAAACATGGGCTGTAGAGGGATGACGGTAGGATGTGGGTGTGGCTGCAGCATGGAGGGGAACATGGCTGGGCGGGGCATGGTGTGGAATGTCACCGCCATTGGGTGGTGGTGTAAACTGGGCGGGGCCATTACCGAGAGCTGCGATGGTGAGGTCACAAAGGGAGGCGGGTACGGGCCAGAGGGACACATTTCTGCCCCCATACGCAGGCGGCTGACTGGGACTGGAAGAACCTGGGGTAAGAGAGTTGGTTGGGGGTGAGGAGGGAGGAAGGCTGCATGGTGGTGATGTTGGTGGTGGAGGATGGTGTGTCGGATAGTGATGGACCCGGTCGGCATGGGGGACATGGGGGATGGAGAAAGGTGGACAGGGTGGAGCATGGGAGGACAGGAGGGGGACATGGGGACAGGAGACCCAGACAGGACAGGCTTCATCTTTCCAGGGAACACCTGATGTTGCTGATGGTGGTGGAGGATGTGCCCGTGGGTCTGGATCTGAACGAGACATCGATGTTTCTCCATAACGTCAGACGGGTGCTGCGGATGGAAACATGGTGGTCTGTGATTGTGGTAGGGGCTAGCTGTAACGTTAGTACCTCCGGATCTCAGGCTCTCCATGACCTCCCTCTCGTCCTGAACCCTAACCCCAGGATGAAACCTCTGAAACTGGGTAGGCTGGGGGCTGTGGCACTCCTGGTGGTGGGGGTGGCTCTGGGGACTGTGCTGACGCGACTTGTCCAGGCTCACCTTCTGTGTGTGAAACATCGGTGGGATGGATGTGGGGATAATCTCTCTCACACCCAGTTGACTGACCTGGGCAGCCACTGCCACTGTTTGCCTTGTTATGCAATCTTGTCCATTGTTGCCCATTCCTAGATGATGTACCATGATCGGGAGAGAAACAGTGGGAGAGTTTGGGAGGCAAATAGTGATGTTTTTGTTTTCATTAGTAATACCAATTATTTCTGGGGGATTTGGGGGATCTCTTACAGGCCCAGGTTGAGAGAGAGAGGAGGAACAGTCTTCTTTCACGCTGGGAACGTTGTTCTGAATCTGGAGCAGAGGAGAGCCTCCCATTGACTTACTGCTGTGCTCTACTGTCGGCTGACCCAGGGCACTACAGCTGTGCTCTACAGCCGGCTGACTCAGGGCACTACAGCTGTGCTCTACAGCCGGCTGACTCAGGGCACTACAGCTGTGCTCTACAGCCGGCTGACTCAGGGCACTACAGCTGTGCTCTACAGCCGGCTGACTCAGGGCACTACAGCTGTGCTCTACAGCCGGCTGACTCAGGGCACTAGAGCTGTGCTCTACAGCCGGCTGACTCAGGGCACTACAGCTGTGCTCTACAGCCGGCTGACTCAGGGCACTACAGCTGTGCTCTACAGCCGGCTGACTCAGGGCACTACAGCTGTGCTCTACAGCCGGCTGACTCAGGGCACTACAGCTGTGCTCTACAGCCGGCTGACTCAGGACACTACAGCTGGCAAGTGGACCTTTTAGCACAGGGTATTCTACGGCTGTATTCACTAGATTCTCACTCTGGACGTTCAGCTTACATCTGCCACCAGACAGCACATCCAGAGGAGGTTCTGCCATGTGAACACTGTGACCTACAGGAGGTTCTGCCATGTGAACACTGTGACCTACAGGAGGTTCTGCCATGTGAACACTGTGACCTACAGGAGGTTCTGCCATGTGAACACTGTGACCTACAGGAGGTTCTGCCATGTGAACACTGTGACCTACAGGAGGTTCTGCCATGTGAACATTGTGACCTACAGGAGGTTCTGCCATGTGAGGAGCATAACTAGACCCTCTTTGTCTCTTCCTCAGTCTCCCCTCTCTACCACAGGAAACACAGCCAGACCAAGCAGACCCCTCCTCACCCATTGAACCATCTGTCCCATTGGGCTCTACCACAGGTGACTGACACTGGGTACATGGGACTGGCCGATTGGGTTCTACCATCACAGCTGGCTGACACTGGGTGCATGGACCCTGGTGGTCAAGGCCCTGCTCATCATTAGCCATAGACATTGATGCTGTCCGTTTCCTTTTCAAGGCCCTGCTCTCACACAAGTCTTCACCACGGCTCTCTGGTGAAAGGGCCATGCTTCGTTTTTGGGTAGCAGTGACTAAGCTCTCTGGTGCCGTGACTGTCGTCACCCTGCCTGGGTTTTGTCTAACAGGCCCAAGAGGTTTCTCAGGGCAGGGGGTGTCATTGTGGCTCTGTGAGCTCTTTGAACCATGCCCTGCAGTGTTTCTCTGTTCCGTTGATGGATAGCCCGGGTCTCTTTTGACGCTCGTCCCCAACACCTTTTCATCCGAGAGCCTGCCTGCTGAGCCGTTTACACTGCCTGCTGTTTCCTGTCTGCTTCTCTCCTCCTCCCTCTCTCTTTCTACATCCCTCTCCCTCTCCACCACCCTCACCTTCTCCCCCTCCCTCTCCCCCTCCCTCTCCCTCTCCTTCTCCCCCTCCCTCTCCCCCTCCCTCTCCCTCTCCCTCTCCCTCTCCCTCTCCCTCTCCCTCTCCCTTTCCCTCTCCCTCTCCCTCTCCCTCTCCCTCTCCCTCTCCCTCTCCCTCTCCCTCTCCCTCTCCCTCTCCCTCTCCCTCTCCCTCTCCACCACCCTCACCTTCTCCCCCTCCCCCTCCCTCTCCCTCTCCCTCTCCCTCTCCCTCTCCCCCTCCCCCTCCCTCTCCCCCTCCCTCTCCCTCTCCCTCTCCCTCTCCCTCTCCCTCTCCCTCTCCCTCTCCCTCTCCCTCTCCCTCTCCCTCTCCACCACCCTCACCTTCTCCCCCTCCCCCTCCCTCTCCCTCTCCCTCTCCCTCTCCCTCTCCCTCTCCCCCTCCCCCTCCCTCTCCCCCTCCCTCTCCCTCTCCCTCTCCCTCTCCCTCTCCCTCACCCGCTCCACCACCCTCTCCCTCTCCCTCTCCCTCTCCCTCTCCACCACCCTCTCCCTCTCCCTCTCCCTCTCCCTCTCCCTCTCCCCCTCCCCCTCCCTCTCCCCCTCCCCCTCCCTCTCCCCCTCCCTCTCCCTCTCCCTCTCCCTCTCCCTCTCCACCACCCTCACCTTCTCCCCCTCCCCCTCCCTCTCCCTCTCCCTCTCCCCCTCCCTCTCCCTCTCCCTCTCCCTCTCCCTCTCCCTCTCCCTCTCCCTCTCCCTCTCCCTCTCCCTCTCCCTCTCCACCACCCTCTCCCTCTCCCCCTCCCTCTCCCTCTCCCTCTCCCTCTCCCTGTCCTCGGCGGCGAAGGGAGCAGCGCATCCACTGCCGATTGGATGCTTTAACTTCCCTAATGGCTGCACTTGCTGTGAAGTGGGGCCTCTAAATTGGCTATCAAGTCCTTCCCAACACTCAGACCGTCTCTGGAATTTGTTGCATTTCTCTGCATTGCTCTCCAACCCTCCATCCGTCTCCCTCTCCCTCTCCGTCTCTCTCTCTCTGCGCAACTCCTCTTCTTCCTCATCCTCCCCTCCTCTCCTCCTCCTCCTCCTCCTCCTCCCCTTCTTCTTGTGGCTCCTGTAATGGTGCCTGTCTCTGGATTTCCATTTCTCGCCGCCTGCTGCTCTCTTGCCGGAATGAGTCCTACTTTTGGAGTGCCCACTATATCCCCCTCTGCTGTAGACTCTGCTGTGTCTCTGAGGACGCAAGCTGCAGCTTTCTGAGTCTGTGTCACTCATGTGGTGCTCACATATGAGACAATCCTCCCTGTCGTCTCTGATAGGGCTATGATGGTCTGGGCCAGAGTAGGCTTTGTTGTTGTGCTTGTTGTCAACATCTGTTGGTTCCTCAGCGCAGACAGAGGTTGAGCTGATACACCAAGCCACAGATAACTTACTCTGACTGTCACCAACACTAACCTTCGCCCTGCTCTGCCACTGCTGCGAGGCCCTAAAGTCAAAATGGAGGGGGTTGCAGCTGTAGGTGAGACGGGGCTCTGTCCTGGTGAAGGTCAGCATCTCTGAAGGCCACTGGAGAACAGTGTTTCCATCTCTGCTGAGCACAGAGAAGAACGGCTGGCTGGGCTTGGTGAAAAGACACGACAGGGTCTTCACTACCGTAATGTCTTCTTCTTTCTCTTCCTCGCTCACAGTCCCAGGACACTGAGAGGACTGAGAGGAGGAGGACTGGTTCTCAGGGGGACCATCAGAACCGGGGATGACCTCAGAAGAGGAACTGCTAATGGAGGAGTCCTCTTCCCCCCAGACGCTCTCCTCTACTTTATGAGCTTGTTGGTGTTTGCTTGTTTCCGGCTCAGCCTCTGTTGGGCTGTTTCTCTGAGTTTCCTCAGAGTTCTGTGTATCTAGTACTGTGTCTGGGTCGTCTGGGGGAATGTGACAAGGGGAGGCAGGTAATTGGGAGACAGAGGACATATAAGGTCTGGCCATATCCTCAGAGTTAACTAGCACAGAACACAGATGTGAGGCCAGTGGTGGCATGGGGATGTCAGACCTGGCTAGTGCATCTGATGACCTCTGGCTCCCCTGACTAAAACGAACACTGTTTGGGCTGAGATCACCAGGCTGAGTGCCAATAGCCTTCACAGTCCCATGACACAGTCCCTTTTCCTCTGCAGTAGGAGAGTCCGGAATGTTCAGCGCAACAAGGGGCATTCTGAGCTTCTGTCTTCTGATACATTCTTTGGAACCCTCCTCTGTGTTCTCACAGAACACGGAGGCCGAAGATTTCAGCTTCACGGATGCTTTCTTTGGGAAGGAGAATGAGAATGCTATTTTATGCTTGTTGTAAGTCTGTTTCTTGGCCTTTCCTGTGTAAGGCCAGTACAGTGTCTGCTGGGTCCTGCTGTTGGTGGCCAGACCAGTGCTGGCGCTGGTGTGGTTTTGGGTCCCTGTCTCCAGCACTGAGGAGTTGTTGGTCTCCTCTGAAGGTCCATCGGTACAGCTGTCTCTGAAACTGCCCTCCACTGCCACCGTAGTTGACTTGAACTTGGGGCCACTGCCTGGAGCGCTGAAACATAGAAAAATTAAACATTTGAATGAATGTCCGCAAGTCCATATTCATACGTGCATGGAACTCAATTGTTGTAGGCGAATCCCTTAATGATATCAACGCTCGTGATTCATGTATCTCAAGCAAGGACTCATCCCTAGACATCTGAATTTCCCCATACATCAAAATGATACACAGTGTATAAAAATGTAGGCTAACCAGTGGGCAAATCTGGTTGAAATGAATTCATTATAATCAGAACTGGTATGTCTAGTTTTCTGACTCCAACTTCACATGTTAAGACTCAGGACCCTGCTATACATTATCTGTGACAGATCACACTTCAACCAATAATCTGTGATGAATCATATCCTGGAAAGTTCAGCGATGTATGTACCCACCATTGGACCTCTCTACGTTGTTCGGCCAGTTCATGTATCCTCCGGAGTGCTCTCTCCTGTTTCCGCTCATCCTTCCTGGTCTTAGAGGTCACGTTCCGGGCAAACTCTCTCTGCTTCAGCTCCTTCAGCCTCTGTGGAAGTCAGAAAACTTTCATTTTAGAGATTGCTAATATCTCGAATATCTCTAAGGTTGCGTACCTAACGGCACCCTATTCCCTCAATAGTGGAATGCCAAGTAGTGCACTATATCAGAAAGGCTGAGGCTAATGGCCTGTTGATCTCTCCCCAAACAATCTACATCTAATCTAGCACTATATAAGGGTGCCTAAATCTTCTGTTGAGGCTATTGGCCTGTTGATCTCTCCCCAAACAATCTACATCTAATCTAGCACTATATAGGGGTGCCTAAAAGGGTGCATCTATCTCTAATATCTCTACGTGTCAACGGGGCAGCAGTGGAGAAGATCAAACGCTTCAAGTTCCTTGGCGTGCACATCACTGACAACCTGAAATGGTCCCTTCACACGCACAGTGCGGTGAAGAAGGCGCAAAGGGCACCTCTTCAACCTCAGGAGGCTGAAGAAATGTGTGGCCCCTAAGACCATCACAAACTTCTACATATGCACCGTTGAGAGCATCCTGTCGGGCTGTATCACCGCCGGGTACGGCAACTGCACCGTCCACAGCCACAGGGCTCTTCAGAGGTTAGTGCGGTCTGCCCAACGCATCACCAGGGGCACACTGCCTGCACTTCAGGACATCTACAGCACCCGGTGTCACAGGAAGGACAAGAAGATCATCAAAGACCTCAGCCACCCGAGCCATGGCCTGTTCACCCCGCTACCATCCAGAAGGCGGAGACCGTACAGGTGCATCAAAGCTGGGACTGAGAGACTGATAAACAGCTTCTATCTCCAGGCCATCAGTGTCACGATCGTCGATAGAAGCGGACCAAGGCGCAGCGTGATAAGCGTACATCTTTATTAAGTACACACACGAACAAAAACAACAAACCAAACGATACGTGAAGTCCTAGGTTAATAACACAAACCTTACGGAACAAGATCCCACAATAAACTAGTGCCAAAAGGCTGCCTAAGTATGGTCCCCAATCAGAGACAACGAGCCACAGCTGTCTCTGATTGGGAACCACCCTGGCCAACATAGATATAAATGATCTAGAACAAAACATAGAAAACTATAACATAGAACCTACACACCCTGGCTCAACATTAAAGAGTCCCCAGAGCCAGGGCGTGACAGTACCTCCCCCCCCCCAAAGGCGTGGACTGCGACCGCGCCAACCAAACACAACAGGGTAGGGGCCGGGTGGGCATTCCGCCTCGGAGGTGGCTCCGGGTCCGGGCGTGACCACCACTCTCCTTCTACCCCCCCGTAGCGCCCCTGGTCTGGTCCCGCTGGCCGGAGCTGGACTGGACACCGGTGGAGCGGATTGCTCTGGCTCCACAGTGGAACAGGCACGGGCCATGCCGGAATGACGACGCGCACCACTGGCTTGGTGCGGGGAGCAGGAACTGGCCGGACCGGGCTGGCGACGCGCACCACTGGCTTGGTGCGGGGAGCAGGAACGGGCCGGACCGGGCTGACGACGCGTACCACTGGCTTGGTGCGGGGAGCAGGAACAGGCCGGACCGGGCTGGCGACGCGCACCACAGGCTTGGTGCGAGGGACAGGAACAGGCCGGACCGGGCTGGCGATGCGCACCACAGGCTTGGTGCGAGGGACAGGAACAGGCCGGACCGGGCTGGCGACGCGCACCACAGGCTTGTTGCGGGGAGGCTGCCTAAATCAGTTAAAAAGTCATCACTAGCCAGCCTTCACCCAGTACCCTGCCCTAAACGTAGTCACTGTCACTAGCTGGCTACCACCCGGTACTCAACGCTGCATCTTACAGACTGCTGAGCTGTGTACAGTGCCTTGCAAAAGTATTCATCCCCCTTGGCGTTTTTCCTATTTTGTTGCATTACAACCTGTAATTTAAATTGATTTTTATTTGGATTTCATGTAATGGACATACATAAAATAGTCCAAATTGGTGAAGTGAAATGAAAAAAATTACTTGTTTCAAAAAATTCAAAAAAATATAGAATGGAAAAGTGGTGCGTGCATATGTATTCACCCCCTTTTCTATGAAGCCCCTAAATTAGATTTGGTGCAACCAATTCCCTTCAGGAGTCACATAATTAGTTAAATAAACCTGTCCACCTGTGTGCAATCTAAGTGTCACATGATCTGTCACATGATCTCAGTATATACACACCTATTCTGAAAGGCCCCAGAGTCTGCAACACCACTAAGCTAGGGGTACCACCAAGCAAGCGGCACCAAGAAGACCAAGGATCTCTCCAAACAGGTCAGGGACGAAGTTGTGGACAAATACAGATCAGTGTTGGGTTATAAAAAAATATTTGAAACTTTGAACATCCCACGGAGCACCATTAAATCCATTATTAACAAATGGAAAGAATATGGCACCACAACAAACCTGTCAAGAGAGGGCCGCCCACCAAAACTCACGGACCAGGCAAGGAGGGTATTAATCAGAGAGGCAACAAAGAGACCAAAGATAACTCTGAAGGAGCTGCAAAGTTCCACAGCGGAGATTGGAGTGTCTGTCCATAGGCCCACTTTAAGCCGTACACTCCACAGAGCTGGGCTTTACGGAAGAGTGGCCAGAAAAAAGCCATTGCTTTAAGAAAAAAATAAGCAAACACGTTTGGTGATCGCCAAAAGCCATGTGGGAGACTCCCCAAACATATGGAAGAAGGTACTCTGGTCAGATGAGACTAAAATTGAGCTGTTTGGCCATCAAGGAAAACACTATGTCTGGCGCAAACCCAACACCTCTCATCACCCCAAGAACACCATCCCCACAGTGAAGCATGGTGGTGTCAGCATCATGCTGTGGGGATGTTTTTAATCTGCAGGGACTGGGAAACTGGTCAGAATTGAAGCAATGATGGATAGCGCTAAATACAGGGAAATTCTTGAGGGAAACCTGTTTCAGTCTTCCAGAGATTTGAGACTGGGACGGATGTTCACCTTCCAGCAGGACAATGACCCTAAGCATACTGCTAAAGCAACACTCGAGTGGTTTAAGGGGAAACATTTAAATGTTTTGGAATGGACTAGTCAAAGAGAATCTGTGGTATGACCTAAAGATTGCTGTACATCAGCGGAACCCATCCAACTTGAAGGAGCTGGAGCAGTTTTGCCTTGAAGAATGGCCAGATGTGCCAAGCTTATAGAGACATACCCCATGAGACTTGGCTCTCCAAAGTATTGACTTTGGGGGGGTGAATAGTTATGCACACTCAAGTTTTCTGTTTTTTTGTCTTATTTCTTGTTTGTTTCACAATAAAATATATTTTGCATCTTCAAAGTGGTAGGCATGTTGTGTAAATCAAATGATACAAACCCCCCAAAAATCAATTTTAATTCCAGGTTGTAAGGCATCAAAATAGGAAAAATGCCAAGGGGGGTGAATACTTTCGCAAGCCACTGTACATAGAGTCATTGAACACTGGTCACTTTAATAATGTTTTCCTACTGTTTTACCCACTTTATATCAGTGCATTCGGAAAGTATCCAGACCACTTCACAAATTTCTAAAAACCTGTTTTTGCTTTATCATTATGGGGTATTGTGTGTAGATTGACGAGGGAAAAAAATTATTTCATCTAATTTAGCATAAGGCTAACAAAAAGTAAAGGGGTCTGAATACTTTTCAAATGCACTGTATGTATTTACTGCAGTCAAGGCTCCTCCTATATAATTTATAAAAAAAATCTGGATTATGTGTGTATTATTTTTGTTTATTGCTAGGTATTACTGCACTGTTGGAGCTAAAATCTGTGTACACAACCAATAAACTATTTGATTTGACATCTCTACATCTATGTCGGGATCTCTAAATCTGTGAAGGGAGAGCAGGGAGTGTAGGGAATCTGTGAGTGCACTCCTCTCCGTCACGTCTAAGTGACAACGCTGCTTGAATAATAATCCTCTAAGAGAACTTCTTTCTTTTCTCATTTTACATTTTAGTCATTTAGCAGATGCTCTTATCCAGAGCGATTTACAGCAGTGAGTGCTTACATTTTCATACTTCTTTTCACACTCCTCAGCTTCACAACCCTTGTTTTATTTTAACAGACTGTATGTGTATCTGTCTTGGTATGTCATGCATTCAACAATATAATGCAGAGATTAAAAACTCTCTTCAGAAGAACTACGGAAGGTAATAAAGCTGTTTTGCTGTTACACTTCATCAAACATATTTTTCGCACAAATGAATACTGGCTTCAGATGATGCAGCAGCATGAAATTGTTCTCAGATTTATTTTCTCAGATCAAACTCTCTGATATTAATTTGAATTTGCTTCCCCATCTAAAGGGATTTGCGTTTCTGAGGGCCGGGAAGGAAACAGGATTTCCCTATAGTTAATGTCACAGTAGGTTGATGAAACATAAATGAAAATGGACAGTTCCCTATTGGAAATTATAACTATTGAATAGATTTATCCACAAACAAATGATCAAATACTGTATGTTTTAGTAGGTTAGCAAATGGTTAAATGTTACTTAAACATTCCTAAAGTAGTATACCTTGCCATCCATCTACAGTGCCTTTCGGGAAGTATTCAGACCCCTTGACTTTTTCCACATTTTGTTACGTTACAGCCTTATTAAAAAATTGATTAAATGGTTTTTCCCCCCTCATCAATCTACACACAATACCACATAATGACAAAGCAAAAACAGGTTTTAGAAATGTTTGCTAATTTATAAAAAATTTAAAACTGAAATATTAAATTTACATAAGTATTCAGACCCTTTACTCAGTACATTGTTGAAGCACCTTTGGCAGCGATTACAGCCTTGAGTCCTCTTGGGTATGACGCTACAAGCTTGGCACACCTGTATTTGAGGAGTTTCTCCCATTCTTCTCTGCAGATCTTCTCAAGCTCTGTCAGGTTGGATGGGGAGCGTTGCTGCACAGCTATTTTCAGGTCTCACCAGAGATGTTTGATCGGGTTCAAGTCCGAGCTCTGGCTGGGCCACTCAATGACATTCAGACACTTGTCCCGAAGCCACTCCTGTGTTGTCTTCACTGTGTGCTTAGGGTCGTTATCCTGTTGGAAGGTGAACCTTCACCCCAGTCTGAGGTCCTGAGCGCTCTGGAGCAGGTTTCCATCAAGGATCTCTCTGTACTTTGCTCCGTTCATCTTTGCCTAAATCCTGACTAGTTTCCCAGTCCCTGTGCCTGAAAAACATCCCCACAGCATGATGCTGCCACCACAATGCTTCACCGTAGGAATGGTGCCAGGTTTCCTCAAGACGTGATGCTTGGCATTCAGGTCAAAGAGTTCAATCGTGGTTTCATCAGACCAGAAAATCTTGTTTCTCATGGTCTGAGAGTCTTTAGGTGCCTTTTGGCAAACTCCAAGCGGGCTGTCATGTGCCTTTTACTGAGGAGTGGCTACCGTCTAGTCACTCTACCATAAAGGCCTGATTGGTGGAGTGCAGCAGAGATGGTTGTCCTTCTGGAAGGTTCTCCCATCTCCACAGAGGAACTCTAGAGCTCTGTCAGAGTGACCATCAGGTTCTTGGTCACCTCCCTGACCAAGGCCCTTCTCCCCCGATTGCTCAGTTTGGCCGGGCGGCCAGCTCTAGGAAGAGTCTTGGTGGTTCCAAACTTCTTCCATTTCAGAATGATGGAGGCCACTGTGTTCTTGGGGACCTTCAATGCTGCAGAAATGTTTCCGTACCCTTCCCCAGATCTGTGCCTCGACACAATCCTGTCTCAGAGCTCTGCGGACAATTCCTTCGACCTCATGGCTTGGTTTTTGCTCTGACATGCACTGTCAACTGTGGGACCTTATATAGACGGGTGTGTGCCTTTCCAAATCATGTCCAATCAATTGAATTTACCACAGGTGGACACCAATCAAGTTGAAGAAATATCTCAAGGATGATCAATGGAAACAGGATTCACCTTAGCTCAATTTCAAGTCTCTTAGCAAAGGGTCTGAATACTTACGTAAATAAGGTATTTATGTTGTTTTTTTAAATACGCAAAAATTTCAAAAAAACTGTTTTTGATTTGTCATTCATTATAGGGTATTGTGTGTAGATTGCTGAGGATTTGTATTTATTTAACCAATTTTAGAATAAGGCTTTAACATAACAAAGTGTGGAAAAAGTAAACGGGTCTGAATACTTTCCTAATGCACTGTGTTCCAGGCAGTGTCAAGGAAGGCCAAAAGACTCCAGCCACCCAAGTCATAGACTGTTCTCTCTTCTAATGTACGGCAAGCGGTATCGAAGCATCATGTCTGGAACACCTTCTACCCCCAAGCCATAAGACATACTACACTGATACATCAACAAACGCACACACACATAGACAAACACACATACACACACACTACACACACTTACATCAATAAAACACACACACACATGCATATTGACACCACACACACTCACAGACACACACACACGCACACACACACACACACACGTTCATATTCTTTCACACTCTTCACGTCCGCTGCTGCTACTCTGTGTATTATCTATCCTGATTGCCTAGTGACTTTTACCCCTACCTACAGTGCCTGTACATATTAATTGAATTACCTCAACTACCTTTTACCCCTGCACATTGACTTGGTAACAGTTCTCCTTGTATACCGTGTAGTCTCATAATTTTATTGTGTTTTAATTTTTCTAATTGTTCTTTCTTTTTAACTCTGCATTGTTGGGAAAGGGCTCATAAGTAAGCATTTCACGGTAAAGTCTAAACCTGTTGTATTCTGTGGATGTGACAAATACAATTCATTTTATTCTGATTAATTTAATTTAATAAGTTATCACCATGCACTGTCACACAGTGGTGGTGGTAGTGGTGGTAGTGGTGGTAGTGGTGGAAGTGGTGGTGGTAGTGGTGGCAGTGGTGGTAGTGGTGGAAGTGGTGGTGGTAGTGGTGGCAGTGGTGGTAGTGGGGGTAGTGGTGGTGGTAGTGGGGGTAGTGGTGGTAGTGGTGGTAGTAGTGGTAGTGGTGGTGATGGTGGTTAGAGTGGTTGATGTGGTGGTAATGGTGGTGGTAGTGGTGGTAGTGGTAGTGGTGGTGATAGTTGTGGTAGTGGTGGCAGTGGTGGAAGTGGTGGTGGTGGTGGTTAGAGTGGTTGATGTGGTGGTAATGGTGGTGGTAGTGGTGGTAGTGATGGTGTTTGTGGTGGTAGTAGTGGTAATGGTGGTGGTAGTGGTGGTAGTGATGTGTTTGTGGTGGTAGTAGTAGTAGTGATGGTGGTGGTGGTGGTATTGGTGCTTGTAGTGGTGTTAGTGGTGGTGGTGGTGGAGATAGTGGTTGAAGTGGTGGTAATGGTGGTGGTAGTGGTGGTTGTGATGTGTTTGTGGTGGTAGTAGTGGTAGTGGTAGTGGTAGTGGTAGTGGTAGTGGTGGTGGTGGTGGTGGTGGTGGTGGTAGTGGTGTTGGTAGTGGTGGTAGTGGTGGTAGTAGTGGTGGTAGTGGTGGTAGTGGTGGTAGTAGTGGTGGTAGTGGTGGTATTGGTGTTAATGGTGGTAATGGTGGTGGTGGTGATAGTGGTTGAAGTGGTGGTAATGGTGGTGGTAGTGGTGGTAGTGATGGTGTTTGGGGTGGTAGTAGTGGTGGTAGTGGTGGTTGTAGTGGTGTTGATGGTGGTTGTGGTGGTGGTAGTGATGGTGGTGGTGATGGTAGTAGTGGTAGTAATTGTTGTAGTGGTGGTAGTGGTGGTGGTAGTGGTGCAAGTGGTGGTAGTGGTGGTAGTAGTGGTGGTAGTGATGGTGATGGTGGTTGTTGTGGTAGTAGTTGTAGTGGTGGTGGTGATAGTGGTGGTAGTGGTGGTAATGATGGTAGTAGTGGTAGTGGTAGTATAAAGGTGGTAATGTTGGTAGTGGTGGTGGTGGTAGTGGTGGTAGTAGTGGTGGTAGTGGTGGTGGTAGTGACGGTGGTAATGGTGGTAGTGGTGGTAGTAATGGTGGTAGTATTGGTAGTAGTGGTGGTAGTGATAGTAGTGGTGATAGTGGTGATAGTGGTGGTAGTGGTGGTAGTGGTGGTAGTAGTGGTAGTGGTGGAGGTGTTGGTAGTGGGGTAGTGGGGGTGGTAGTGGGTGTAGTGTTGGTAGCGGTGGTGGAAGTGGTTGTAGTGGTGGTGGTGGTGGTGGTGGTAGTAGTGGTAGTAGTGGTAGTAGCAGTGGTAGTGGTTGTAGTGGTGGTGGTGTAGTGGTGGTAGTGGTGGTGGTGGTGTAGTAGTGGTAGTGGTGGTGGTGGTGGTAGTGGTGGTGGTAGTGGTGGAGATAGTGGTGGTAATGATGGTAGTGTGTGTACTGGTGGAAGTGGTGTTAGTGGTGGTAGTGGTGGTCGTAGTGGTAGTGGTGGTTTTGTTGGTTATGGTGGTGGTGATGGTGGTATTAGTGGTGGTAGTGGGGGTAGTGGGGGTAGTTGGGGAAGTCGGGGTAGTGGTGTTAGTGAGGGCAGTGGTGGTAGTCGTGGTAGTGGTGGTGGAAGTGGTGGTATTGTTGGTAGTGGGAGTAGTGGTAGTAGTGGTGGTAGTGGTTGTAGTGGTGGTGGTGGTAGTGGTGGTAGTAGTACTGGTAGTAGTGGTAGTAGTGGTGGTAGTGGTTGTAGTGGTGGTGGTAGTGGTGGTAGTAGTGGTGGTAGTGGTTGTAGTGGTGGTGGTAGTGGTGGTGGTAGTGGGTGTAATGGTGGTAGTGGTGGTCATGGTGGTAGTGGTGGTGGTGTAGTAGTGGTAGTGGTGGTGGTGGTGGTAGTGGTGGTGGTAGTGGTGGAGAAAGTGGTGGTAATGATGGTAGTGAGGGTATGGGGGTTGTAGTGTGTGTACTGGTGGAAGTGGTGGTCGTAGTGGTAGTGGTGGTTTTGGTGGTTATGGTGGTGGTGATGGTGGTATTAGTGGTGGTAGTGGGGGTAGTGGGGGTAGTTGGGGAAGTCGGGGTAGTGGTGGTAGTGGGGGTAGTGGGTGTAGTGGGGGTAGTGGTGGTAGTAGTGGGGGTAGTGGTGGTAGTGGGGGTAGTGGGGTTAGTGGTGGTAGTGGTGGTGGTGGTGGTAGGGTAGTGGTGGTAGTGGTGGTAGTGGTGGTGGAAGTGGTGGTATTGTTGGTAGTGGAAGTAGTGGGGTTAGTGGTGGTGGTAGTAGTGGTAGTAGTGGTGGTAGTGGTAGTAGTGGTGGTAGTGGTGGTAGTAGTGGTGGTCGTGGTGGTCGTGGTGGTAGTGGTGGTGGTGTAGTAGTGGTAGTGGTGGTGGTGGTGGTCGTAGTGGTGGTGGTAATTGTTGTAGTGGTGCTAATGGTTGTAGTGGTGGTGGTAGTGTGTGTACTGGTGGAAGTGGTGGTAGTGGTGGTAGTGGTGGTCGTAGTGGTGGTATTGGTGTTAATGGTGTGGAAATGGGTGTAGTGGTGGTATAGGTGGCAATAGTGGTGGAAATGATAGTGGTAGTGGTGGTAGTAGTGGTGGTAGTGGGGGTAGTGGTGGTTGTAATGGTGGTAGTGGTGGTAATTGTGGTAGTACTGGTGGTAGTGGAGGTAGTAGTGGTGGTTGTGGTGGTAGTGGTGGTGGTGGTAGTAATGATTGTAGTGGTGGTAGTGGTAGTTGTAGTGGTGGTAGTGATGGTGACAGTGGTGGTGGTAGTAGTGGGGGTAGTGGTTGTAGTGGGGGTAATTGGGGAAGTTGGGGTATTGGTGGTAGTGGGGGAAGTGGTGGTAGTGGTGGTAGTGGGGGGTAGTGGTAGTGGTGGTGGTAGTGGTAGTAGTGGTGGTGGTGGTGGTGGTAGTAGTGGTAGCAGTGTTGGTATTGGTGTTAATGGTGGTAGTGGTGGTGGTGATGGTGGTGGTGATAGTGGTTGAAGTGGTTGTAGTAGTGGTGGTGGTAGAGGTGGTAATGTTGGCAGTGGTGGTAGTGGTGGTAGTGGTGGTCGTAGTGTTAGTGGTGGTGTTGGTGGTTATGGTGGTGGTGGTGGTGGTATTAGTGGTGGTAGTGGGGGTTGTTGGGGATGTTGGGGTAGTGGTGGTATTGAGGGCAGTGGGTGTAGTGGGGGTAGTGGTGGTAATGTGGGTAGTGGTAGTGGTGGTAGTGGTGGTGGTAGTGGTGGTGGTGGTAGTGGTGATGGTAGTGGTGGTGGTAGTTGGGGTGGCAATGGGTGTAGTGGTGGTAGTGGTGGTAATGGTGGTAATAGTGGTGGAAATGATGGTGGTAGTGGTGGTAGTGGTGGTAGTAGTGGTGGTAGTGGTAGTGGTGGTAGTAGTGGTGGTAGTGGTGGTTGTGGTGGTAGTGGGGGTAGTGGTGGTTGTGGGGGTAGTGGTGGTTGTAATGGTAGTAGTGGAGGTAGTGGTGGTAGTGGTGGTAGTCGTGGTGGTGGTGATAGTGGTTGTATTGGTGGTAATGGTGGTAGTAGTTGTGGTAGTGGTGGTATTAATGGTTGTAGTGGTGGTAGTGGTAGTTGTAGTGGTGGTAGTGGTGGTTATAGTGGTGGTGGTAGTAGTGGGGGTAGTGGTGGTAGTGGGGGTAGTGGTTGTAGTTTGGTAGTTGGGGAAGTTGGGGGTAGTGGTGGTAGTGGGGGAAGTGGTAGTGGTGGTGGTAGTGTTGGTAGTGGTGGCAGTGGTGGTAGTGGTGGTGGTGGTTAGAGTGGTTGAAGTGGTGGTAATGGTGGTGGTAATGGTGGTGGTAGTGGTGGTAGTGTTGGTGTTTGTGGTGGTAGTAGTGGTAGTCGTGGTGGTGGTGGTAGTAGTGGTAATGGTGGTGGTAGTGGTGGTAGTGATGTGTTTGTGGTGGTAGTAGTAGTGGTGGTGGTTGTGGTATTGGTGCTAGTAGTGGTGGTAGTGGTGGTAGTGGTGGTGGTGGTGGAGATAGTGGTTGAAGTGGTGGTAATGGTGGTGGTAGTGGTGGTTGTGATGTGTTTGTGGTGGTAGTAGTGGTAGTGGTAGTGGTGGTTGTGGTGGTGGTGGTAGTGGTGTTAGTAGTGGTAGTAGTGGTGGTAGTGGTGGTAGTGGTGGTAGTGGTGGTGATGGTGGTAGTGGTGGTAGTGGTAGTTGTGGTGGTAGTGGTGGTAGTGGTGGTAGTGGTGGTGATGGTGGTGGTGGTGGTAGTGGTAGTTGTGGTGGTAGTGGTGGTAGTGGTGGTGGTAGTGGTGGTAGTGGTAGTGGTGGCAGTTGAGTAGGGTACATATAACATTGGTTACAGCAGTGTAGCTCCAACATCAAGCATTACTCTCATGCTGAGAGATGAGATACGGAGTTCAGCTCCCTCCACAACCTCTCCTACCGAGGAAGCTCCAGTGATTGCATTTACATCAACTGCGACCCAAATGGCACACTATTCTCTATATATTGCAATTTGACCATGACCCATAGGGTGTGAATTGTAGTGCACTATATAAGGAATATGGTGCTATTTGGAACGCATTTACAGTGGCTGGGGTCTCATAGCAGGGAAGGTTATGCGGTGAGATCAGATCTACTTTTGTCATGTTAACAGACCTTTATGTCTCAGAGGGAGTACACTTGGGTAACTGGTCTGATCCCCTCTGAATGGGGTTGAACACATACATGGTTTGTGTGGGGGCGGGGGATCTGTGTGTGTGCGTGTGTACATGCATGTGTGTTAGTGTGTGTGTGTTTGCGCATGTGTTTTGGGCAGATACGTCCACAGCCAGCCCTCCTCTCCTCCTAACCGTCAGCCTCATGTCTCCTTGGCTGGCTGGCTGGCTGAAAATCTAATAAAATGTTATTTTATAATATATATAAACAAATAATATAAATAATAAATAAATAATATATATATGTATATTTATAATGCTGTTTAATCAACAGGTGTAGACAAACTAGTAGCAGGCAGGTTGGCGTCTCCTATATTTATCACAATCCCAGGTGCGTTAGTGTGCTGCTTAGTGGAGGGGCTGTAGCTAGCTATCCATCGATTGAACAAGCGATGCTTGTGGAAAGAGCTCCTTGGTCCTGAATGATTGGTGGAACAGGAGGAGTGACCTGTATTGCATTAGGATGCCTTGGGTTACATCATGCGGAACGGAGCGGTAATGCCTCTGACTTAGAGGCCACGTTCCTCATCTCCCGAGACTGCAGGGAAGCCTGTCAGGGTTTCAGAGCTGTAATACTGAAATACACCAATTTCAACTAATTTTGTAAAAGTCGTTTCGACATGGTGGTGAGATGGGGTGATCAATGACTTTCATCCTTACTTTGAATAGTTTCAGACTGGCTATGAAAGCAATTGTTTTGTTGTCTTTTGTTCCCCCTACCACCACCACAGTAATATTATTCTGGTCTGGCTATTCCCTGCTCTCGATGGGTGTTTTTTTCCCCCTACCACCACCACAGTAATATTATTCTGGTCTGGCTATTCCCTGCTCTCGATGGGTGTTTTTTTCCCCCTACCACCACCACAGTAATATTATTCTGGTCTGGCTATTCCCTGCTCTCGATGGTGTTTTGTTTCCCCTACCACCACCACAGTAATATTTTTCTGGTCTGGCTATTCCCTGCTCTCGATGGGGTGTTCTTTTCCCCTAGCACCACCACAGTAATATTATTCTGGTCTGGCTATTCCCTGCTCTCGATGGGTGTTCTTTTTCCACTAGCACCACCACAGTAGTATTATTCCCTGCTCTCGATGGGTGTTCTGTTTCCCCTAGCACCACCACTTTAGCATTATTCTGGCTATTCCCTGCCTCTCCACTCGATAGGTGTTCTGGTTTCTGGTTTTGCCTCCTCATCCATCTCTCTGGCGTTTGGTTGGATGCCGAACAACTGAACAACAGAACAGTGTTTTCTGTGTTCTCTACAACATTTCAGTCTCCACAAAACTCTGGGATTTACCATGAGGGAGACCAGGGTTCCTAACAGTGTGATAGATGTGTCTGTACCCAGAAATCTAAATGTGGTCGCTGATATGCTGGCTGTGTGGTAACCGGTCGAGGGACCCAATGTAACAGTCTAGCGGAGGGTGTGTGTGTGTGTGTGTGTGTGTGTGTGTGTGTGTGTGTGTCTGTGTGAGCACACTTTCCTGTGTGTGTTGTGCATGTGGGGGGGGGGTTGTATCTGTATCTAGCTGAGACTTCCTCTTCCGTGATCCTAGTCCCGGCGATCCCTGCATTCATTTCTCTCACCCTGGCTGCGTTCGATAGTGGGGTCACGGGGGAAGGTTTGTAGATGCCTGCCGTCAATAGTTGACTGAGCCCATGGTATTGACAGCACCGCCGACCCAGTAGACTTTGAGCTTTCAGGTGCCGTGGGAGTCAACTGCACCGCCGACCCAGTGAGCTTTCAGGTGCCGTGCGAGTCAACTGCACCGCCGACCCAGTGAGCTTTCAGGTGCCGTGCGAGTCAACTGCACCGCCGACCCAGTGAGCTTTCAGGTGCCGTGCGAGTCAACTGCACCGCCGACCCAGTGAGCTTTCAGGTGCCGTGCGAGTCAACTGCACCGCCGACCCAGTGAGCTTTCAGGTGCCGTGGGAGTCAACAGCACCGGGGTCACACATATCAAGGAGCAGGATAAATGCTGGAATTAAAGCTTCAACTCGCTATTTGAAAGTTAGAGTTGATTTTAATTTCCTTTTAGGTTACAGTGTCCAATTCAGTGTCCTGTATTGAAAACCACTCACTGTCATCTACAAATAAATAACTGAAACAGAACTGACATGTTTGAGTTTTTCAGTCTATTTAGTGGTTTTCTGTCAAATGTATTGCAGAGACTGCAACGGTGTATTGCTAAATGTATAACAATATAATCAGATCAATCAAAACAAATCAAAATGTATTTGTCACATGTGTCGAATACAATACTTCACCGTGAAATGCTTACTTATGAGCCCTTTCCCAACAATCCAGAGTTAAAAAGTATATTTTGTTTGTGAAAATTAGCTAAATAGAAAACATAGAAATAAAAAAAAGGAAATAGTAACATAATAAAATAATGAGGCTATATACAAGGAGTACCGGTACTGAGTCAATGTGCAGGGGTACGAGGTAGTGATGAGGCTATATACAAGGAGTACCAGTACTGAGTCAATGTGCAGGGGTACGAGGTAGTGATGAGGCTATATACAAGGAGTACCGGTACTGAGTCAATGGGCAGGGGTAAGAGGTAGTGATGAGGCTATATACAAGGAGTACCGGTACTGAGTCAATGTGCAGGGGTACAAGGTAGTGATGAGGCTATATACAAGGAGTACCAGTACTGAGTCAATGTGCAGGGGTACGAGGTAGTGATGAGGCTATATACAAGGAGTACCGGTACTGAGTCAATGGGCAGGGGTAAGAGGTAGTGATGAGGCTATATACAAGGAGTACCGGTACTGAGTCAATGGGCAGGGGTACGAGGTAGTGATGAGGCTATATACAAGGAGTACCGGTACTGAGTCAATGTGCAGGGGTACCAGGTAGTAATGAGACTATATACAAGGAGTACCAGTACTGAGTCAATGTGCAGGGGTACCAGGTAGTAATGAGGCTATATACAAGGAGTACCGGTACTGAGTCAATGGGCAGGGGTACCAGGTAGTAATGAGACTATATACAAGGAGTACCGGTACTGAGTCAATGGGCAGGGGTAAGAGGTAGTGGAGGTGATTGAGGTAATATGTACATGTACAGGGCCTTCAGAAAGTTTTAACACTATTTTACTCTTTCCACATGTTGTTGTGTTACAGCCTGAATTTTAAATGGATTACATTTAGATTTTTTGGGTCACTGGCCTACACGCAATACCCCATAATGACAAAGTGGAATTATGTTTTTCAAAATTTCTACAAATTAATTAAAAATGAAAAGCTGTTATTTCTTGAGTCAATAGGTGTCACACCCTGCCTCAGGGGACTCTTATATGTTGAGTCAGGGTGTGGTTTTCTATGTTGTGTATATCTATGTGTATGATCTAGTATGTGTAGATCTATGTAGGCTGGTGTGGTTCCCAATCAGAGGCAGCTGTCGCTCGTTGTCTCTGATTGGGGATCATACTTAGGCAGCCTATTGGCACTCGTTAGTTGTGGGATCTTGTTCCGTGTTTAGGCTAGTTTTGTGTTCAGCCTTTGGACTTCACGTTTCGTTTGGTTTGTTGTTTTGTCGTGTGTTTATTCTTTGAAAATAAACATGTATGCATATCACGCTGCGCCTTGGTCTGACCCGTCCTTAAACGAACGTGACAGAAGATCCCACCAAACACGGACCAAGCAGCGTGCCCAGGTGGACCGAACACCCTGGACACAGGTGGGGAAGATGTGGTCGTGGGAGGAGATATTTGCGGGAAAAGGACTCTTCTTCGCCCAGGCAGGAGAGGAGCAACGGCAACACAGAAGCCAGCCGAGGAGGAAGCCCGAGAAGCAGCCCCAATAAAAAAAATGTGGGGGGCTAAAGGGGTGGTCGGGGAGCGAGAGAGAAGAACCCCGACCACTGCACCCGGTGGGTTTCCAGATTAATTCCCTACGACCATGGGAAGAAGAGTGGGAACAGTTCTATACTGAGGAGTCGGAGAATGACGACGACGATCAGTTTCTGTTCCCTAACTCGTGGGGGCTCCCGGAGGAGTCCTCACTGGAGGAGGAGTGCCGAGAGAGAGAGAGAGAGAAGGATCGGATCTGCAGGGTAAGAGAGGAGGCCACCACATTACGGGGGCTGATAGCAAGAATAGAGCGGGAGAGATCCATTCAAGAGGAGGCACTGCAGGAGGCTCGTAGGGAGAAGGAGGAAGTAGAGGCACAGAGAGAGGAGCTGGTTAGGCAGCATAAGGAGCGGGGGTTAATAAAGGAACCCAGGTATGCGGAGAAACGCACTGTATTGCCAGTGCGCATGCACAGCCCAGTGCGTTCTGTGTCAGCGCCCCGCACGTGTCGTGCGAAAGTGGGCAGCCAGCCAGGACGGGTGGTGCCAGCTCTCCGCTCCAGACCTCCACTCCACCTCCACAGTCCGGCCCGGCCTGTTCCTGCTCCTCGCACCAAGCCAGTGGTGCGTGTCGCCAGTCCGGTACGCCCCGTACCTGCTCCCCGCACCAAGCCAGTGGTGCATGTTCCCAGTCCGGCCCGGCCCGTTCCTGCTCCTCGCACCAGACCAGTGGTGCATGTTCTCAGTCCGGCCCGACCCGTTCCTGCTCCTCGCACCAGACCAGTGATGCGTGTTCCCAGTCCGGCCCTGCCTGTTCCTGCTCCTCGCACCAAGTCAGTGGTGCATGTCACCAGTCCGGCCCGGCCCGTTCCTGCTCCTCGCACCAAGCCAGTGGTACGTGTGCCCAGTCTGGCCCGGCCTGTTCCTGCTCCTCGCACCAAGCCAGTGGTGCGTGTTCCCAGTCCGGCCCGGCCCGATCCTGCTCCTCGCACCAAGCCAGTGGTGCGTGTCGCCAGTCCGGCCCGGCCTGTTCCTGCTCCTAGCACCAAGCCAGTGGTGCGTGTTCCTAGTCCGGTTCGGCCCGTGCCTGCTCCTCGCACCAGACCAGTGGTGCGTGTGTCCAGTCCGGCACGTCCCGTGCCTGTTCCAGCGGCTCCACTCCGGAGCCAGAGCAGTCCGCTCCACCGGTGCCTAGTCCAGCTCCGGTCAGCAGCTGTACTCCGGAGCCAGAGCAGTCCACTCCACTGGTGCCCGATCCAGCTCCGG
This sequence comes from Coregonus lavaretus, assembly GCF_964263955.1. Classification (NCBI taxonomy): domain Eukaryota; kingdom Metazoa; phylum Chordata; class Actinopteri; order Salmoniformes; family Salmonidae; genus Coregonus; species Coregonus lavaretus. The sequence goes on from NC_139992.1 coordinate 3,204,497, forward strand.
TCAGCGGCTCCAGTCCGGAGCCAGAATAGTCCGCTCCACCGGTGCCCAGTCCAGCTCCGGTCAGCGGCTCCAGTCCAGACCCAGACGTCAGCCCCTCTCCAGGTTCCGGGTCTCCCACACCAGGGTCCAGACAGGGCTTGGTACTTCGTGGGAGGAAGGAGAGGGGAAGCAGCGCGCCGAGGTCCAGACCAGACCAGGGGCGCAACAGGGAGGCGGAGAGTATGTGGTCGTCACGCCCGGAGCCGGATCCGCCTCTGAGGCGGAATGCCCACCCGGCCCCTACCCTGTTATGTAAAGGTTGTGCGGTCGGAGTCCGCACCTTTGGGGGGGGGGTTACTGTCACGCCCTGACTCAGGGGACTCTTATATGTTGAGTCAGGGTGTGAATATTCTATGTTGTGTATATCTATGTGTATGATCTAGTATGTGTAGATCTATGTTGGCCGGGGTGGTTCCCAATCAGAGGCAGCTGTCGCTCGTTGTCTCTGATTGGGGATCATACTTAGGCAGCCTATTGGCACTCGTTAGTTGTGGGATCTTGTTCCGTCTTTAGGCTAGTTTTGTGTTCAGCCTTTGGACTTCACGTTTCGTTTGGTTTGTTGTTTTGTCGTGTGTTTATTCGTTGTAAATAAACATGTATGCATATCACGCTGCGCCTTGGTCTGACCCGTCCTTCAACGAACGTGACAATAGGTATTCAACCACTTTATTCTGGCAAGCCTAAATACATTCAGGGGTAAAAATGTGCTTAACAATTCACATAATAAGCTGTATGGACTCATGATGTACTGTGGGTAGGCGTAAAAGTGACCAGGCAATCAGGATAGGTAATAAACAGGGGTCAATGTAAATAGTCCGTGTAGCCATTTGATTAACTGTTCAGCAGTCTTATGGCTTGGGGGTAGAAGATGTTCAGGATCATTTTGGTCCGAGACTTGGCACTCCAGTACCGCTTGCCGTGCGGTAGCATAGAGAACAGTCTATGACTTGGGTGGCTGGAGTCCTTGACAATTTTTGGGGCCTTGCTCTGACACATCCTGGTGTAGAGGTCCCTGATGGCAGGAAGCTCGGCCCCAGTGATGTACTGGGTCGTACGCACTACCACTGTAGCGCCTTGCGGTCGGATGCCGAGCAGTTTCCATACCAGGCGGTGATGCAGCCAGTCAAGGTGCTCTCAATGGTGCAGCTGTGGAACTTTTTGAGGATCTGAGGACCTACGGCAAATCTTTTCAGCCTCCTTAGAGGGTGTTGGTGTGTTTGGACCATGATAGGTCCTTAGTGATGTGGACACCGAGGAAGCTTTATCTAGTGCAAATGAAATGTCTCCTCTTGTACACAGTGGAAGAGGTACATTTTTCAGACTACATAGAATAAGTAGAAAGGGAAGGGTTGTAATCGTCGATTCAGACGATTCACTGTTCATCAGTGTACAATTCTACCACATCGAGTCTAGAATAAGATTTACCTCTGGCTCAGTAGGAGGCCAACAACAACTACAACAACAACAATAACAACAACAACACTCAAATTGGCCTGTCCCCATATGATTCATTGACCTCAGAGTTGAAATTGATGCAAATGCTACTGGACCCTTCATAAAGTGTTAGTGCAATTGTTTGTCTTGTGGCATTGCTACCTACGATGTCATATATTTTGATCAAATGTGGCTTAGTCACACAATGTTTTCTCATTTGTCTATGCAATAAACACTTCTATTTTGTGTGCAAAAGATTAACAAACACTTAAACAATCTTAAGGTTGAATACAATGCGGTACAAGTGTGTGTGTGTGTGTGTGTGTGTTTGTGTGTGTGTGTGTGTGTGTGTGTGTGTGTGCGCGCGTGCGAGCGTGCGTGCGTGCGTGTGTGTCCACAGGTCCATTACCTGTTTGTGAGCGTGGTCATAAGAGTTGATGTGGTTGTCAAACTCCTGGTGCTTGCGGTACTGCTTGTCACACAGACCACAGTAGAAGTTGGCCTTCAGGTCCTCCAAGGCTTTGGCCATGGTCGTCGACCTCTCCTTCTCCGCATAGTCCTGGAAGAAACAACAACTCCTCTGTCAGGGAGGGAATCAACTCTCTGTCAGGGAGGGAATCAACTCTCTGTCAGGGAGGGAATCAACTCCTCTGTCAGGGAGGGAATCAACTCTCTGTCAGGGAGGGAATCAACTCTCTGTCAGGGAGGGAATCAGCTCTGTCAGGGAGAGAATAAACTTTTTGTCAAGGAGGGAATCAACTCTGTCAGGGAGAGAATAAACTTTTTGTCAGGGAGGGAATCAACTCTATGTCAGGGAGGGAATCAACTCTCTGTCAGGGAGGGAATCAACTCTCTGTCAGGAAGGGAATCAACTCTCTGTCAGGGAGGGAATCTAATTCCATCTCAACTCAGTGTCAAGGAGGGAATCTAATTATATCTCAACTCAGCAAAACTGGTTGAAAATATATCCTTACAAGTAGATAATAACCAGTAGGTTGGAAAAGGCCAAGTGTTCCATATTCAGATCAGACCAGGAGGACCTTTAGGGCTACTGCATTTCAGTGTTGGAAAGGTTACGAGGAAAACACATGTATGTGCAGTGATTTCCCCATAGAATACCTTATACTATATGGCAGTGATTTCCCCATAGAATACCTTATACTATATGGCAGTGATTTCCCTATAGAATACCTTATACTATATGGCAGTGATTTCCCCATAGAATACCTTATACTATATGGCAGTGATTTCCTATAGAATACCTTATACTATATGGCAGTGATTTCCTATAGAATACCTTATACTATATGGCAGTGATTTCCCTATAGAATACCTTATACACACTGTTGACAACATATTCCCTGTCTTCCTCATCTTCCAAATTAATTAACCACAATGTTATTATTTTTTATGCCCATTAATTTGAGATGCATCGCACGGAAGAGTGCTGCTTCTATGTGCATGTCCGCGCTTGGCGTGGCCGGATCGGGGGGTGAGACAACATTATGCATGTCCGCGCTTGGCGTGGCCTGACCGGGGGGTGAGACAACATTATGCATGTCCGCGCTTGGCGTGGCCGGACCTGGGGGTGAGACAACGTTATGCATGTCCGCGCTTGGCGTGGCCGGACCGGGGGGTGAGACAACGTTATGCATGTCCGCGCTTGGCGTGGCCGGACCGGGGGTGAGACAACGTTATTCTAAGCTATACCAGATACTTAATTCCACGATAGATAGAAACAGACGACTCTATGGGGGCGTATTATTTACCCCTAAAATTTAATAACAGACACATTATTCATGTCATCTTGATTTGTAGCGTTGGATGTTTGTGGTGGCGCGGGTGCCCTTTGATATATAACGCTCCTTGAATAGCCCATTCAGCTGTTTCACCTGGACCCTCATTTTATCTTTCTATATTGGTATTAAATATTGATTTACAGCAACACAGAGATGAGGGTAGTTTCACTGGGGGGGCAGATCATTTTTCAAATCTAATTTCTTCAAAAGGGGCAGTCTGCTGTTGCTACATCTATATTTGGACTAAGAAATAATTATACGTACCCATTGATTCTTGAAGAATATAACCTATAAATGCCCCATGACCTTAGTTCAACTGTCGTACCCCACCAGAACTCCAAAATATGAGCTTGTTTTACTCTAATGTTTGTAAACACAGTAAACGTGAACATGGTTTAAACTATCAATTTGATATCATGGATGGTCAGTCCTTGCATCCCATAGCTCTGCCAATGAATTTGAGAGTGGTTACAATACATTTCTCCAGCCCCATCCCTGAGATTATTACCAAAACAGTGGTGGGGAAAACACTTTGTTATTTTTTTTCAATTGCGGATTGCCACTTTAATGCTTAGGATATATATGGAAAACTTGTACATTCAAAGCTCTGTTGGATAAAGAGATGTATTAAACCTCCGATTCCCCAAAGGTCTCCTGTTCAAACATCCTAGAGAAGAAGAAAGTAACACGCTTTGAATCCATTTACACTATAACTCATTCTTAGTGCTGACATGAAAACCACTAGCAGAATGAAGCCTCTGGATAGATCCTCCTCAAAGGTGAAATCACGCCGTCACAAAAATATATAAAATGATAGCCTAAATATCCAGTGGAGAATAGTGGCTTCTCATGATTTTATTTTCAGAAAAGTAATGAAATGGTTGCATTTTCACACAGGTATGAGATTAGACTTCAAACAGCTACAGTTGAACCCTGAGATTATCTTTCATTGATAACCATGCATGCTGTTTTTAAAATGGCACCCTATTTTTCTATACAGTGCACTACTTTTGACCAGAGTCCTATGGGTTCCCATATAGTGAATAGGGAGCCATTTCGGACTCACCCCTTCTGTTCAGGTTCAGCCCTCTGCTTTTAAACTACCGCGTCATCTGTCCATTGGCTCATATCTGAACTGAAGACGCTTAGTGGTTCTATGTCCCTAAATCTGTTCAGGAGGCTTAGTGGGTCTATGTCCCTCAATCAGTTCAGGAGGCTTAGTGGGTCTATGTCCCTCAATCAGTTCAGGAGGCTTAGTGGGTCTATGTCCCTTAATCAGTTCAGGAGGCTTAGTGGGTCTATGTCTCTCAATCAGTTCAGGAGGCTTAATGGGTCAATGTCTCTCAATCAGTTCAGGAGGCTTAGTGGGTCTATGTCCCTCAATCAGTTCAGGAGGCTTAGTGGGTCTATGTCTCACAATCAGTTCAGGAGGCTTAGTGGGTCTATGTCCCTCAATCAGTTCAGGAGGCTTAGTGGGTCTATGTCTCTCAATCAGTTCAGGAGGCTTAATGGGTCAATGTCTCTCAATCAGTTCAGGAGGCTTAGTGGGTCTATGTCCCTCAATCAGTTCAGGAGGCTTAGTGGGTCTATGTCCCTCAGTCAGTTCAGGAGGCTTAGTGGGTCTATGTCCCTCAATCAGTTCAGGAGGCTTAGTGGGTCTATGTCCCTCAATCAGTTCAGGAGGCCTAGTGGGTCTATGTCCCTCAATCAGTTCAGGAGGCTTAGTGGGTCTATGTCCCTCAATCAGTTCAGGAGGCTTAGTGGGTCTATGTCCCTCAATCAGTTCAGGAGGCTTAGTGGGTCTATGTCCCTCAGTCAGTTCAGGAAGCTTAGTGGGTCTATGTCCCTCAATCAGTTCAGGAGGCTTAGTGGGTCTATGTCCCTCAATCAGTTCAGGAGGCCTAGTGGGTCTATGTCCCTCAATCAGTTCAGGAGGCTTAGTCGGTCTATGTCCCTCAATCAGTTCAGGAGGCTTAGTGGGTATATGTCCCTCAATCAGTTCAGGAGGCTTAGTGGGTCTATGTCCCTCAATCAGTTCAGGAGGCTTAGTGGGTCTATGTCCCTCAGTCAGTTCAGGAGGCTTAGTGGGTCTATGTCCCTCAATCAGTTCAGGAGGCTTAATGGGTCTATGTCCCTCAGTCAGTTCAGGAGGCTTAGTGGGTCTATGTCCCTCAATCATTTCAGGAGGCTTAGTGGGTCTATGTCCCTCAATCAGTTCAGGAGGCTTAGTGGGTCTATGCCCCTCAGTCAGTTCAGGAGGCTTAGTGGGTCAATGTCCCTCAATCAGTTCAGGAGGCTTAGTGGGTCTATGTCCCTCAGTCAGTTCAGGAGGCTTAGTGGGTCTATGTCCCTCAGTCAGTTCAGGAGGCTTAGTGGGTATATGTCCCTCAATCAGTTCAGGAGGCTTAGTGGGTCTATGTCCCTCAATCAGTTCAGGAGGCTTAATGGGTCTATGTCCCTCAATCAGTTCAGGAGGCTTAGTGGGTCTATGTCCCTCAATCAGTTCAGGAGGCTTAATGGGTCAATGTCTCTCAATCAGTTCAGGAGGCTTAGTGGGTCTATGTCCCTCAATCAGTTCAGGAGGCTTAGTGGGTCTATGTCCCTCAATCAGTTCAGGAGGCTTAGTGGGTCTATGTCCCTCAATCAGTTCAGGAGGCTTAGTGGGTCAATGTCCCTCAATCAGTTCAGGAGGCTTAGTGGGTCTATGTCCCTCAATCAGTTCAGGAGGCTTTGTGGGTCTATGTCCCTCAATCAGTTCAGGAGGCTTAATGGGTCTATGTCCCTCAATCAGTTCAGGAGGCTTAATGGGTATATGTCCCTCAATCAGTTCAGGAGGCTTAGTGGGTCTATGTCCCTCAGTCAGTTCAGGAGGCTTAGTGGGTCTATGTCCCTCAATCAGTTCAGGAGTCTTAGTGGGTCTATGTCCCTCAATCAGTTCAGGAGGCTTAATGGGTCTATGTCCCTCAATCAGTTCAGGAGGCTTAGTGGGTCTATGTCCCTCAATCAGTTCAGGAGGCTTAATGGGTCTATGTCCCTCAATCAGTTCAGGAGGCTTAGTGGGTCTATGTCCCTCAATCAGTTCAGGAGGCTTAATGGGTCAATGTCTCTCAATCAGTTCAGGAGGCTTAGTGGGTCTATGTCCCTCAATCAGTTCAGGAGGCTTAGTGGGTCTATGTCCCTCAATCAGTTCAGGAGGCTTAGTGGGTCTATGTCCCTCAATCAGTTCAGGAGGCTTAGTGGGTCAATGTCCCTCAATCAGTTCAGGAGGCTTAGTGGGTCTATGTCCCTCAATCAGTTCAGGAGGCTTTGTGGGTCTATGTCCCTCAATCAGTTCAGGAGGCTTAATGGGTCTATGTCCCTCAATCAGTTCAGGAGGCTTAATGGGTATATGTCCCTCAATCAGTTCAGGAGGCTTAGTGGGTCTATGTCCCTCAGTCAGTTCAGGAGGCTTAGTGGGTCTATGTCCCTCAATCAGTTCAGGAGTCTTAGTGGGTCTATGTCCCTCAATCAGTTCAGGAGGCTTAATGGGTCTATGTCCCTCAATCAGTTCAGGAGGCTTAGTGGGTCTATGTCCCTCAATCAGTTCAGGAGGCTTAGTGGGTCTATGTCCCTCAATCAGTTCAGGAGGCTTAGTGGGTCTATGTCCCTTAATCAGTTCAGGAGGCTTAGTGGGTCTATGTCTCTCAATCAGTTCAGGAGGCTTAATGGGTCAATGTCTCTCAATCAGTTCAGGAGGCTTAGTGGGTCTATGTCCCTCAACAGTTCAGGAGGCTTAGTGGGTCTATGTCCCTCAATCAGTTCAGGAGGCTTAGTGGGTCTATGCCCCTCAATCAGTTCAGGAGGATTAGTGGGTATATGTCTCTCAATCAGTTCAGGAGGCTTAGTGGGTCTATGTCCCTCAATCAGTTCAGGAGGCTTAGTGGGTCTATGTCCCTCAATCAGTTCAGGAGGCTTAGTGGGTCTATGTCCCTCAATCAGTTCAGGAGGCTTAGTGGGTCTATGTCCCTCAGTCAGTTCAGGAGGCTTAGTGGGTCTATGTCCCTCAATCAGTTCAGGAGGCTTAGTGGGTCTATGTCCCTCAATCAGTTCAGGAGGCTTAGTGGGTCTATGTCCCTTAATCAGTTCAGGAGGCTTAGTGGGTCTATGTCTCTCAATCAGTTCAGGAGGCTTAATGGGTCAATGTCTCTCAATCAGTTCAGGAGGCTTAGTGGGTCTATGTCCCTCAACAGTTCAGGAGGCTTAGTGGGTCTATGTCCCTCAATCAGTTCAGGAGGCTTAGTGGGTCTATGCCCCTCAATCAGTTCAGGAGGCTTAGTGGGTATATGTCTCTCAATCAGTTCAGGAGGCTTAGTGGGTCTATGTCCCTCAATCAGTTCAGGAGGCTTAGTGGGTCTATGTCCCTCAATCAGTTCAGGAGGCTTAGTGGGTCTATGTCCCTCAATCAGTTCAGGAGGCTTAGTGGGTCTATGTCCCTCAGTCAGTTCAGGAGGCTTAGTGGGTCTATGTCCCTCAATCAGTTCAGGAGGCTTAATGGGTCAATGTCCCTCAATCAGTTCAGGAGGCTTAGTGGGTCTATGTCCCTCAATCAGTTCAGGAGGCTTAGTGGGTCTATGTCTCTCAATCAGTTCAGGAGGCTTAGTGGGTATATGTCCCTCAATCAGTTCAGGAGGCTTAATGGGTCTATGTCCCTCAATCAGTTCAGGAGGCTTAGTGGGTCTATGTCCCTCAATCAGTTCAGGAGGCTTAATGGGTCTATGTCCCTCAATCAGTTCAGGAGGCTTAATGGGTCTATGTCCCTCAATCATTTAAGGAGGCTTAGTGGGTCTATGTCCCTCAATCAGTTCAGGAGGCTTAGTGGGTCTATGTCCCTCAATCAGTTCAGGAGGCTTAGTGGGTCTATGTCCCTCAATCAGTTCAGGAGGCTTAGTGGGTCTATGTCCCTCAATCAGATCAGGAGGCTTAGTGGGTCTATGTCCCTCAATCAGTTCAGGAGGTTTAGTGGGTCTATGTCCCTCAATCAGTTCAGGAGGCTTAGTGGGTCTATGTCCCTCAGTCAGTTCAGGAGGCTTAGTGGTTCTATGTCCCTCAATCAGTTCAGGAGGCTTAATGGGTCAATGTCCCTCAATCAGTTCAGGAGGTTTAGTGGGTCTATGTCCCTCAATCAGTTCAGGAGGCTTAGTGGGTCTATGTCTCTCAATCAGTTCAGGAGGCTTAGTGGGTCTATGTCCCTCAATCAGTTCAGGAGGCTCAATGGGTCTATGTCCCTCAATCAGTTCAGGAGGCTTAATGGGTCTATGTCCCTCAATCAGTTCAGGAGGCTTAATGGGTCTATGTCCCTCAATCAGTTCAGGAGGCTTAATGGGTCTATGTCCCTCAATCAGTTCAGGACGCAAAGTGGCTCAAATTGCTACACAATAATATTGTCATTAATGGGGAGAGAACCCACTCAGGTCAGTCTCAACATGGACCTCGCCGCTTTACGGTGACATCACAGTCCATAACAGACCCAGAGAGGTGTAATGGTGTGTATGTGTGTGTGTGTCAAGCGTTCAGATGAGCTGATGAGCTGTGAGGGTGGAGCGGTCTGCCGAACGCACTACCGGGGGCAAACTACCCGCCCTCCGAGACACCTACAGCACCCGATGTCACAGGAAGGCCAAAAAGATCATCAAGGATATCAACCACCCGAGACACTCCCTGTTCACCTCCGCTATCATCCAGAAGGCGAGGTCAGTACAGGTGCATCAAAGCTGGGACCGAGAGAATGAAAAACAGCTTCTATCTCAAGGCCATCAGACTGTTAAATAGCCATCACTAGCACATTAGAGGCTGCTGCTGCCTATTGAAATCACTGGCCACTTTAAGAAATGGAACACTAGTCACTTTAATGATGTTTACATATCTTGCACTACTCATCTCATATGTATATACTGCATTCTATTCTATAATATTCTACTGTATCTTAGTCCATGCCACTCTGTCATTGCTTGTCCATATATGTATATATTCTTAAATCCCATTCCTTACTAGGTTTGTGTGTATTTGGTATATGTTGTGAAATTGTTAGATATTACTGCACTGTCGGAGCTAGAAGCACAAGCATTTCGCTACACCCGCAATAACATCTGCTAAACACGGGTATGTGACAAATAACATTTGATTTGATTTGAAAATATTATAGACCACCAAACAAGGGATGCTGATTGAAACCAGTAACAACACACCTGAACAACAACACACCTGAACAACAACACACTTGAACATCAACACACTTCAATTTCAACCCTTGGTGAGCTAAAATGTGAATCTATTACCAGGCAATTGGTCTTAATACATAGGTGGCTTAAATATGGAATGGAAAAGCAACGCATCGAAAGTATTCATAACAAGTAATCTGGATATATTTGTTGATTCTCTGATTAGGTTAGGACTGGCCTGAATCAATGGTTCATTAGAATCATGGATCTCAAGTGCCAAATTATGGTCTCAAGACTCAAGATTGGATCCAGGCAGCTTTAGGCCCTATAGTTTAATGATCATATATGCTATCATCTCTTACTCTCAAGAGCTCTAATTAATGCTCGCTTAATAGCATGAAGTTTTATATTAAAGATCAGAGAAAACATGACAATTTTCATCTGATAGGAAGTTCATGCAAGTGCAAAAAGGGAAAGTCATCAGTAAATCTCTAACGAGGACGCATTAACCTCAATAAACTGTACCTTTCGAACACTTGTGTGGGGGGGGGGGGGCTTGACAGAGCTTAGGCAATTAAACAACAACAAAACATGGCGCAGAGGACGTGGTGTGAAGCTGTGAAGTCATTTACACAGCAGATAGATCTAATCACCGTTGGTGAACCAAGGCACTTAACCATGGCTCGGTGGGGTGCTGAGAGAGAGGCTAACTGTCTGAGCCGCCTTGCCACTGCTCTCCCCCTCTCCCCCTCCCCCCCTCTCCCTCTCTCCCCCCTCTCCCCCTCCTTCACCATCCCCCTTTACCCAGTCACCTCACTGAGCCCCGCTAAGACACAGTCCCCCTTCACCCTCCCCCTTCACCCCGTCACTAAACTACACAACACAGGGGGTCTGGACTCTCAAGGGTATTCAGGCTACCTTTGTAGTAGAAAAGAAGAACATAGCTATACACCACAGTTGACTGATACATATAGAAAGAGAACATAGCTATACAGAACAAAAAAATATGAACTCAACATGTAAAGTGTTGGTCCCATGTTTCATGAGATGAAATAAAGGATCCCAGAAATGTTCCATACACACAAAAAGCTTATTTCTCTCACATTTTTGTGCACAAATGTGTTTACATCCCTGTTAGTGAGAATTTCACCTTTGCCAAGATAATCCATCCACCTGACAGGTGTGGCATATCAAGAAGCTGATTAAACAGCATGATCATTACACAGGTGCACCTTGTGCTGGGGGACAACAAAAGGCCACACTAAAATGTGCAGTTTTGTCACACAACACAATGGCACAGATGTCTCAAGTTTCAAGGGAGCGTGCAATTGGAATGCTGACTGCAGGAATGTCCACCAAAGCTGTTGCCAGAGAATGTAATGTTCATTTCTCTACCATAAGCCTCCTCCAACATCGTTTTAGAGAATTTGGCAGTACGTCCAGCTGGCCGCACAACAACAGAACACTTGTAACCACGCCAGCCCAGGACCTCCACATCCGGCTTCTTCACCTGAGGGATCGTCTGAGACCAGCCACCCGCACAGCTGATGGAACTGTGGGTTTGCACAACCGAAGTATTTCTGCACAAACTGTCAGAAACCGTCTCAGGGAAGCTCTTCTACGTGCTCGTCATCCTCACCAGAGTCTTGACCTGACTGTAGTTTGGCGTCTTAACCGACTTCAGTGGGCAAATGCTAACCTTCGATGGCCACTGGCATGCTGGAGAAGTGTGCTCTTCATGGATTAATCCCGGTTTCAACTGTGCCGGGCAGATGGCAGACAGCGTGAATGGCGTCATGTGGGTGAGCGGTTTGCTGATGTCAATGTTGTGAACAGAGTGCCCCATGGTGTTGGTGGGGTTATGGTATGGGCAGGCATAAGCTACGGACAACGAACACAATTGCATTTTATCGATGGCAATTTGATTGCACAGAGATACCGTGATGAGATCCTGAGGCCCATTGTCGAGCCATTCATCCACCTCCATCACCTCATGTTTCAGCATGATAATGCACGGCCCCATGTCAAGGATCTGTACACAATTCCTGGAAGCTGAAAATGTCCCAGACCTTCCATGGCCTGCATACTCACCAGACATGTCACCCATTGACCATGTTTGGGATGCTCTGGATCGACATATATGACAGCGTGTTCCAGTTACCGCCAATATCCAGCAACTTTGCACAGCCATTGAAGAGGAGTGGGACAACATTCCACAGGCCAGAATCAAAAGCCTGATCAACTCTATGTGAAGGAGATGTGTCACGCTGCATGAGGCAAATAGTGGTCACACCAGATACTGATCCACGCCCCTACCTTTTTTAAAAAGGTATCTGTGACCAACAGATGCATATCTGTATTCCCAGTCACGTGAAAATCAATAGATTAGGGCCTAATGAATTTATTTAAATTGACTGATTTCGTTATATGAACTGTAATTCAGTAAAAACTTTGAAATTGTTGCATGTTGCGTTTATATTGTTGTTCCGTGTAAAACATACACTGTTAGTTTTTTTGAAGAATGTGATTTTTTCGGCCCTAATAATCCGTTCTTGCGCTATATTAGACTCTGGAAAAGCTTAATTGATGACGTATTCATTCTATTTCAGGGCACGGTAGAGGAACTTCATCGATTCCACTTCTTCATCAATACAAACAGTGAACATTTGAAATTCACCCTCACCTTTGATGCGCAAGAAATACGTTTTCTTGACATTTTTAACAATGTTCCTTCAGTACTCCCCATTTGGTAAACAGTTCGATCACATCATTAAAAAACACTGGTACATCTTGAGCACTGATCCAAATCTAGAAAATACATTTGAAGAGAGAAAGAGAAAAAGAATCCCCCTGCGGGTAGTCTTCAGACACGCCCCCCCCAACATCAGTCAAATGGTGGTGAGGTCCGATCTTCCACCAGTGACACGCTGTACCTTTCTAGACAATGTTCCAGACGGTAACTATAGATGTGGCGGATGTACCCAGTGTAACTTCACGAACAAATGCACAATGTTCAATCACCCTATTACGGGCAAGGCCATTAAGTGATATATCAGGACCCTTGACCAGAGAAACCCTGTGGCATTTCATGGCTCTCTGAGATACATTGGCGTCGAACATGTTAAGACTCCCTGGAGGGGCGGAGATACTGATAGTCTATTATTGAGATGAGAATTTTTGTTGGATTCACCGTTTGTGCACCATGTCTACTAGAGGTCTGAACCAAGCGTTTGACATCAGACCATTTCTTACATTAATATTGTCATTTTACTTTGATTGGTCTTGACTTCCCACTTGGTCATTTTGTAAATATATATTATTTTCTGGAACCACTACATGTACCCATGTCATTGTTATTCAACACCATAGTGCCCTCAAAGCTCATCACTAAGCTAAGGATCCTGGGACTAAACACCTCCCTCTGCAACTGGATCCTGGACTTCCTGACGGGCCGCCCCCAGGTGGTAAGGGTAGGTAACAACACATCTGCCACGCTGATCCTCAACACGGGGGCCCCTCAGGGGTGTGTGCTCAGTCCCCTTCTGTACTGCCTGTTCACCCATGACTGCATGGCCAGGCACGACTCCAACACCATCATTAAGTTTGCAGACGACACAACAGTGGTAGGCCTGATCATCGACAACGATGAGACAGCCTATAGGGAGGAGGTCAGAGACCTGGCCGTGTGGTGCCAGGATAACAACCTCTCCCTCAACGTGACCAAGACAAAGGAGATGATTGTGGACTACAGGAAAAAAATGAGGACTGAGCACGTCCCCATTCTCATCGACGGGGCTGTAGTGGAACAGGTTGAGAGCTTCAAGTTCCTTGGTGTCCACATCACCAACAAACTATCATGGTCCAAACACACCAAGACAGTCGTGAAGAGGGCGCGACAAAGCCTATTCCCCCTCAGGAGACTGAAAAGATTTGGCATGGGTCCTCAGATCCTCAAAACGTTATACAGCTGCACCATCGAGAGCATCCTGACTGGTTGCATCACCGCCTGGTATGGCAACTGCTCGGCCTCCGACCCCAAGGCACTACAGAGGGTAGTGCGTACGGCCCAGTACATCACTGGGGCCAAGCTTCCTGCCATCCAGGACCTCTATACCAGGCGGTGTCAGAGGAAGGCCCTCAAAATTGTCAAAGACTCCAGCCACCCTAGTCATAGACTGTTCTCTCTGCTACCGCACGGCAAGCGGTACCGGAGCGCCAAGTCTAGGTCCAAAAGGCTTCTCAACAGCTTCTACCCCCAAGCCATAAAACTCCTGAACAGCTAATCATGGCTACCTGGACTATTTGCACTATCCCCCCACCCCCACCCCATCTTTTTATGCTGCTGCTACTCTGTTAATTATTTATGCATGGTCACTTTAACTCTACCCACATGTACATATTACCTCAACTACCTCAACTAGCCGGTGCCCCTGCACATTGACTCTGCACCGGTACCCCCCTGTATATAGCCTCCCTACTGTTATTTTATTTTACTTCTGCTCTTTTTTTCTCAACACTTTTGTTGTTGTTGTTTTATTTTACTTTTTTATTAAAAAATAAATGCATTGTTGGTTAAGGGCTGTAAGTAAGCATTTCACGTTAATGTCTGCACCTGTTGTATTCGGCGCATGTGGCAAATACAATTGTATTTTATTTTATTTGATCAGAGATACACAAATGTTTTTTGCACCCACCATGCGTCATGTCCGCAATTGTCATGTGAGGTGAAATGTGTATATTTTGGGATGTGAGCACTCAGTTTGTTTGACCTGACGAAGATCCGTTTCGGACCAAAACGTTGTCAATAAAGCGGTGAATCGGGGGCCTTCTTGTTCTATACTAGTATTCTTTATTAGCCCAGCACCTATGTTTTTATGACCACAAACCTTTCTACAGTGTATAACACCAGAGTCTTCTTTTTACACTTTATCTGTCAGTCTCTCTATACACAATGCTAGGCTAACCAACACCACATGATTTTCCCTCTGCCGAGGCTAATGCTAATACACAGGTTTGTCCCTCTGCAGAGCGCTATAACTAACCCATAGGTTTCTCCCTCTGCAGAGGCTAACGCTAACCCATAGGTTTCTCCCTCTGCAGAGCGCTATAGCTAACGCTACCCATAGGTTTGTCCCTCTGCAGAGCGCTATAACTAACCCATAGGTTTCTCCCTCTGCAGAGGCTAACGCTAACCCATAGGTTTCTCCCTCTGCAGAGCGCTATAGCTAACGCTAACCCATAGGTTTGTCCCTCTGCAGAGCGCTATAGCTAACGCTAACCCATAGGTTTCTCCCTCTGCAGAGCGCTATAGCTAACGCTAACCCATAGGTTTCTCCCTCTGCAGAGCGCTATAGCTAACGCTAACCCATAGGTTTCTCCCTCTGCAGAGCGCTATAGCTAACGCTAACCCATAGGTTTCTCCCTCTGCAGAGCGCTATAGCTAACGCTAACCCATAGGTTTGTCCCTCTGCAGAGCGCTAGGGCGTACCCACAGCCCAGCGTCTCTCTCCCTCTGAGAGAAGTGTATTATTATTAATCAAGGTAATTGTGTTATTCCCCTGGGCTATGAGCACAGAGGGGCCCCAAACATGGACTATTAGACTGTAATGAAACGTAATCTCACTGCTTACCCCATCTCGTTGACCAAAGCTGATGCCACGTGAAAATGATAATGTTTAGCAACCGTTTTGTGAGGGGAAACATTTGCCTATTTTGTTCAATTTAGTTTGAGCTATTTCCAATTACATTAGAACATCAAAAGACAGAGTATTTATAAACCAGAGGATTATGGCATGTCTTAGAACAGAAGAGGCACACAGGGCCTGCAGACTGGAGCTGTATAGATAACACTGTAGGAAGAATACACTATACAAGAACAACTCTGCTGAAACATATACAATTAGGTCATAGAGGAGGTAGGCGTAAGATACCACTATAGTTGTGCCTGTACCGTACATTGATCATCACTGACATCTTTTCACTGACTGCGATGGGTGACCTCTACTGACAGTTGAGGAACCAAAGTGTCACAGGGAAATCGATGGGAGTGTAAAGACTACCCTGTGGTAAAGTTGCATCACAACAGACGATACCAGACAGATGAAATAGATTTGCTTTCAAAGTCCATCTCTGTTTTCATTGATGTTGTTCCACAGAAAAGGCGGCGGGGGGGGGGGGAGGGGGGGGGGAGGGGGGGGGGGGGACCTTCAATATTATGAAAATGAATAAAGATCTAAATGCTTCCTAATTATTCACCATGAATATTTCTAGAACCCTTCAATACTACATATTGCCAAAGGAAAATTGAAATGTAATTTATTTCTAAACTATTACACTTTCAGAGAAGCTTGCATAATTTAGCAGGAAAAAGAAAAAACTGAAATTATTAGCTTTGCAAATTGTATTCAGAAAATACTATTGTGAATTCATGTATGCTCTCCAACTCTTTGGTAAAAGTGCCTAGGGTATTGAGTGGAAAAATCAACTTTTATAACACCAAAGAGTGTGATGTAGGGAAACCTAGAAGAAAGATCTCCTTAGCTCCAGGTATTTTCATTACCTATAAAACAGTCTGGAGCTATGTTTCTATTATATGGTCCTCTGTAGGTCAATTGGTAGAGCACGGCGCTTGTAACGCCAGGGTAGTGGGTTCGATCCCCGGGACCACCCATACATAAAAATTTATGCGCACATGACTGTAAGTCGCTTTGGATAAAAGCGTCTGCTAAATGGCATATTATGTGTCCAGTGATTTTTTTTTGGGTGACATTTAGAAAATGGATGCAACAATTGCCTGCTACAGTATGTTTCCATTGAACTGTCTTGTGTTGATAAAAACAGATGGACGTAATGACGTCAAAAAAAAAATATAAAACATTCCGCGAAAACCTAGAGGTGAATATCCACTTAGGCAAATTGCGTATTAATAAATTGGTGACAGCCTGTATCCCCTCCCACCTTTTTTATGTCTCAGGTAGCACGCAAAAGCCAGCATGCATGATAGAATGCAAGAAGTTACTAATATTTGAGTCATAATTTTCATGTGCCAACGTCTTGCCAAAGGTCTGTGCCATGGTGAAACTTGCCCTCCTTATAGATCTGAAATAATTGGATGGTGAAACTTGCATCCAGCCAACCATAAAAGCAATTTGAAGCAATTCAGGCAATCCTTGTCCTGCAAAGAAACATTATTTTTTATAGTTAAATAAATAGATTTAGGAAGTAGTAGAAATGTATAATTAAATACGGAGTGGAGCTTTATAGTTACGTGATGACATCACCTGTCCCGGTACTTTTTTTTCTCTCACGAAAAACAGTTTCCATCATAATTTGTCGCAATAAAGAAAGTTTGACAAACGGAAAACCCACCCCTGTCAAACAGATACAAACGTTGTTGATCTTTAGAACATTTCTCCTATAGCTGCCGTTTCCATTGTTTTTTTGTTTTTTTTTGCGACATTGGTTTTGTCGAATAATCCTGGGTCAATGGAAACCTGCCTAGTGACTCAAAACAGTCTGGGACTTGACTGGTACTATTGTACGTTAGATAGCGTTTGAAGTCTGGAGTTTCCATAACGCTCCCTGGATCTGGATCATCAGAGGCATGTCTGGTATTTGATCTAGCTAGATCAAGACGTTTCTCATCAGGAGTTACCAGTCAAACAGACTGCATAATATGAACACTGTTGACTAGTCTAGGTTACTTACTACACCAAACTTAGACTTTTGAGGATGCTATATTGTTTCATTGAACAACATTACCCTATATGTATCTGCTACAGGTAGTGTATCTGGTCCACAGATATAGAATGATACCTTGGTCCACAGCTATAGAATAATACCTTGGGCCACAGATATAGAATGATACCTTGGTCCACAGATATAGAATGATACCTTGGTCCACAGCTATAGAATGATAGCTTGGTCCACAGCTATAGAATGATACCTTGGTCCACAGATATAGAATGATACCTTGGTCCACAGCTATAGAATGATACCTTGGTCCACAGCTATAGAATGATACCTTGGTCCACAGCTATAGAATGATACCTTGGTCCACAGCTATAGAATGATACCTTGGTCCACAGCTATAGAATGATACCTTGGTCCACAGCTATAGAATGATACCTTGGTCCACAGCTATAGAATGATACCTTGGTCCACAGCTATAGAATGATACCTTGGTCCACAGCTATAGAATGATACATTGGTCCACAGCTATAGAATGACAAACTGGCTGATACTACCTTAATGATGACATGTTATTCCCGACAAAAGGCTAGAAGTGGAATGGAGCAGCTCGATGCTGAGTTCAACATTTTGGCTGTCACAATTAATTGTATAGCCTCTCCTTCAACGTCGGAGCTGTTGCCTCTAAATTGGTGAGATACAGAGAATCCATCACCAGCCATTGACTGGAGACCAGTTGTTCCGTCTAGAGGGCAAGAGACGAGGTGAAGCATTTGTCTGCTCCTCCTCCCCACTGCTGACAATCACCATCAAGCCCTGATTGCAAAACAACCGTTACTTGATTGAATGTAGTAGGGTGTATTCACTGGACTTTTAACTGTGCACACATACAGTGCCTTGCAAAAGTTTTCATCCCCCTTGACAGTTTTTCATTTTTTGATGCATTACAACCTGTAATTTAAATGGATTTATATTTGGATTTCATGTAATGGACATACACAAAATAGTCCAAATCGGTGAAGTGAAATTAAAAAAATAACTTGTTTCAAAAAATTCTAAAAAATAAATAACGGAAAAGTGGTGTGTGCATATGTATTCACCCCCTTTGCTATGAAGCCCCTAAATAAGATATGGTGCAACCAATTACCTAAATAAAGTCAACCTGTGTGCAATCTAAGTGTCACATGATCTGTCACATGATCTCAGTATATATACACACCTGTTCTGAAAGGCCCCAGAGTCTGCAACACCACTAAGCAAGGGGCACCACCAAGCAAGCGGCACCATGAAGACCAATGAGCTCTCAGAACAGGTCAGGGAAAAAGTTGTGGAGAAGTACAGATCAGGGTTGGGTTATACAAAAACATCAGAAACTTTGAACATCCCACGGAGCACCATTAAATCCATTATAAAAAAAATTGAAAGAATATGGCACCACAACAAACCTGCCAAG